>NC_041388.1:213165660-213173811 GCF_002162155.2 Triticum dicoccoides
AGGGTGGGAAAAACAAAGGCAACTTGGAGCGGGGAATCGATGAATAACTTGAAGAGAAAAGCACCGGTTGAAATAATCGGGGAAAGAATGCAAAGGCTTCGCACAAGTAGGATGGATACTCGATTACGGACTCCGGCTCTGAGAAGAAAAAGGGTGGGCGGGTGGGAAAACAAAAAAACTTCATACTCCGTGAAGTAAAAGGGGGTGGGTGGGAAAAAGAAAGACAACATCAGACAACATTGTTTCACTTCGGACGAGAAAACAACGTCGTTGAGAAAGAACTAAGGATTGATCTTGCAAAAGATAAAGGGTGTCGAATCAACTCGAAGAGAAGTGCACTGGATGAAAAGAGCTGACAACACAACAATCAAAAAACTAACTGTGTGGTCCTAAAAAAATTTGAAGGGGAATAGAAGTAATTCAGAACACCTACATCAAGATTTCTCAACAGAGCGACGAAGGGGTTGAGGAGTAAAAAGAATTCCTACTCTCCAATATAACTAAACTCCGAAAAAGTTTTCTTCTAGACTCGACAACGGCCAAACTATACGATCAAACAAGGGGGCTCCTATGGTCGCTCGAGGCTCTGATACCAACTTGTCTCGCCCAATATGCAACTCTATCCTAAAGGAACTCGAAGGTCCCACCAAGGATAGGACCGCATATTGACACCCATTTGAAGGTGGATATCATTACATCGTACCATTACATAATTGTTCGGGATATATACAAATGGCATACAAATGCCACAAGAATACATCAAACATCATACATGAGAACAACAACCGACTACGGATGAAACACAAACAAAAACTTCAATGACATGCACCCTGCTAGCCCAGGATACCGACCAGGAACCTAACCCAAGATCGACGAAGAATAAGAAGAACTCCAAAACAAAAGAACATCGCTCTCACCTCATGATCATCACATTATCTGTACCTACAACTGTTGTTGTAGTAATCTGTGAGCCACGACGACTCAGCAATCCCATTACCATGGGTATCAAGACTAGTAAAGCTTAATGGGTATGGAAAGGATAAGTGGTGAGGTTGCAGCAACGACTAGGAATTGTATGGTGGCTAACTTACGAGTACAAGAGTAAGATGAGAAACTACGCAAATGGTCGCAAACTAGTAATGATCAATAAGTGATCCTGAACTACTTATGTTCAAACATAACCCATCCGTGTTCTCCTCTCGAACTTCCCCGAAAAGAGATAGTCACGGTTACGCACACGGTTGGTGTATTTTAACTTAGTTTACTTCAAGTTCACTACAACTGGATATTAACAAATTCCCATCTACCACATAATCACGGGCACGACTCTCGAAGTTTAAAACCTCCAGGGGTGTCCCAACTTAGCCCATGACAAGCTCACGATCCGCGGAGACAATCCTCCATCGCTGGACCCTCCGATCAGACTCGGAATCCTGGTGCACAAGACATTTCGACAATGGTAAAACAAATCCAGCAAGACCTCCTGATGTGCCGACACCCTGATAGTAGCCGCGCGTATCTAGTCTCAGGCCATGATGGATGAGCGACGCGTATAGGTGCGAAAATACCCTAAGTTGCCAAGGGGCGGCCCCGCACAGTGCTCTAGTTTGGCACCAACACCATCGACACTGCCCCCTGTATGTAGAAAAGAATCCTCGGGTTCATGGAGCCCTATGCCAATTAATTATTTAGTTCAATATTATTATGGCAAATGTTAAAACCAATGTTGGGCCTTGCTGGAAGAGTTTTATTCAATGCGAACTATCGCGAGGGGCCCATAAACCCTCATCGTGTTAGGGACACAAAATCAAGGAACATAACACTGGTATGACGGATACTAGGGCGGCAAGAGTGGAACAAAACACCAGGCAAAAGGCCGAGCCTTCCACCCTCTACCAAGTATATATGTGCATTAATTAAATAAGAGATATTGTGATATCCCATGATATCCATGATATCCATGTCCCAACATGGAACAATCTGCAACTGCACCTGCAACTAGCAACGCTATAAGAGGGGATGAGCAACTCGGTAACATAGCCAAACAACAGTTTGCTGGGATGGTGGAAAAGGTTAGAGGCTGTTTCATGGCATGTAGGGGGGCTTGATAAACAAGCGGTAGGAAGCGGGACATAGCGATGGCATCGAGACAACTAGCAAAGCAATGATAGTAGTGAGATCCAGGGTAACGGTCATCTTGCCTGAAATCCCGCTAGGAAGAAGATCGAGTCCACGAAGAAGACGAACCCATGTAGTCGAACGTATCCTCACGATCGCAACAAAACAAGAACTATCGAGAAGAAGCACAACCGGAAAGAAGCAAACAACATGGTAAACACACAACACATAAGCATGACATGATGCTCATCCAAGTATGATGCATGACAAGGCTACATGATGCTACTCATGGCAAGAGAGGATGCATATAAGAACAACACATCAAAGCAAGTTTAAATGAGGCCAGAAACAACATATAACAATTCCGGTAAGTCCTCATATGCAAATTTCGAAATTGGTCCAGATCTGAATAACACATAATGTTGAAGTTGTTAAACAGCAAGTTAAACTGCACCAAGATGATCTACGCGTCTTTCTAGTCAAGTTACATATAAACTTCGTTTAATTCGAAGCTACGACCTAGAAGATATGACCAAAACAAGTTAAACATGGCATTGATGCAAATGCAAGCAAAACACAATCACAAGCACCCCAAAACATGAATGCAACAAGGTAACATGAAACTACATGCAAAACTAAGCAAGTTTCATGTAGATCATGCTCAAAACGGAGCAACAGTTCGACACATACACTCAATACAAGTTTCAAACACAATTTGTCCAAAACAACAACTAAGAACTTTGCAATATAGGAAACAACATGCTACAAGAAACATATGGGCATAAACATGACATGCACTCAAAGTATAGATTACATGCTTCAAATAACATCAAGGTTCATGTTCATAGGCATCAGGATTAATCCAATATGATAAATGCAAAAAGCAACTTTATAACACAGATTATGACTTAGCGAAAAACATGGCCAACAAGTGAGCGGAAATAACATGTTGACAAGTTGAATGCATGAAACAATGAGGCTACAGTGCAACAACATAACAATAAAAATCATGCCATTAAAGTGCATGTTAAACATGGCAAAACATAGTGAAATAAACTAAACATGCCAGGAACAACGACAAGTAGGCATGTTTGCGAGCTTGTGCAACTCACCACAAAGCATTTCATGGCATGTGAATGTAACCAACAACAAGAATGAATATTTGCGCAACTACTCATGTCAAGAACATGGTCATAGTATGCATATAACACTAGCTAATCACATGGCAAGAATGAACTTATTGTTAATAGACTGACAACAACATTATTTAGCAATTTGAGAGCATGAAAACAACAAGCTACAACAGGCCATAATTGCAAACAAGGGCATGGATGGATAGAGCATAACAATATCTACAAAACATCCTTACTGAGCATCTCCAGATTATGCATGGATTCACTTGCAGCACCAAGTTAACATGGCAACATAATGTAACAGTTATAGACCTAGCAGAAATCAACAAGTCACAGAAATCAGCAACAACAAGTACCCTACTTTGCATGCTTGTGCTAGTCACCACAAGGCACATAAAACTACATGGATTGCACCACTATAAAGACGGCATGAATGTGCTTCTAAGACATGTTGACATGTTGCTCAAAAGATAGACACACAAAAAGCTATGAAAAAGACAAATCAGCAAGTTACAATAGTTTTCAATAGTTTATATCATTTAGCACTTTTGCAAGAATGATTAAGGCACCAAAATGAATAGCAACATGCATGCAAACTATACCACCATGTCGAGCACTCGGAGATGAACAATTTTACATATCACACACACAAAACAGAGAAAAATGCACAAAGGTATGATATGATGAAGATGGACACATATGCTGAAAACTCAGACACTTGGACGAAAATTCAACCTCGCGCAGTGGACCGGGCGCGGTGTGGATCAGGTCGGAGCGGATCGGGTTGAGGCAGGGGAGGCCGGCCGCGGCAGAGCTCCGGTGTGGTGCCAGCGGGAGCACGACGAGGCGGCAACGACGGATCCAGGCGGCGCCATCCCGGATCAGGCCGGAGTCAATGGCGGCGAGTGGCAGGGCGCTCGGGAGGCGACGGCGGCACGGGCGCGTGCTCCGGGCAACAGGAAGGAAGAGGTGGCGGCGGCGCCCGGTGGATGGGGTGGCGCGGCGAGCGGCTTCTGCAGGCGGCCAGGCGAAGGCGGCGGCGGACGAAGGAGATGGGCGGCAGCGCGCGGGGCGTGATGCGGGAGCCGACCGGTTGGACCTGCGTGAGCCTGTGATGGGCTCGGGCGGGCCGCGGTGAAGGGCAGCGGGGAAACACGTGGCACGCACTGACTGGTCCGGGGCGATGGCTGGATGCGTCCGTCCCTTGGCGGACTTGTCCAGCGGCGTGGATGAGGTGGGATCTAGGATTTTGCCCGCAAATTGTGGAGGGGGACGGTTATTTATAGGTGGAGGGAGCTAGGAGAGGGCTATTGAGGTGCGGTTTTCGCCCACACGATTGTGATCCAACGACGGAGAGCATGGAGTGGGTTTAGATGGGCTAGTGGGCTATTGTGGAGGGGTGATGGGCTGCATAGAGAGAGGGGTTCCGTGGTTACATGGTTAAACGTTGGGGCATCAAACGACCTCCAAATGGAACGAAATTTGAGAGGCGGTCTACTGGTGATGTACCAAGGCCACTCGACAAATCTTGGAGCATTCCGAGAACGTTTTTCTCCCTCTCACGAAACAAGACCTGCGAGGTGCGACGGGTGCATGTGAGTGTCGGATTCCGAAACGGACAACAGAGAAAAAGACTGAATGCAAGTTTCGAAAAACATGTATATGAAATACACATGATGACATGGCAAAGTGCAACAGCAAGCGAATGACATGGCAATGACGGTGAATTACTGGAAGACACCTGGCGCATCGGACTCGGGGTGTCACAAGTGATGCATATAACTGCCTCCAAATGTGAGCAAAGGGATCGCACATGTCTGTATTGACTGGAACGAGAATGCAATAGCAAATAAGAATTAAGGCCACGATGATGCGATCATAGTGGTGGTTACAGGAGGCAAGAAGAAAGATGCATCCATCAACGTACGACCTCCTCCTCCTCGACTCAGTGCGTCAGGCCACCGACCGACGACTTAATTAGGAGCGGCTGCTTTTGTGGTGAGGTCAAGGTGCTTCTCAACAAAGGAGTCAAAGGCTTCCAGCCAGTTGACGAAGGCCAACGTCATAGCGTCCTCACCGTCCTTGTAGATACCTATGTACATGACTTCCTCATACACATGGATGTGTAGGTCGACAAATTCTTGTAGGGCGAGGCGCCTCGCGGCGAGCGCGACCTCCAGGTGGACATTCTTCATTGCATTGGCGGGCAGTTGCAGGGCCACCAATGCTTGAAAGTGGTTCTTGCCATGGAGGCCGATTAGGGTGGCAGGCAATGAGGAGCCTGGGTGCGCGGGCTGGAGGAGTACGGTGATGTCGTCTACGAGCTTCTTGACGACGGTGAACTTGTTGATGGTGGCAATGATCATCTGGTCCAACGGAGAGTCATAGCTGGCGTCAACGATGGCCATGAACCAGCCGGTCGCCAACACCGTCTGGAGATGATCCTCGATGCCATGCCACAAGCCAGCATCATGGACCATCTAGCACAGCCGTTGGCCGCTCGTGCGCATCGCCACCATGGGTTTGCAGTGAGCACTTTTGCGCTTAGTGTAGGTGCATAGGTGCTACAATGTGGTAGATACATTGGAATGGAGGGGCGCCTTTATATGAGTGCAAACTGCATAGCATTCACATTGTGCTGCCTCTTTTCCCCGTCCTCCTCCCATTAGTTCCCTCATGCATTTAGGATGCTAATTGAAGGAGGATGCATCATTGGCCGTTCAACATTTCGGGAACTGCTACCCTCTCCCTCGTCTGCATTAAAGCCGTATCGGGAACTGTCCTGGTTTACTAGTAGCTGTCAAATCGAATAGTATTGCGCCGCCCGCTGCAAGCCCGACTGAACATGCCTCCTCACCTCCATCAAACTCCTTCTTTAAACCCGCATGAAACCAAGAAACCTACTTCGGCCACACTTCCATTCATGAGTGGACCAGAATTAAACGCAACACCGACCGAGCTCCTTCCGTCCGCCCTCAGTTTAAACGAGGCCAGACGCTGGCCAAGCTCCTACTGTCCGCCCTCTATTTAAACGAGGCCAAACATCGGGCAAGAATCGCACACCTCCGCCGCTCCCCCATCTCCTCCATCACAATTTTCTCCACTCTTCCGATGGCTTCCGAGGAGCCATTCTCCGACATACTACCTGGCTGGGTGGCCCGCCGAGCTCTCTGGATACGAGTGAGGCCGCTCGGTGCTTCACATACCTCACTTGGCCCAAAGAGCCAGTTGTCGCCCCAAGTCGACGCGTGGTTTAGCAACTCGCCGCTCCAGTTCAGCTCGATGAGGAGTGGCGAGTTGCTCCACGCCGGCACGGCGGCACGGGCGTCGTCACTGCCGTGTCGTACCGCACCACCAGTGTCTGCGGCCGTGCATCCCGTGTCTCTGGGCGCGCCTCCCGTTCCTGCGACAGTGCCATGCAGGCAGAGACAGAAGCCGGGTGCGCAGCAAGAGATGAGTTGGTGGCCAGCTTCTTCATGTCCACCGCCATCATCAAGGAGAAGTAGAACACGGGAGGCCGCTGCCGCTAGGGGTCCCATGAAGGCCACTGCCGAGGCGACGATTGCGTATATAGGTGGTTTCTTGGCTGCTTCATATCTTGCGAGGACCTTCGACGACCCCGCAAGTGTCCGCCGGACATGAGGAAGACAAAGGGATCCGCGGGCGGCCATTTAGATTAGGTATTAATTATACCACGAGAGCCGGATTAGCATCGCTTAGTTCATGTAAATGTAATGAAATCCTTCATGTTTATATGAAGATCCAGCTTTTTTATACGAAATCCTTCATGCTTATATAAAATCAGTCCGCGTTTGCATGAATTTCCTCTGGTTGGTTAGAGTTGTGAAAATGTATGCCGCTGGCGTTGGATGTCGTCCTCCGCGGAAGGAAGCGGGAGGAAATTTGTGGGTTGCCGTTGGAGAATAATAGTCACATGCAATCCATTTGAGTTAATTAAGTGTATGATTCTCCCTCTATAAAAAAGTTAATTGCATGTACAGTGTACATGACTTGCAGGGTGGCTACAGATTCATACAGAAAGTTAAAAAGAAGCAAATCCATCCTTAATCTTGTATTCTAAGTACTCTGTGGGATGATACTACTCTTATAAAAATAGAGTTGGTGATGATGGTGTGCGTGCCATCCTGCAATATAAGCCGTCTGATTTATATCTGACGGATAGGAAGAAAACTATGGCAATTTTGCAAAAATATACCCACACCCCTCTCCACATTTGCAAATAAGTCCTTCCCTCATTCATTATTTTCTCTCACAAGATAAACTACTCATACAAATGCATCTTGATGTTCCGTGCAACACACGGGCATGTTCCTAGTATACTCTTATAAAAACAGAGTTGGTGATGATGGTCTGTCTACCATACTGCAATATAGGCCAACCGATCTATCTCTGACGGATAGGAAGGAAGTTATTGCAATTTTGCAAAAAGATACCCACACCCCTCTCAACATTTGCAAATAAGGCCTTGCCTCGTTCATCCTTTTCTCTCACAAGATAAACTACTTATACAAATGCATCTTGATGTTCCGTGCAATGCACGAGCATCTTGCTAGTTTCTTTTTTAAATAGTTACTGCGATAATTTGGTTGAAGTGATATATTTTATGTCTGCCCTGAATGATCTCAAATTCGCTAGTAGTAACAAAGAAAAGGCTGCCTTGTTAATTAATAGAAAACTATCACATGAGGCCGGTAAAAGCAAGGCACACTGGGTTCAGCGTCATCGTCACTACAGTTGTGCGCACGCGAGAAGTCTACATATCGAGGGGGCTATGGAGAGAAAGACATATCGAGTGTGTGTGAGCGAGGCACAGAGACACAACTAGTGTGTGTGTGTGTTTGTTTGAGAGTGAAGCCAATTGATAGACTAAAATCAGAAT
>NC_041388.1:213173967-213244914 GCF_002162155.2 Triticum dicoccoides
AGATATAGGGAGAAGGAGTTTGTGTGATACATATCTATATTGAGGGATAGGTATATAGCATGTGTAAGAGGCATACATAAAGCATCACGGAGATAAACAAGCGGTGCGTGTGCGTGTGTGTGAGCGAAATCTCAAAACAAAAGGTGCTCTCCTGGAATCCCATTGTATGTATTCATATGGTTTCGATATTTGATTAACCTTATGCATATGTGTGCGACACATAGTTATACTTTGAGACATTAGTGGCAGTGGGTGGGCGGAATTAAAGGGGTGGGCGTGTTCGACAGAGAGAGCGTGTGTGTTTTTGTGTGAGAGACTTGCAGGACGGGGTAGAAAGACGAATTCTAACCTTGACGGAGGGAGAGAATCACACAAAGTGCGCGTGTGTGATTCCGATGCCCACAGAGAAATGAGATATGTATGCGTGTGAGAGAGATTGCACAATTCATTCATGTATCACTATCTAGCGACCGTGGACGTGCATCGCTTGAACATAAATCAATATCTACTTCGTATCGTGGCCAAAGATACAATATCGATTCAACGCTATAAAGATTGTACACTCACATATAACATTTTTTCCAGATAGTCCTTTTCAATTGTGGATGCCAAATTTTGAGTGATGTTTCTTCGAACAACCACTGTAGTTATCATGTAGATGCACCATTGTTAGTTTTGCATTCATTTCCATTAGTCTTGGATGATTTAAGGTTCTATTATGAAGTAATATATGTATATTCATATGTGAATTCAACGGGTACACATTTTTTGAAATGGAGGCCATGTAATCATATGAGGTAATACTTTTAAGTAGCGGACTACAATATCCATTTGTCGCGGGAAACCACGGCCACCTATGGGACCAGAGGGCCCCTTGCTGGTTCGATAGGGGGGACGTCCCGTTGCACAAAGAGCAGATGAGCGTGGGGCAGCACCGCAGAGATCACACAGGCAATTTTACACAGGTTCAGGCCGCCGTGAGGCGTAAAACCCTACCACTGCTTTGGTGGATTGATGGTGGAAGAGTGGTGGTGGAGCGTAGTACACTTGCCCGGCAAGGGCGGTAGTGGCTACGTGCGTATCGGTGTGTTTGTTGTCCAACCTTATAACCCTTTCTTCGGTCGCCATGGGCCTCCTTTTATAGGTTAAGGGGTCACCACAATGGCAAAGTAGTCATTATGCACTGATAAGATAGCAAACAGTGCTATCATACCTAACTCTCCAGGCTGACATGGTGCATTAAATGCACTGCTTAACGCCACATCATTGGTTGCCCGGCAAGCCTTGTCGGCCTATTTTGCCAGCTTCACACCTGCTCGCTCGACACGTCGCAGGGCGGGTGTTGTTCCTAAGCATCTTCCATAGAGAAAAGCTGCCATGTGGCGAATGGCTACCACTTAGTCACTTTGCGGCTTGACACCGCACTGATTGACGACGCGCACTGGTACAGCGACGTGCTAAACAAATGATTTTTAACCCCTTTCCGCGACGCCATTTGGAACCGTCGCCAAGTGAGTGTGGGCGATAGGGGGTCCTTCCCACACGACCCAGAAATCATCGGGGATAGGCCCTCCTGGGACCCAGGCTAGGGCCGTGTGCTATCGGGCAAGGCATCGGAACCCAATAATTTCCGTAGGTATGTACATCCCACATGGTGAATCCCAGAAAATCATTTTCGTAGGTATTTACATCCCACATGGTGAATCCCAGAAAATCATTTCCGTAGGTATGTACATCCCACACGGTGAATCCCAGAAAAACATTTCCATAGGTATGTACATCCCACACGGTGAATCCTAGAAAAACATTTCCGTAGGTATGTATATCACACACAGTTTTTTGTGTGGAAACATTTGTGCAAGGTGGCCTAATGCAAACAGTTCGCTGCCGGAATCCGTGTGTGATTGTTAGTTGATCGAACACGCCTACTTTCTAGAACTGTGCGGGTTGTTTGAGTTCATCGCCCACGGTGTTGTCCGAGTAAACATGTGCACTATAAAACCCCAATAAGCAGGGTAATTAGCCTATTATTGATAATCCTTGTACTAATCAAACTGATATTTCTTATAAAACACACCAGATATATCATATCCGTGTAAAAGCAACCAGGATTTCGTAATCGAATTACTTCAGATAGCTTCAACACTTAGTTTTGCCATTACACAATAGCACCAAGTTTCACCTGCAGCGTAAAAAAACCTTTGGAAAGTAGCATCATACACGGTAAAATAGACAAATGAATCTCATCTGGGAAACTGCAGAAGTGGAAGGCAAATATTGAGCCTTCAGTGATGTTGAATGTCCTTGCAAGTTTAGGCCAGTGGCTATGGATAATTGCCCGCCCAACCTTCATCCTCTATAGCAAGACTTCAATATTATACCGTGGGTGTTGAATGAATACCTTCCTCGCCTCTTGACCATGCAGGTGGTTTGAGAGGTAATCATCGGTGAACTGCTTTGAAAAGTACTGAAAACAAAGCTATGCATAAATCGCTGTTGTAAATTTTGAAATGGCCAAGAGGTAAAAACAACGTAAAAGAGTTGGTACCATCCTATAGTTGACTGATGTCTTATTCATTGTGCAAACAAAGATCTTGTTGTTATTCATCGCTAGTTTCTTCGTCCTAACAATCTTTCTAAGTTTCTTGACTTGACTGATATTCATGGACATCTCATTTCCCATATGCAAAATGGGTCGAACTGTGGGTCTAAGCCTCTGACAGCAGGACCTATATCTGCAAGACCAAATTGTAAGAAACCTAAATATTAGAATGATTCCCGCAACTGCACAATAGTTTGCTATTAGCCAAAGGACCCTGCTTGAACAAACCTCGATGGTAAACCATAGTGTCTCCCATTGTTTCCCTGCAACAAACATAAGGAAGAACTTTATCAGGTTAACAAAGAGTTGCCATACTATCATTAGAATATGTATTGAGTACAACCAAATTCGATTGGTGTCACATGCATAACAATACAAAATTGTACCCACAGCAAATGAAAATCAAATTGCAGAACTGAACAACAGTTAAATGGACCACAGACCAAATGAACCAAAATAGTTAACTAAGCACGACACTACAGAATAGAAACATGTACTAGAAGATAAGACAGTTGACAAAACAAAGAATGCTTGAGAATAGTACTGCGAAATGTAGCAATTGTTGGACCAAAGTGTTAACTGAACATTACATTTCAGAGGACCAAACTGTTAACTGAACATCAGATTGCATATTAACATTACAGAGGACAAATTACAGAGGACAAATCACTAGAGGGCACTGGCGGTGGCCTCGAGGAAACATCACGAGCTATATTTTAAAGTAGAGAACCGCGTGGCGGTGTCGACGGTGGCCTCGAAGATGAGGTGCTCCTCTAAGATCTGGCGGTCGACATGCATGGCAGCCATAGCGACCTCGTTCGCGCATGCGGCCGCATGCTACTTAGCTCCAAGTTATACTACGTGTAAAATGGTTGTGGGCGTCGCTTAATTGGAGGAGGGGGGCAGTGATTTTAGTGGAAGGTGTCGCTCCGTCGGTCGGGGCATGTGGGATGGGAAAGGATAAGGATGGTGTGGGTTGGGTGTGGATTACCTAACCATATCGACGAGGCCGCGCAGCAAGAAGAAGGGTCAGTGGTGAGGAGGCCGATCAGCAAGAAGAAGGGTCGCCGGCGAGGAGGCGGCGCTGCAAGAAGAAGGGTCGCCGGTGAGGAGGCGGCGCTTCAATAAGAAAGGTAGCCGGTGAGGAGGTGGCGCTGCAAGAAGAAGGGGTGCCGGCGAGGAGGCTGAGCTGCCAGTAAGCAGCAGTGAAGGTTTGAACTTGGAAAGCAAGGAGGAACAGTGGAAATGTGGCTTTTGGTAGGAGGGAGGGGGCGGGGAGATAGATATTTCCGCGGTGGCAAAAAATTCGCTCGGTGCCGTGATAAACTGGCGCGCAAGTGTGGTTCAAGCGGTGGCGGTGGACTGTAGATGAAGAAGCTTCCTACATAAGCCAGACAAGACGGTGCACCAAGATATTTTATATCGCATCCCACACGATTCTTTCTAGTAAAGTGTTTGTGGTATACCTGATTTTTTCATTATGTTTTGAAAGACAAAATGGTGTTACGGAGGGAAAGGATGGTGTTTGAATTGCTAGAACATTTACGCACAGTGAACATGCAACTAGTACATGAGTGTCGTGTTTAAATTTTGAATTATTCCGGGTTCGTTTGGCATTTTTATGCATTAATTGAGTTTTGGGCATTTAATGTGCATAATTCAAATTTGAACTACAATCACATGCCCCAATGCACCAAAGTTTGTTGAAAAATCACATGTGTGTCTTTTGGTGAATTTATAGGTCCCATGCAAGAAATGGGAATAAAATTCAAACATCTGGGTGTCGTAGCTCGGCCGGAATGATTGAGGAACTTGGTTTTTTAATTCCTGTAAATGCAAAACACGGCTGAAAATCATGAAACTTGGCATGGTGTCATGACATGGCACCAACATGTTGCGGTAATTTTTTTGGCCGAATTGGGACAAGCTTTCGTGTAAGCTTCTTGCCAACCAAAGCTTCGCTCAAGAAGGCTCGTGGTTCCGAGAGGGAACATGTCACCTCCATGTGTGAAACAACATACGTACACTATCGTCTCCCACCTTAAATTTTTTACACAGGCAGATTAGACCAAATAGAAGTATCGTGCTAAATTTTGGAATTATTCCGGGTTCATTTGGCCTTTTTATACATTAATTGAGTTTCTGCACATTTAATGTGCATAATTCAAATTTGAACTACAAGCATAGGCTCCAGTGCACCAAAGTTGTTTGAAAAATCATATGTGTGTCCTTGGGTGAATTTCTAGGTCCCATGCAACAGATGGGAGTGAAATTCAAACATCTGGACGTCGTGGCTCGGCCGGAAAGATTGAGAAACTTGGTTTTTTAATTCATGTAAACCCAAAACACGCCTGAAAATCATGAAACTTGGCATGGTGTCATGACATGGCACCAACATGCTGCAGTAATTTTTTGGCCGAATTGGGACAAGCTTTGGTGTAAGCTTCTTGCAAACCGGAACTTCCCTCAAGAAGGCTCGTGGTTCCGAGAGAGAACATGTCACCTCCATGTGCGAAACGACATACGTACACTGCCTTCTCCCGCCTTAATTTTTGTACACTGGCTGATTAGACCAAATAGAAGTATCATGCTAAATTTTGGAATTATTCCGGGTTTGTTTGGCCTTTTTTTATACATTAATTGAGTTTCTTGGCATTTAATGTGCATAATTCAAATTTGAACTACAAGCACATGCTCCAGTACACCAAAGTTGGTTTAGAAATCACATGTGTGTCCTTTGGTCTATTTATAGGTCCCATGCAAGAAATGGGATTGAAATTCAAACATCTGGGCGTGGTGGCTCGATCGGAAAGATTGAGAAACTTGGTTTTTTAATTCATATAAATCCAAAACATGCCTGAAAATCATGAAAGTTGGCATGGTGCATTGCATGGCACCAACATGCTGCGGTAATTTTTTTGGCCAAACTGGCACAAGTTTTGGTATAAGCTTCTTGCAAACCGGAGCTTCCCTCAAGAAGGCTCGTGGTTCTGAGAGGAACGTGTCACCTCCGTGTGCGAAACTACATACGTACACTGCCTTCTCCCGCCTTAATTTTTTTATATAGGAAGATTAGGCCGCATAGAAGTATCATGCTAAATTTAGGAATTATGCCGGGTTCGTTCAGCCCTGTTTATACATTAATTGAGTTTCTGTGTGTTTAATGTGCATAATTCAAATTTGAACTACAAGCACAGGCTCTAATGCCCAAAGTTGATTGCAAAATCACATGTGTGTCCTTGGGTGAATTTCTAGGTCCCATGCAAGATATGGGAGTGAAATTCATACATCTGGGCGTCGTGGCTCATGCGGAAAGATTTTGAATTCTGGTTTTTTAATTCCTGTAAATCCAAAACATGCCGGAAAATCATGAAACTTGGCATGGTGTCATGACATGGCACCAACATGCTGCGGTAATTTATTTGGCCGAATTGGGACAAGCTTTGGTATAAGCTTCTTGCAAACCTGAGCTTTGATGACCCACAAGTATAGGGGATCTATCGTAGTCCTTTCGATAAGTAAGAGTGTCAAACCCAACGAGGAGCAGTAGGAAATGATAAGCGGTTTTCAGCAAGGTATTCTCTGCAAGCACTGAAATTATAGGTAACAGATAGTTTTGTGATAGGATAATTTGTAACGAGTAACAAGTAACAAAAGTAAATAAGGTGCAGCAAGGTGGCCCAATCCTTTTTGTAGCAAAGGACAAGCCTGGACAAACTCTTATATGATGTAAAGCGCTCCCGAGGACACATGGGAATATCATCAAGCTAGTTTTCATCACGTTCATATGATTCACGTTCGGTACTTTGATAATTTGGTATGTGGGTGGACCGATGCTTGGGTACTGTCCTTACTTGGACAAGCATCCCACTTATGATTAACGTCTATTGCAAGCATCCGCAACTACAACAAAAGTATTAAGGTAAACCTAACCATAGCATGAAACATGTGGATCCAAATCATCCCCTTACGAAGCAACGCATAAACTAGGTTTTAAGCTTCTGTCACTCTAGCAACCCATCATCTACTTATTACTTCCCAATGCCTTCCTCTAGGCCCAATTAATGGTGAAGTGTTATGTAGTCGACGTTCACATAACACCACTAGAGGAGAGACAACATACATCTCATCAAAATATCGAACGAATACCAAATTCACATGACTACTAATAGCAAGACTTCTCCCATGTCCTCAGGAACAAACATAACTACTCACAAAGCATATTCATGTTCATAATCAGAGGGGTATTAATATTCATATAGGATCTGAACATATGATCTTCCACCAATTAAACCAACTAGCATCAACAACAAGGAGTAATCAACACTACTAGCAACCCACAGGTACCAATCCCGGGCTTGGAGACAAGAATTGGATATAAGAGATGAACTAGGGTTTTGAGAGGAGATGGTGCTGGTGAAGATGTTGATGGAGATTGCCCTCTACTGATGAGAGGAGCGTTGGTGATGACGATGGCGATGATTTCCCCCTCCCGGAGGGAAGTTTCCCCAGCAGAACAGCTCCGCCAGAGCCCTAGATTGGTTCCGCCAAGGTTCTGCCTCGTGGCAGTGGAGTCTCGTCCGGAAAGATGGCTTATGATTTTTCCCCGTCAAAAGACTCCATATAGCAGAAGATGGCCATCGGAGGGCCACCAGGGGGCCCATGAGGTAGGGGGGCGCACCCAGGGGGGTAGGGGGCGCCCCCACCCTCGTGGGCAGGGTGTGGTCCCCCTGGTTAACTTCTTGCGCTCAGTATTTTTTTATATATTCTAAAAATGTCTTCCGTGAAGTTTCATGACTTTTGGAGTTGTGCAGAATAGGTCTCTAATATTTGCTCCTTTTCCAGCCCAGAATCTCAGCTGCCGGCATTCTCCCTCTTTATGTAAACCTTGTAAAATAAGAGAGAATAGGCATAACTATTGTGACATAATGTGTAATAACAGCCCATAATGCAATAAATATCGATATAAAAGCATGACGCAAAATGGACGTATCAACTCCTCCAAGCTTAGACCTTGCTTGTCCTCAAGCGAAAGCCGAAATCGAAAAATATGTCCACATGTTTAGAGATAGAGGTGTCGATAAAAATGAAATACAGACACGAGGGCATCATGATCATTCTTAGAACAAATACTTATATAATTCTTGTTATATGATCTCTTATGCTAGAGTAACAATTTGATCACAATTTCAAGTATGAATCACAAAATTCATTGAAAACTAACAAACTATAATCTCAGTCATTAGAGCAATTGCAATTTATCATAATATAGGAAAGAGTCAATATAAGATCTTTTCAGCAAGTCCACATACTCAACTATCATTTAGTCTTTCACAATTGCTAACACTCACACAATACTTATGGGTATGGAGTTTTAATCGGACACAGAGAAAGATAGGGGCTTATAGTTTTGCCTCCCAACGTTTTACCTCAAGGGTAATGTCAACAATAATAGTTCATGAAAACTCACATCCAATTAGCCATATATACCAGGAGCTTTCCAACATGTTGTGCTTGCCAAAAGATAAAATGCAAAAGGAAGGGTGAAGATTACCATGACTCTTATGTAAGGTAGGAGATAAAAGTAAAAGATAGGCCCTTCATAGAGGGAAGCAGTGGTTGTCATGCGCTTTTATGGTTGGATGCACAAAATCTTAATGCGAAAGAACATCACTTTATATTGCCACTTGTGATATGGACCTTTATTATGCAGTCCGTCACTTTTATTTCTTCCATATCACACGATCGTATAAAGCTTATTTCCTCCACACCAATCAATCATACATATTTAGAGAGCAATTTTTATTGCTTGCGCCGATGACAACTTACTTGAAGGATCTTATTCAATCCATAGGTAGGTATGGTGGACTCTCATGGCAAAACTAGTTTAAGGGTGTTTGGAAGCACAAGTAGTATCTCTACTTGGTGCAAAGAATTTGGCTAGCATGAGGGGGAAAGGCAAGCTCAACCATGTTGGATGATCCATGACAATATAATTTATCTCAGATGTAAGAAAACACAACCCATTACGTTGTCTTCCTTGTCCAATGTCAACTCTTTAGCATGTCATATTTTAATGAGTGCTCACAATCATAAAAGATGTCGAAGATAGTATATTTATATGTGAAGACCTCTCTTTCTTTATTACTTCATATTAATTGCAACGATGACCAAAACTTTGTTCGTCAACTCTCAACAACTTTTATTCATCATACTTTTTATATGTGAGCTCATTACTCTCCAGTAGATCCATATGATCTCTTTGTTTCTTTTTATTCTTTCTCTTTTCTTTTATTCACTCAAGATCATGACAAAATAATCAAGCCCTTGACTCAACACTAATCTTTATTATATGTAGCTCCCGGACTCGATTATATAGCAGGATCATAAAGAAAAACTCACAACTAGATCATACTAAAAGCTTTTATTCTACTAGATCAAGATATTATCAAAAGGATCAAACTAAGAAAAGCGGTAAAGATAAAAGTGATGGTGATACGATACCGGGGCACTCCCCCAAGCTTGGCAGCTGCCAAGGGGAGTGACCATACCCATGTGATTATGTCTCTCTTTTCGGGATGGTGATGTGATATTCTTGGCGATGATGCCCCTCCGGATACGATTTTCCTCCTCGAGCTTATTGACTTGCTGCTTGAGGTACATTATTTCCTTTCAAAGCTTTCCTGTAACAGCCAAAGCTCCCTGCACCCAAGGGTGCTGCATAGCCGTGGGAGAACCAGTGACACTCTTTTTCATATTCTCATAAGAAAGAAATCTAACATTGGAAGGAATAACCGAGTTTGGAATAGCCGAGCTCTGCAGTTCCCCCATTGTGAATCCAGCTCGGAAGCGAGAAGTGACTTCTTGATCCTCCTCCATGGCATCTATTCTCTTCAAATCATCCTCCATCTCTTCGTCCGTTGCTGGCCCAAAGTGGTCAACATTGTTGTTTGTCATTGATCTAGGTGCCGGATGAGACACCCGACTCTCCCTGATTGACTCTTGCGAAGACATCTTGCTCTAATCTGCAGCAACAACAGCTCGAAACACCAACAGAGGATAATTGCGTGATACAGGAGTCAAAACCTCCGGGAGATTATATAATGAATTTTTACCGACCAAAATACGTAACGTGCAAGAAAACGGAGTCCGGAGAGCACACGAGGTGCCCACGAGGTAGGGGGCGCGCCCAGGGGGGTAGGGCGCGCCCTCCACCCTCATGGAGCCCTCGTGTCCTTCCCGGACTGCTTCTTATTTTTCTATTTTTCAAAATATTCCAAAACGGAGAAATATTGCCATTAGAACTGTTTTGGAGTCGGTTTACTTACCGTACCACATACCTATTCCTTTTCGGAGTCTGAAACGTTCCGGAAAGTGTCCCTTATGTATTCCTCCGGGGTTACGGTTTCAATAACATTGGTTTCAACATTTATAGGATTACCTGAGATATAATGTTTAATTCTTTGACCGTTCGCCACCTTCGGATTTGTGCCTTCGAAGTTGTTGATTTTTATGTCACCGGAACGATAGACCACCTCGATAACGTAAGGACCTTCCCATTTAGAGAGAAGTTTTCCTGCAAACAATCTTAAACGAGAGTTGTATAGAAATACATAGTCACCTACATTAAACTCACGCTTTTGTATCCTTTTGTCATGCCATCTTTTAACTCTTTCTTTAAATAATTTGGCATTCTCATAGGCTTGGGCTCTCCATTCATCAAGTGAGCTAATGTCAAATAACCTTTTCTCACCGGCAAGTTTGAAATCATAATTCAGCTCTTTAATAGCCCAATAAGCCTTATGTTCTAGCTCGAGAGGTAAGTGACATGCTTTTCCATAAACCATTTTGTACGGAGACATACCCATAGGATTTTTATATGCAGTTCTATAGGCCCATAATGCATCATCAAGTTTCTTGGACCAATTCTTTCTAGATCTATTGACAGTCTTTTGCAAAATTAATTTGAGTTCTCTATTACTCAATTCTACTTGACCACTAGACTGTGGGTGATAAGGAGATGCAATTCTATGATTAACATCATACTTAGCAAGCATTTTACGGAAAGCACCATGAATAAAATGTGAACCACCATCAGTCATTAAATATCTAGGGACTCCAAACCTTGGAAAAATAACTTCTTTAAGCATCTTAATAGAGCTGTTATGATCAGCACTACTAGTTGGAATAGCTTCTACCCACTTAGTAACGTAATCAACAACAACTAAAATATGTGTATATCCATTAGAGGCAGGAAAAGGTCCCATATAATCAAAGCCCCAAACATCAAATGGTTCAATAACAAGTGAATAATTCACAGGTATTTCTTGACGTCTACCAATATTACCAATTCTTTGACATTCATCACAAGATAAGACAAACTTACGAGCATCCTTGAAGAGAGTAGGCCAATAAAAACCGGATTGCAATACCTTATGTGCAGTTCTATCTCCAGCATGGTGTCCTCCATAAGCCTCGGAGTGACACTTGCGTAGGATATGTTCTGTTCGTGCTCAGGAACACATAACGTCTAATAACACCATCTACTCCTTCTTTATAAAGATGTGGGTCATCCCAAAAGTAATGTCTCAAATCATAGAAGAACTTTTTCTTTTACTGGTATGTGAAACTAGGTGGTATAAATTTAGCAACAATGTAATTAGCATAATCAGCATACCATGGAGCAGTATGAGAGGCATTTACGACATTTAATTGTTCATCAGGAAAGCTATCATCAATAGGTAGTGGGTCATCAAGAACATTTTCTAACCTAGATAAGTTGTCTACAACGGGGTTCTCAGCTCTCTTTCTATCAATGATATGCAAATCAAATTCTTGTAGCAAGAGAACCCATCTAATAAGTCTAGGCTTATCATCTTTCTTTTCCATAAGATATTTAATAGCAGCATGATCCGTGTGAATAGTTAGTTTAGAATCAACAATATAAGGTCTGAACTTATCACAAGCAAATACAACTGCTAAGAAATCTTTTTCAGTAGTAGCATAATTTCTCTGAGCATTGTCTAGAGTTTTACTAGTATATTGAATAACATTTAATTTCTTATCAACTCTTTGCCCTAGAACAGCACCTACAGCATAATCACTGGCATCACACATAATTTCAAAGTGTAAATTCCAATCAGGTGGCTGAACAATCGGTGCAGAAATCAATGCTTTCTTAAGTATTTCAAATGCTTCTACACAATCATCATCAAAAGCAAATGGTATATCTTTTTGTAATAAATTAGTCAGAGGCCGAGAAATTTTTGAGAAGTCCTTAATGAACCTCCTATAAAAACCGGCATGACCAAGGAAACTTCTTATACCTTTGATGTCCTTGGGACATGGCACTTTTCAATAGCATCAACTTTGGCTTTATCAACCTCAATACCTCTTTCAGAAACTTTATGCCCCAAGACAATACCTTCGTTAACCATAAAGTGGCATTTTTTCCAATTCAAGACAAAATTAGTTTCTTCACATCTCTGCAAAACTCGATCAAGGTTGCTTAAGCAATCATCAAAAGAGGATCCATAGACGGAAAAATCATCCATGAAAACATAACAAATATTTTCACAGAAGTCAGAGAATATAGCCATCATGCATCTTTGAATGGTAGCAGGTGCATTACATAAACCAAAAGGCATACAGCTATAAGCAAAAGTACCAAAAGGGAAAGTAAAATTAGTCTTTGATTGATCATTAGCTGACACAGGTATTTGAGAGAAACCAGAATAACCATCTAGAAAGCAAAAATGTGTATGTTTGGATAATCTTTCTAGCATTTGATCGATAAAAGGTAAGGGATAATGATCTTTTTTAGTAGCTTTATTTAATTTGCGGAAATCAATTACCATCCTATAACCTATAATAATTCTTTGCGGAATCAACTCATCTTTATCATTAGGAATGACAGTAATACCTCCCTTCTTACGGACACAGTGGACAGGACTTACCCACTGACTATCAGCAACGGGATAAATTATACCTGCCTCGAGAAGCTTTAGTATTTCCTTTCTTACCACTTCCTTCATCTTAGGATTCAGCCGTTGTTGATGATCACGAACTGGTCTGGCATCTTCCTCCAAATTTATTTTGTGTTGACACAGAGTGGGACTAATGCCCTTAAGATCATCAAGAGTATATCCAATAGCAGCACGGTGCTTCTTCAGAGTTTTCAATAATCCTTCTTCTTCATGCTCTGAAAGGTTAGAACTAATAATAACAGGATATATCTTCTTTTCATCAAGATAAGCATATATAAGAGTATTAGGTAATGGTTTAAGCTCAAACACGGGATCACCCTTTGGTGGAGGAGGATCCACTAGGATTTCAATAGGCAAATTGTGTTTCAGGATGGGTTCCTGTTTAAAGAATACTTCCTCTATTTCCCTTCTTTCATTCATAAACATATCATTTTCATGGTCTAGCAAATATTGTTCTAAAGGATCACTAGGAGGTACATAATTTCATCTTTACTAAGCAATTCCTCTTCACAGTGTTGTCTACGAAATTTAGAAAAGTTGAACTCATGAGACATATCACCTAAACCAATAGTAACAACATCCTTTTTGCAATCTATATTAGCATTAACATTGTTCAAGAAGGGTCTACCAAATATAATGGGACAAAAGCTATCTTGTGGGGAACAAAGAACAAGAAAATCAGTAGGATATTTAGTTTTCCCACACAAGACTTCAACATCTCTAACAATTCCAATTGGTGAAATAGTATCTCTATTGGCAAGTTTAATTGGGACATCAATATCTTCTATCTTAGCAGGTGCAATACCATGCATAATTTCTTTGTATAAGTCATGAGGTATAGCACTAGCACTGGCACCCATATCACATAAGCCATGATAACAATGATCTCATATTTTAACAAAATAACATGCATGCCTACCAAAGATCTAGGTTTATCTTTAGCACAAGGTTTAGCAATTCTAACAGTCTCATCACGGAAATGAATAACATGCCCATCAGTATTATCAGACAAGAGATCTTTAACAATAGCAATATTAGGTTCAACTTTAATTTGCTCAGTAGGTGTATAAGTTCTAATATTGCTTTTACGAACCACAGTTGAAGCTTTAGCATGATCTTTTGTCCTAACAGGAAAAGGTGGTTTCTCAACATAAGTAGTAGGAACAATAGGATCATTATAAGTGATAGTCTTTTCTTCAACTTTAATAGGTGCATCTACTTTTACTTCTATGGGAGGATGATATTTAAACCACTTCTCCCTAGGGAGATCAACATGAGTAGCAAAAGATTCACATAAAGAAGCTACTATCTCAGAGTCAAGTCCATATTTAGAGCTAAATTTACGGAAAACACCAGTATCCATAAAAGATTTAACACAATCAAACTTAGGTGTGATACCTGACTCCTTACCTTCGTCGAGGTCCCAATCTTTAGAGTTGAGTTTAATTATTTCCAATAAATCCCATTTGAATTCAATAGTCTTCGTCATAAAAGATCCAGCACAAGAAGTATCGAGCATGGTGCGATTGTTATCAAAAAGCCGAGCATATAAATTTTGAATAATCATTTCTCTTGAGAGCTCATGATTTGGGATTGAATATAAAATTGATTTAAGCCTCCCCCAAGCTTGAGTGATGCTTTCTCCTTTGCGAGGCCAAAAGTTATATATATAATTGCAATCACAATGGACACGATGCATAGGATAAAACTTCTGATGAAATTCCAATTTCAATCGTTTGTAGTTCCATGACCCCGTATCATCACATAGCCTGTACCATGTAAATGCATCTTCCTTCAAAGATAAAGGGAAGACCTTCTTCTTAATAACATCTCCGGGTACACCTGCAAGCTTAAATAATCCACAAATTTCATCCACATATATTAAGTCCTCATCAGGATGTGTTGTTCCGTCTCCTGCAAAAGGATTGGCTAGCAGTTTTTCTATCATACACGAAGGAATTTCAAAGCAGACATTTTCATTTTCAGTAGGTTCAGTAGGTTGCGGAGCAACTCTTTGCTCTACTGGTCGGGGTGAAGATACCCCGAACAAGCCCCTCAGAGGATTACTTTCCATAGTAACAAGTGACAGTAAATTTCAGCACACTATATAAATTTTTCCTTACCAATTTCCAACGAGGAGCAGAAGGAAATGATAAGCGATTTTCAGCAAGGTATTCTCTGCAAGCAATGAAATTATAGGTAATAGATAGTTTTGTGATAGGATAACTTGTAACGAGTAACAAGTAACAAAAGTAAATAAGGTGCAGCAAGGTGGCCCAATCCTTTTTGTAGAGTCCATCAACTCCAACGGCATGGCTGAGTGCACCACAACGACCTAGCTCACCTTACTCTTCCTCTAAAAAATCTGCAACATAATACGTTGCAGCCTGTGTAGGTTAGCACATGGAATATGCTAGCAAGATAACACTATAAAGCAATGAAAAAGTAATAGCTAACACTATATGCATATATAGCTGGTGGAGGCTCTATGATTATCATTTGCATAAAGCTAGTTTTTCCCTACAACAAAGGAATATATTTTATTTAACTACAAGTTTGTTGAAAACATTGAGAAGGTTCCTCCAACTCAATCTCAAAATAATAATTATCATCCCAAAAAATTAATTAAGTAGAGTGATGAGATCAAATCAATAATTCAAGTACCAGATACTCAAGACGTCCATAACCGGGGACACGTCTGACCATGATTAGTTTATACACTCTCCAGAGGTTTGCGCACTTTTCCCCACAATACTCAATATCCTCCGTTGTATTTATCGCACTCCATGGTGTTTGAGAAACAGATGATCGAGACACAGTCTTTCAGAAGCATTAACTCTTTACTCTGGGTAGACAGTACCACCTACATCCCCTACATCTGCTAGCCTACCACTGAAATAGATCACACAACTTACTCAACTATGCCATAGCCCATAATGGTTTGTGGCTGCACACGGAAGTTTCCAGCATGAGTAATCTTATGATCCCTTTGAGCCTGGGTGGCAAACCATAGGATGATCACACGAGTACTCCGGGATATCCTAGGACAACACTTGATTTCTCCAAGCGTCCGGACAACCACTGGGTGCTCCAACCAATCCACCCAGATGTGTATTAAAGTAGCCACCTTAAGTTTAACCATTAAATTAAACTCTCACATCTGTCATGGATCACTCAAACCAAACCACATCTACAAGCATAGCTTAGAAGTATAAGCATAACATAGAATCCCCAGGGTTTGATATAAAAAGGCAATAGGTTCCTACCTCATGAACTACTTCCAAAACCCACATGTTAAACACGCCCTACTCATGCAATGTTTGAGGGCTGAAACTAATGCATAAAAATTGGGTAATAAATGGGTATGATCAAAGTGTTACTTGCCTTGCTGACGATCTGAAAACCCAAGTGACTCGTAGTAGCTAGCTTCGCACTCCGGAATCTCTATCGTGAACAAACAATAGCATACATAAGCACTCAAGCATAATATGAAAGGGAAAAACTCAAAATAAAAGATCCAAACTGAATGTTCAACCGAAGAGATTCGATTTGCAAAAGAATCAATCAAATCAGAGCTACGAAACTCAAACTACGATCAAAAGAAGTTCGCAAATCTGCTTGAAACCAAATTTTAAATTGTCAAAACCATGTTCAAGTTGATTATCAGGAAAGAGGGGAACAAGACGAAGATGAATCTCCATTTAATCGGTTTAACCAGTTTCACTGGATTTGGACGAACGGGCAAAAAGTAAGGAGGGTCTAAAGATCAGGGACTAATCTGTGATAAAAGTATTCGCGGATAGGTCCCTAGCCGAAAATAAGCAGAAAAGTAAAATCTAACGAACGAACGTTCGCTAACGGAGCTAAATGAACGAATCTGTTCATTAAAATGAACTAAACAAAGAATGTTCGCTAATTAGCGAACCCTAAAATAAAACCGATCTAAACCAAACAACCGAAAAAACGAAAAAAGAACCGGCGAGCCGGGACAGTTTTATGCCGGTTAAACGGCATGCGGCGGCTCCGGTGAATTGTGAGGTGGCGGCTCTGGCAAACGGCGAGGCGGGGCGGCGCGGAGTGCGGCGGGAGTCGGGGCGGCGCAGAGTGCGGCGCTGCGGCGCGACTTGGCTGGAGGCGGCTACGATGACGACGATGATGAGGAGAGGGGCCGGGGGGCTCCTTATAAAGAGGGGGCGAGGCGGCATCGGGGTGGCTTGGGCGAGGGTGCGACGGCCTCGGGAGGCGTGTCCGCCTCGAACACGGCCGGTGGCAGCGGGGCTGCTCCCGCGCGGGGAAAGGCGGCGGCGGCCTGCTGGGCCTAAGGCCTGGTCTGTCCGAAACTTTTTTTCTTTTAAAATAAATTTCACCCGAAAGAAAAAAATCCTAATAAAATAAAAAATTCTAAGAATGCAAGAAACAATTTTTACCGTCCAAACCTAATTTTTAGGACAAAGTGAACATTTTTCTGGCCTAAAAATGCAATTTTCAAAAATGTATATTTTCTAATTCAAATAAAATAGAAAATAAATTACGAATAAAATAATAATTTGATTTTAATATTTCTCCTCTAATATTCCTCTCTTTTGAAGAAGAAGTCATTTTATCTTCTCTCATTTATTTTTATTATTGGAAATAATTAGAGAGAAAAATATTAAAATAAAATTGATCCTCTTTTCAAATTTGAAAAAATTCAAATATGAAAATTTGTGAAATCTCCAACTCTCTCCTTGGGTCCTTGAGTTGCTTAAGATTCTTAGGATCTCAACCAAAATGCAAATAACACATGATATGCATATGATGACCTATGTATAACATCCAAATTGAAAATTGGGATGTTACAAACCTACCCCCCTTAAGACGAATCTCGTCCTCGAGATTTGGGTTGGCTAGAAAATAGGTGTGGGTGGTCTTTCTGTAGGTCTTCCTCTCGCTCCCAGGTGGCTTCATCCTCGGTATGGTGGCTCCACTGAACTTTAGAAAACTTGATAACCTTGCTGCATGTAACTCGGCTGGCAAACTTGAGAATCTTGACGGGTTTCTCCTCGTAGGTTAGATCACTCTCCAACTGAATTGCTTCCAGGGGCACTGTATCTCTCAAAGGAACATCGGCCATCTCAGCATGGCACTTCTTCAACTGGGAAATGTGAAGCACATCATGGACTCCTGACAAACCTTCGGGTATCTCCAACTTGTAGGAAACTTCTCTCATACGCTCCAAAACTCGGTACAGTCCTAAAAATCTCGGGGCTAACTTTCCCTTAACTCCAAATCGGTTAACTCCTTGGAGTGGTGACACACGAAGATACGCTCTGTCTCCAATTTCATAGACTACCTCCTTACATTTAGTATCGGCATAACTCTTCTGCCTGGACTGGGATACCTTCGATCTATCATGAATCAACTTTACCTTCTCTTCAGACTCTTTGATCAAATCTGGTCCAAACAACTGACGGTCTCCTACTTCATCCCACATCAATGGTGTCCTGCACCTTCTTCCATACAAGGCCTCGAAAGGTGCCATCTTCAAACTAGCCTAATAACTATTGTTGTATGAGAACTCTGCGTAGGGCAAATTATCGTCCCAGCTAGATCCATAATCTAGTGCACAAGCTCTCAACATGTCCTCCAGAATCTGATTGACTCTCTTGGTCTGTCCATCTGTCTGCGGATGAAAGACTATACTGAACTCTAGCCTAGTACCCAAAGTCTGGTGTATCTGATTCCAAAACTTCGAGGTAAACTGTGTTCCTCTATCTGATACGATGGTCCTCGAAACTCCATGCAGACATACGATCCTGGTCATATATATCTTGGCCAACTTCGCACTCGTATAAGTGGTTTTCACAGGGATGAAGTGAGCCACTTTGGTCAAGCGATCAACTACTACCTAGATGGAATCATATCCTGATCGTGTCCTGGGTAACCCGGTGATGAAATCCATGCTAAGCTTGTCCCACTTCCATTCGGGTATCGGTATAGGCTGTAATAATCCGGCTGGCTTCTGTTGTTCTGCTTTCGCTCTCTGGCATACATCACATACTGTACATACTCGGCAATATCCTTCTTCATACCTGTCCACCAGAAACGTTCCTTCAAATCTAAATACATCTTGGTGTTTCCAGGGTGAATCGAATATGGCGAGTCATGAGCTTCCTCAAGTATTAACTTCCTGATCTCCGCATTATTGGGCACATATACACGATCCTCAAACCATAACGTTTCGTGCTCATCCTCATGAAAACCTTTGGCTTTTTCCATTGCTCATTTTCTCCTTTATCTCAGCAATTTCCTTATCATCCTTCCGAGCTTCTCGAATCTTTCCCAATAATGTGGACTAAACCTCCATTGCTGCAACAAAACCTCTTGGGACTATCTCCAAATGAAGTTCCTTGAGATCGTCGACTAACTCTAGTGGTAATCCTACGCTTACCAGTGTATTGACATAACTCTTGCGGCTCAAAGCGTCTACTATGACATTGGCCTTTCCTGGATGATAATGCAATTTCATATCATAATCCTTTATGAGCTCCAACCATCTCCTCTGCCTGAGGTTTAACTCCTTCTGTGTGAAAATGTACTTCAAACTCTTGTGATCCGTGTACACATCACATCAGTTTCCAATCAGAAAATATCTCCAGGTCTTGAGTGCATACACTACGGCTGCTAACTCCAAATCATGTGTGGCATAGTTCAACTCGTGAGGTCGAAGCTACCGTGAGGCATATGATACAACTCTTCCATCTTGCATAAGTACACCTCCAAGTCCCAAGCGAGAAGCGTCGCAATAAACATGGAAATCCTTGCGTATGTCTGGAAGAATCAACACTAGGCTTGTAACCAAACGTTTCTTCAACTCTTGGAAACTGGCCTCACATTCCTCGGTCCATTTGAACTTAGTGTCCTTCTTTAACAACTCTGTCATGGGTTTCCAAATCTTGGAAAAATTCTCAATGAACCTCCTATAATATCCTGCGAGTCCCAGGAAACTGTGGATCTCTCCAACTAAGGTGGGTGCCAACTACTTAGTGATAGACTGGACCTTGGTAGGGTCTACTGCTATACCTTCTCCTGATATAACATGTCCAAGAAATCCAACTTCCTTCAACCAAAACTCACATTTGCTGAACTTGGCATACAGTTGATGTTCCCTGAGCTTCTCGAGAACTAGTCGCAAATGTTCCTTGTGTTCCTCTTCATTCTTCGAGTACACCAATATATCATCAATGAACACCACAATAAACTTACCCAAAAACTCCATGAACACCTTGTTCATCATACTCATAAAATATGCAGGGCGTTAGTCAATCCAAATCACATGACCGTGTACTCACATAGCCCATACCTTGTGGTGAAAGATGTCTTAGGTATATCCTGTTCTCGGATTTTCAGCTGGTGGTATCCTGGCCGAAGATCGATCTTGGAGAATACTTTGGCTCCCTGCAGCTGGTCAAACAAATCATTGATCATCGGTAGTGGGTACATGTTCTTGTTCGTCACTTCATTCAATGCTCGATAATCAACAACCATTCTCAAAGATCCATCCTTCTTCTCAATTAGGAGCACTGGGCTCCCCACGGTGATGAACTTGGTCGAATGTAACCTTTCTCCAATAAATCCTCAATCTGCTTCTTAATTTCCTCTAGATCATTTGCGGGCATCCGATACCGTCTCTTCGATATTGGTCCGGTGCCTGGCAACAACTCTATCAGAAATTCTATGTCTCGATCTGGTGGCATGCCTGGTAATTCCTCTAGAAATACATCAGGGTATTCCTTCACCACTGGTACTTCCTCCTGAACAACTCCCATGATTGAATTTACTTGAGTCCTCCTTGGCACATGCCTAGATACATACTTGATCCTTTTTCCCTCCGGGGTGGTGAGAAGAATTGACTTACTAGCACAGTCTATGTTTCCTCCATACTTTGATAGCCAATCCATGCCTAGTATTATGTCCAATCCTTGTGACTCCAGAATTACTAGGTTTGTGGGGAAAACATGGCTACCAATGGTTAAGGGTAACCGATCACACCATCGACTGGCCATATACTCTGCTCCTGGCGAGCTTACTAACATGGGTGACCTAAGGGCTAAGGTTGGTAACTTAAACTTGCCCACAAATCCCCTTGATATGTATGGCATGGTGGTTATGTGAACTCCCTCCATAGTGAGTGTAGCCCCCATGGTTATGGGTGTATCCTCCCGAGTTCGGGGTAACGCGAGGCTTCTGCTGAGCTCCAGAATTATACTTCCCCTCTCCATACTTCCTTTTGCGGCTCTCTATCTGCTGCTGCTTGCCTTCGATCATAAGCGCCCTATCTACCAACTCCTGGTAGTTAGTGAAAGTTGTCACCATCAACTTCATACTCAACTCATCATTCAACCCTTCCATAAACTTCCCCTGCTTTGCGGCATCTGTGGCCACATCATCTGGGGCATAGCGGGATAACTTGCTGAACTCACCCACGTACTACCCCACAGTACGATTTCCCTGGCGTAAGTTGTGAAACTCACGCTTCTTCATGCTCATAGCTCTAGTTGAGACGTGTGATGTGCGGAATGCTTGCTGAAACTGATCCCAAGTGACATTGGCTATGGGGAAGGTGGTGGTGTAATTTTCCCACCATGAGGCTGCAGGTCCATCCAGTTGATGTGCGGCAAAGCGCACCTTCAACATCTGTGCAACCTACGGTGGTCAGCTCCCTTCCAATCCTGCGGAGCCAGTCATCAGCAACAATCGGGTCGGTGCTACTGGAAAACACTGGCGGATTCAACCTCAGAAAATGGGCTAAGTTGTCAACTGGAGGTGGTGGTGGTGGGTTGTTGTTGTTGCCTTGGTTCTGGACTAGTAGCTGCATCAAGGCATTCTGTTGTTGGATCAATCGAGTGAGCTCCAGTGGGAAGAAAAATCCGGGGTCACGTCTCGGAGGCATCTGATAGTTTTAGAAGGGTGAGAATAGAATAGAGTGAGGTCTAGAGGGAAATCACTACCCATATGCACATGAGACAAACACATTCATTATCACACCACTCAATTAAAACAAGGGCATAAAATCGATCTAATCTACCGTCACAAAATACTCAGATTTCTACTATATACATGGGGGAATACTACTGGTAATATGGCGGTCGACTAGAAATTTTGATCGGAGGAAGACTCCATGATGTCGGCTCCAGCTTCGTCTTCATAATCATCATCACTATCGGGGTCCGAGTCAGTGTCATTGATGATGATGTAGTCTTCAGGATGGCGGTCCTCTCCAGGTGCGGGATCTCCCATGAATATTCCTAGCTTCTTCTTCTTCAGGTCTTCATTCTTCTCCAGTAGTACTGCAATTTCCTCTTCATATCCATCACATGTACTCTTGATTTCCTCTTCTAGATCCATGTTCCTGGTCATCACTTTCTTCATGTCTATCATGCTAGCGCACATCTGGTTCTCCTGACGATGAATGTGCTGGTTCAACTCCTGGATGTAAGCTACAATGGACTTGTCCCTCTTGGTGCAAATCATCCCCCATTGCTCATCTCGGCGTCCACATATCTGGTAGATGGTGTCCTTGAGATCCTTGTGGTATACTTCGCCCAAGCGTCCCATGGCGATGTGGGCTGCCATGCTCTTTCCTAGACTCCAAGTTGGTGCATCAAAGGAAAACTCTATGGGCTCGGTAACTGGTGTGAATGTCCTTCCTAGAACATGTACTCGAATTGTCCAGCGCTCTTCTTCTGGTACAGTGGCGGTGTAGGTCCCTGTGAAGCTTGGTATTCCAATGCTCAGGTACTTAGTGGTGTCGGTGTCAAAACCGGCGGATCTCGGGTAGGGGGTCCCGAACTATGCGTCTAAGGCGGATGGTAATAGGAGGCGGGGGACACGATGTTTACCCAGGTTCGGGCCCTCTCGATGGAGGTAATACCCTACTTCCTGCTTGATTGATCTTGATGATATGAGTATTACAAGAGTTGATCTACCACGAGATCGTAGTGGCTAAACCCTAGAAGCTAGCCTATGGTATGATTGTTGTTGTCCTACGGACTAAACCCTCCGGTTTATATAGACATCGGAGGGGGCTAGGGTCACACAGAGTCGGTTACAAGGGAGGAGATCTACATATCCGTATTGCCAAGCTTGCCTTCACGCCAAGAAGAGTCCCATCCGGACATGAGACGAAGTCTTCAATCTTGTATCTTCATAGTCCAACAGTCCGGCCAAAGGATATAGTCCAGCTGTCCGGAGACCCCCTAATCCAGGACTCCCTCAGTATCCCCCGATCCAGACTTCAATGACGATGAGTCCGGCGCGCAGATTGCCTTCGGCATTGCAAGGCTGGTTCTTCTCCAAATTCTGAATATCTGCTGAGTAGTGTCCGGCTCCCCATAAATGTTGCACTTCTTGGCTTCCGCGCCCAATAACGGCTATCTTCCACATGTCAAGCGAATGCGAGGAGCCAAGGCATTTTTACATTTGCCACCCTAGCCATGTAAGTAAACTGTCTATTAAAGAGACGGGGATTCTTAGATCCAGACCACACCATCCTCCCACGGCGAGTATCCATCGGAGCGCGCTCGGAAAAATCCATTCCAACATGGCCGGCCATCGCAGCTCATCCTCTCGCTCCCGTAGCCCTAAGCCCGATGATTGGGAGAAGTGTTCCATTCTGCACAGCCAATTAGTAGAGTTACAGACCCAGGGATTTCTTCCTCCAGCGTATATGGTCCCTGTTCGAGCCGGGCTCACCACCTATAATGGCAGGGAGCAAGCGGAGAGCTTCCCCAATCCCTCCAAGGGGGAGCGGGTATGCCTCGTCCCTTATTTAGTAAGGGGACTTGGATTTCCAATCCATCCGTTCCTCCGCGGGCTCCTGGAGTTTTATGGCCTCCAGTTGCATAATTTCATCCCCGCTTCCATATTACATATCGTTGGTTATGTTGCCCTTTGTGAGCTATTTCTGGGCTGCGAAGCTCATTTCAAGTTGTGGAAGAGGCTATTCTGCCTTGTGCCCCATATACAGAAGCGGTCAATATATCAAGTGGGCGGAGCCGAAATATGGCGCATCACCGGGATCGGATACCTGTCCGGTACCCCGACGAAGACGTCCGAAGACTGGCCTTCGGAGTGGTTTTACATGGAGGACGTTCCTCTTCCAGATCCTATTCGGATGGGTCTTCCTGAGTTCGACAATGCCCCTTTGAAGAAACGCCGAAGCTGGCGCCCACGGAGCCCTCAGGAGGAAGATAACGGAGAAGTCCTTTACCTGATGGGCCGGATAAAAGTGCTGGCTCAATCAGGACTGACAATAATTGAGGTTATGTCAATATGTATAATGCGGGGGGTGCAGCCACTTCAATATCGAGGGCACCCTATGTGGCACTTTAACGGGGAAGATGATGCCACCAGCTGCGGGCGTAAGGGACCGGACTCAGTTGCTGCTCTAGCAAAAATTCTGTCCAATTTCTTCAAGGGAGAGGAAGAGGAGTTCATCCGTATTAAGCCACGGGATGGATTCTCCATGTACAACTCCCCAAGCTGGGTGAGCTGTCACTTTTTACTCCCAACCTTCCCGCATTCTTCATCATAAATACTCACCTTGCCGTTTCATGGCGGGAACTACGAAAAGCTGTAAGGGAGGTCAATAGCCCACCTCCACAATCGGAGGACCCTGACCGGGCCCTCGATCCCGGTCTCGAAGAGGATCCGGCCATATTTGTGGAGCCGATCGACATGACATTCTATCAATTGAGCTACGATGATGCCATGGTGGCCATCATAGCCGACTATCCTAGGCTACTCCCTGCATCGCATGTAAGAAAAACTAGAGTCCCAACTTCCGAGAAGGATCCCCTTTTATGCACTTCACCTACCGTACACATATGGTGTTTTACAGGGAAGGCCCTCGGGATGCCATGCCAAACCCGCAGTGACTCGCCAACAAGGGACACCGAAGCCGAGTAGGCTAAAAAGGAAGGCGGTCAGGACTGAAACGCCTGCGCAGAGATATGATACAGAACCTCACTCCGTGGTTGTCGTCTTTCTGAAAATATAATGACGTCCATGTTTCCTAGTAGGAAAAATGCTCGCCGGACTATATCCGGAGAGGTTGCCGATCACGCCTCCACCAGTCGGCTCCAGGGCCGGACATAGAGGCGGAAGCTAACACGGGGCGAACGCCGGATGCTCCTCCTACAGAGGATGCAGATAGACTATGCGCTACAAATTCTGAAGTGGAGAGTGCCATGAATCACAGGCGTCGCCGGGCCATACTCCGTGACGCTTGTTTCTCCCAAGAGGCGTTCGATGCCTTCAACTCAGGAGACGCGTACATCCGTGCTGCTCAAAACGGTCTTGCCAGAGCCACGGACCAGTATGTAAAAGATATACGGGTAAGAAAATCTGATGATTATATATATCAGTAGCCCCTGAGACTTGAAACAGTTGACACAACTGATTTAAGGATCATTATTTGTGCAGGTTCTTATAGAGAAGAATACCCAATTGTCTCAAGAGCTGGAAGAGTGCAAAGCCCAGCTACGGGCCGCGGTTGGCGCGTTGAAGGAGTCCGAGAAGGCCCCCTCTGGTAACACTTGTTTCCATTGCAAAGAATTACAGGTACCAGATAGTATGCGGCATGCATGAAAAATCTAACAATAGATGTTGCAGATGACTTCGGAGTGAATCCGGAGGCCGTGTCGGAGAATGCGCAACGTGCTAATTGACAGCTAAATGCTGGCGAGCGCGTGCTTACGCGGGTCAAGCAGGAGAAAAATAATCTCCAAGACGCCAATATCCAGCTGGGCGTGGAACTGAAAGATGTCCGAGCCCAGCTTGCGGACTCCGTGAAGGAGAATAAGCGGCTTCGACGCGGCATTTTTAGTAAGTGCTTGAACGAACTTTTGAAAGAGTTCGGTGAAGAAGCCGGCTAACAGAGTTATGTCTGCAGGTATGCTGACGGGTCGTCCCGTGGAGGAGATGCCCAGGTCTGCGGGTGATCTTCTACCAGAGCTCTCACAACTGCATGAACAAGTTCGGTAGGTGATGCAGGGTATTGCCCAAGCCTTGTGGCCATCCTCCTCCCCGCCAGGAGGCATGGGGGAGCTTATAGAGAAGCTCAAGGGAGCGCGGCGGTGCTTCCGGTTATGTAAGATATCAGCCTGCCGACAAGGTGCAAGGGAAGCCTAGGCCATGGTGAAGATGCGATATACCAAAGCTGACCCAAACCACATGGCCGAGGTCGGACCTGTGGGGCCTGATGGGAAAGAGATCCCTGTCAGTTTGGTGTATGTTCAAGTAGAATTAGCCGCAAAGTATTCCCAACAGGATTGTAGGCTAGATAGCCTGTTGGATGGTATAGAAGAAGAATTTAGTCAGTCTTACTGACTGTGTACTTTAAGTGACATATATAATGTCCCTAGCCGGATTGTAAAACATTTGTCATGGCGGACCTCGCTTCGACCTCTGGACCCGATAGTCCGGAGTGTATCCGAATACCCGCTCGGTTATGTAAAAACTGGGGTATGGGTGGAAACCAGGCGTAGGGGTCATAAGTGCTTGAATAGACAAGTACCCAACTAGCTGTGTTATATTACATGGATAGTAAGAAACATCTTCCAGGGAGAATAGTTCCGTTAAGGGTTCCTTTCCCTGGGTACGCATGCCCTCATGTGCATGTCCGAACTGTGAAAAGAGATGCAGGCTATAAACATTTGGGGGCATGTATCAAAATAAATAAGAGTCTTCTTTTGTTCACCAAACGAATATTCCCCTTAAGAACGCTAGCTTTTGGCTTCACCCAGTCTGAGGTAAACATCCGGCTGACCCGGTAGTAACAATCACATAGGTGATCCCCTTATGCCCTAGCCGAATTAACGGGAACGTAGGGCATAAATATAAGAGCCAGGCAACCCAGCTTGGCTAAAACTTAAGTCATATCGATGCATATAGTGGTGAAAAAAGGTACATGTGGAAGGATAACACATGTGTGGGGCATAAAGCCCAGAAAAATAGTTATATTAAGCTTCTGGATAAGAAGCCCCCAGGTATAATGAGCATGGTTAGCGCGTCAAGATATTGTAGTCAAGACATAAGTTAGCCTTTTAAGGCCTTGAGGAGAAGAAAACAGAAGAGAGAAAGAGAGAAAAGACAGATAACGGATATGCAAAAAATTGACGGGGGTAAGGAGACGAACATAGAGTCCGGCACTAGGCGTAGAATCTTTGGAGTCTGGCTGCGTTCCATGGGTTATCCTTCCACATGTACCTTGAGTCGATGCATCCCACAGACGGTACCTAGGCGTAGAATCTTTAAGGCCTTGAGTCGATGCATCCCGCAGACAGTACGCTCCACCCGTCAGAACTTGGTCAATAATGAAGGGACCTTCCCATTTGGGCTTGATCTTGTTCTTTTTCTTCTCCGGCAGGCGTAGAACTAGTTCGCCAACGTTATAGGTTTTGGCCCGTACTTCTCTGCTTTGATACTTTCGAGCCTGTTGCTGATAGAATGCGGAATGAGCTTTTGCCACGTCGCGCTCCTCCCCCAGGGTGTCCAAACTATCCTGCCGATCGAGCTCAGCCTCTTTTTCTTCATACATGCGTACTTGAGGTGAGTCATGAATTATGTCGCAAGGCAGAACCGCCTCTTCACAGTACACCATAAAAAACGGTGTGTATCCGGTAGTGCGATTCGGCATGGTCCGCAACCCCCATAGTTTTGCTCGCTCGACTTGACCGTTAGTTTGCGGGTGATAGACAGAAGCATAATTGAGCTTGATGCCCAAGTTGCTGCACCAAAGTTTTACCTCATCGGCTATAAAGTTTGTGCCGTTGTCAGTGATGATGCTATGGGGGACGCCATAACGGTGTACAACCCCAGATATGAAGTCTATCACCGGTCCGGATTCAGCCGTTTTAACGGGTTTGGCTTCTATCCATTTGGTGAATTTATCCACCATGACCACTAAGTATTTTTTCTTATGGGTTCCCCCTTTGAGGGGTCTGACCATATCAAGCCCCCAGACCGCAAAGGGCCAAGTAATGGGGATTGTTTGGAGAGCGGTAGCCGGCATATGGCTTTGGTTTGCAAAAAGCTGGCTACCGACGCAACGTTGGACCAGATCCTGTGCATCTGCTCGGACCGTCGGCCAATAGAAACCTGTACGGAAGGCCTTGCTTACAAGGGCCCGGGCTGCGGCGTGGTGGCCGCTGAGTCTAGCATGGATTTCTGCCAAAAGCTTCCGCCCTTCCTCTTCGGAGATGCACCTTTGAAGGACTTCGGTAGTGCTTTTTCTTATAAAGTTGTCCCTCGTGGACCTTGTAGGCTTTAGATCGCCGCACTATGCAGCGTGCCTCATTTTGGTCTTCGGGTAGTTCCTGCCTGGTTAGGTAGGCCAGGAATGGTTCTATCCATGGGGCGATGACGGCCATTATCACGTGGGCTGAAGGTGTTGTTTCGATGGCAGAGCCTCCGATTGTGTCAGAGTGTTCGGTATTTGGTGTTGTGGCTGGGTCCGGACTATTGTTACCGGTGTCCCCTTCCCATACCACGGATGGCTTAAACAGCCTTTCCAAGAAGATGTTAGGTGGGACAAGGTCGCGCTTAGCGCCGATACGGGTGAGGATATCCGCCGCCTGGTTGTTTTCCCGAGCCACATGGTGGAATTCAAGCCCCTCAAACCGAGCTGACATTTTGAGGACGGCGCTGCGATATGCCGCCATTTTCGGATCCTTGGCATCGAAGTCTCCATTTATTTGAGATATTGCGAGGTTCAAGTCCCCACGCACCTCCAGGCGTTGAATGCCCATGGAAACTGCCATCCGGAGACCATGTAATTGGCCTCGTATTCGGCTGCGTTGTTGGAGTCTGTGTATAGTATTTGGAGTACGTATTGCACTGTGCCTCCGGTGGGGGACGTCAGGACGACGCCAGCCCCCAGACCAGCCAGCATTTTAGAGCCGTCAAAGTGCATGATCCAATTGGAGTATGCGCCGTACTCTTTAGGGAGTTCGGCTTCTGTCCACTCGGCGACGAAATCGGCCAGTACTTGCGACTTAATGGCTCGACGTGGTCTATATGTTATGTCGAACGGGAGGAGCTCGGTGGCCCATTTGGCAATCCGTCCCGTGGCATCGCGGTTGTTTATTATGTCGTTGAGTGGTACTTCTGAGGCCACCATAATTGAACACTCTTGAAAGTAGTGTCGTAATTTCCGGGATGCCATGAATACCGCGTATGCTATCTTTTCATAATGTGGGTACCGTGATTTGCATGGAGCGAGGACAGTGGATACATAATACACCGGCTTATGAAGTGGGAATTTATGTCCGTCCGTCTGTCGTTCGACGACGAGCACTAAGCTTACAACTTGGTGAGTTGCTGCTATATATAATAGCATTGGTTTGCTGATATTTGGCGTGGCCAAGATTGGGTTGGTGGCCGGGATGGCTTTTATTTCTTCCAATCCGGCTGTGGCTGTGATAACCCACAAGTATAGGGGATCGCAACAGCTTTCGAGGGTAAAGTATTCAGCCCAAATTTATTGATTCAATACAAGGGGAGCCAAAGAATATTCTCAAGTATTAGCAGCTGAGTTGTCAATTCAACCACACCTGGAAACTTAGTATCTGTAGCAAAGTGTTTAGTAGCAAAGTAATATGATAGTGGTGGTAGCGGCAACAAAAGTAAAGATAGCAAAAGTAATGTTTTTGGTATTTTGTAGTGATTGTAACAGTAGCAGCGTGAAAGTAAATAAGCGTAAACCAGTATATGGAAAATTCGTAGGCACTGGATCAGTGATGGATAATTATGTCATGTAACAGTCATAACATAGGGTGACATAGAACTAGCTCCAATTCATCAATGTAATGTAGGCATGTATTCCGTATGTAGTCATACGTGCTTATGGAAAAGAACTTGCATGACATATTTTGTCCTACCCTCCCGTGGCAGCGGGGTCCTATTGGAAACTAAGGGATATTAAGCCCTCCTTTTAATAGAGAACCAGAACAAAGCATTAGCACATAGTGAATACATGAACTCCTCAAACTATGGTCATCACCGGGAGTGGTCCCGATTATTGTCACTTTGGGGTTGCCGGATCATAACACATAGTAGGTGACTATAGACTTGCAAGATAGGATCAAGAACTCACATATATTCATGAAAACATAATAGGTTCAGATCTGAAATCACGGAACTCGGGCCCTAGTGACAAGCATTAAGCATAGCAAAGTCATAGCAACATCAATCTCAGAACATAATGGATACTAGGGATCAAACCCTAACAAAACTAACTCGATTACATGATAAATCTCATCCAACACATCACCGTCCAGCAAACCTACGATGGAATTACTCACGCACGGCGGTGAGCATCATGAAATTCGTGATGGAGGATGGTTGATAATGCCGACGGCGACGAATCCCCCACTCCGGAGCCCCGAACGGACTGCAGATCAGCCCTCCCGAGAGGTTTTAGGGCTTGGCAGCGGCTCCGTATCGCAAAACGTGATGATTTCTTCTCTCTGTTTTTTCTCTCCGAAAGCAATTATATAGAGTTGGAGTTGGCATCGGAGGGCATCCAGGGGCCCCACGAGGTAGGGGGCGCGCCCTAGGGGAGGGGGCGCCCCCACCCTCGTGAGAAGGGTGTGGGCCCCCTGGTCTTCATCTTTGGCGAGGATTTTTAATTATTTATTCTAAGATGTTCCGTGGAGTTTCAGGTCATTCTGAGAATATTTGTTTTCTACACATAAAACAACACCATGGCAATCCTGCTGAAAACACCGTCAGTCCGGGTTAGTTCCATTCAGATCATACAAGTTAGAGTCCGAAACAAGGGCAAAAATGTTTGGAAAAGTAGATATGACGGAGACGTATCAGGCTGCGTCTGTCCACTCGAAGTGTTTGGTGCGCCGAAGAAGGCGGTAAAGGGGGAGGGCCTTTTCTCCTAATCGGGAGATAAAGCGGCTTAAGGCCGCCACACATCCAGTTAACTTATGGATTTGCTTGAGGTCAGTTGGGATAGCCAACTGTGACAGAGCTTGGATTTTAGCCGGATTTTCTTCAATTCCTCTACTGGAGACGATGAAGCCCAGGAGCATTCCGGCGGGCACGCCGAAAATGCATTTTTTCGGATTGAGCTTAATGTCGTATGTTCGGAGATTGTCGAACATGAGCCTCAAGTCGTCTATTAAGGAGTCGACATGTCTGGTTTTAACGACCACATCGTCTACGTATGCCTCCACTATTTTTCCGATCTGCTTTTCCAGACATGTTGGAATCATGCGTTGATATGTTGCGCCGGCGTTTTTGAGCCTTAAGGGCATTGTGTTAAAACAGAAGGGGCCATATGGAGTGATAAATGCCGTTGCGGCTTGATCGGACTCCGCCATCTTAATTTGGTGGTAACTGGAGTATGCGTCGAGGAAGCACAATGAGTCGTGTCCTGCGGTGGCGTCGATAATTTGATCGATGCGAGGGAGGGGGAAGGGATCCTTTGGGCAAGCCTTATTAAGGTCCTTGAAGTCGACGCATAGGCGCCAGGATTTGTCCTTCTTTGGTACCATCACCAGGTTTGCTAGCCAATCCGGATGTTTTATTTCTCTAATGAATCCGGCCTCCACTAACTTGGCTAGCTCCTCTCCCATGGCTTGTCGCTTAGGTTCAGAGAAACACCGAAGAGTCTGCTTGACCGGCTTGAATCCTTTTAGAATGTTAAGGCTATGCTCGGCCAGCCTACGCGGGATTCTTGGCATGTTTGAAGGATGCCAGGCGAATATGTCCCAATTCTCGCGCAGGAACTCCCGTAGTGCGGTGTCTACAGCGGGGTTTAACTGTGCCTCTGTGGATGCTGTTTTTGTGGGGTCCGTTGGATGGACTTGGAATTTGACTATTTCATCCGCTGGTTTAAAAGACGTGGACTTGGTTCTTTTGTCGAGTATCACGTCGTCCCTGTCCACTATGGAGCGCAACGCAGTTAATTCCTCCGCCACAAGGGCTTCAGATAATGTCTCGAGGGCCAGTGCGGCTGTTTGGTTTTCGGCGCGGAGTGCTATGTCCGGATCACTAGCTAGAGTGATGATTCCATTGGGCCCGGGCATTTTGAGCTTCATGTACCCATAATGGGGTATGGCTTGGAAGATCGTGAATGCCTCCCGCCCTAGAAGGGCGTGGTATCCACTAGTGAACGGGGCCACTTGGAATGTAATTTCTTTGGACATGTAATTCTCCGGAGTGCCGAATACCACATCTAGTGTGATTTTCCCAGCGCAACGTGCCTCCCGACTGGGGACGATTCCTCGGAAGGTCGTGCTGCTTTGCTTAATACGGTTTCTGTCTATTTCCATTTTTTGCAGAGTCTCCTCATAAATGAGGTTTAATCCGCTGCCGCCGTCCATGAGCACTTTAGTAAGCCAAAAGCCGTCCACAATTGGACTGAGGACCAAGGCGGCTGGTGCTCGGGCTGTTCGGAATTTAGGTTCGTCACTGGCATTGAAGGTGATAGCCGTGTCACTCCATGGATTTATTGCTGCCACGTGGCAGACTTCGGCAAGGCCGCGGAGTGCTCGCTTACGCCTATTATTTAAGGCGAAGGTCTCGAAGACTATCAATACTGTATTGTTATCCACGGGATGGTGCTCTGTGTTGTTTTGAATGAGAAGATCCTCACCGCTCTTGGCCACGTGCCGGAGTACCCAACATGCTCTAAGGCTGTGTGTTGGTATGGTATCCGCTGTACTAGGAATTTTGCAGGGCTCGTTAAGCCATCCCTCCAATACGGTTCCACGCCCTGTAGTGGGCTTTTGCTTCTTTGTAATTGAGTCGGGCGACTTATGAGAGTGCACCCTTTTAGTTCGGACTAGGGTTTTTGTCAGAGCCGGATTATCTCAAAATTTTATTTGGGTTTTCCAGGCGCTTTCCATCGCACAGTACTTCCATACTATGGCCGCCAAGTCAGCGAAGTGTGCTATGTCATGGCGACTTATGGCATTGAGGATTCCCTTGTCTGTGCAATCGTTGCAAAAGAACGAAATTGTGTCTTCCTCGCGACAGTCCTTGACCTTGTTCATTACAAGGACGAATCTCCCCCAATAGTGATGTACTGTCTCTTGGGGCTCTTGCCTAATGTGGGAAAGATTGTTTATATCTGGGTGGGTAGATTTAAGTCCAGACCTTGACCCAATCTAAGACCCAGGGGTGGGGGAGTTCTCGATTTTGGACGTTCGGGCTCTGGGACGTTGCCCCACAGGTTCGGCATGCTGCCTGATTCTAGGTTCAGGGTTAGGGCGATGTCCTTCCGTGGACGGGTATCCGGCTAGGAGAGCTCAGGAATCCGGACATAGTTCATCCTCAGGATAGAGGAAGAGTCACCGCATTGCTCCTCCACCACCGCTATCTGATGGGTGACCGGCGTAGAGTTAATCTCTCTTTGGTCGGGTTTAAGCTCAATCCGATCATAGTCCGTAGCGACTCCCAGAGCGGCGATGCGATCCAAGAGCTCGTTCAAAGAGGAGAGCTCCATTGGATCCATCCGCTCGGTGAATTTCGAGCCGATGTGGAGGCTATTTTCGATGACCCAAGAGGTCATTGTCAGTGCAGCGGCCGAGCGGGCGGTCATGATGAAGCCGCCTAGTCGGAGAGTTTGGCCTACAGCCAGGGCTCCCCCAGAGGTGATGTTGTTCTTGACAACGATACGAGCCATCTCTCCTTATGATGACGACACAGTGGAACTCTCGATGAAAGCACCAATGTCGGTGTCAAAACCGGCGGATCTCGGGTAGGGGGTCCCGAACTGTGCGACTAAGGCAGATGGTAACAGGAGGCGGGGGACACGATGTTTACCCAGGTTCGGGCCCTCTCGATGGAGGTAATACCCTACTTCCTGCTTGATTGATCTTGATGATATGAGTATTACAAGAGTTGATCTACCACGAGATCGTAGAGGGCAAACCCTAGAAGCTAGCCTATGGTATGATTGTTGTTGTCCTATGGACTAAACCCTCCGGTTTGTATAGACACCGGAGGGGGTAGGGTTACACAGAGTCGGTTACAAGGGAGGAGATCTACATATCCGTATTGCCAAGCTTGTCTTCCACGCCAAGAAGAGTCCCATCCGGACACGAGACGAAGTCTTCAATCTTGTATCTTCATAGTCCAACAGTCCAGCCAAAGGATATAGTCCGGCTGTCCGGAGACCCCCTAATCCAGGACTCCCTCAAGTGGCCTCCTTCAAGTGTCGTCCAAAAGGAGTGTCTTCATCCGGTTGAGCAAACTTGTTCCTTGGGTCCGCCATCTATAGAATAGAAATGGAGAAGAGTCAGAAATGAGTAGAGAAGAGTGTCCTATGGTTACATCTTTGTGGTCGCGTCCTACAGTCAGTGTGTGCTCTGCTACCATCTTGTAGTGATCTGACCTTAGATGGTCAAATCTCTATGTATAAGTGCATCCCTGCATCCGTAATGCTGACACACACAATACTCAAGGATTTATAACTGAGCGCAATCACACACTTATTACATCGAATGTCTCAAAAGAGAACTTATTACAATAATATGGCTGAAGGCCATCTAAATAAGATAACTATGGAAGCTTCGAGAGTAAATGAGTCCATCAACTCCAACAGCATAGCCGAGTGTACGACAAAGACCTAGCGCACCTTGCTCTTCATCTGAAAACTCTGCAACATAATACGTTGCAGCCTGTGTAGCTCAGGACATGGAATATGCTGGCTAGATAACACTACAAAGCAATGAACAAGTAACAGCTAAAACTATATGCATATATGGCTGGTGGAGGCTCTATAGTTATCATTTGCATAAAGCTAGTTTTTCCCTACAACAAAGGAATATATTTTATTTAACTACAAGTTTGTTGAAAACATTGAGAAGGTTCCTCCAACTCAATCTCAAAATAATAATTATCATCCCAACAAATTAATTAAGTAGAGTGATGAGATGAAATCAATAATTCAAGTACCATATTAGTTTATACACTCTGCAGAGGTTTGCGCACTTTTCCCCACAAGACTCAATCTCCTTCGTTGTATTTCTTGCACTGCACGCTGCTTGAGAAACGGATGACCAAGACACAGTCTTTTAGAAGCATTAACTCTTTACTCTGTGTAGACAGTACCACCTACATCCCCTACATCTGCTAGCCTACCACTGAAAGAGATCACACAACTTACTCAACTATGCTAGAGCCCATAATGGCTTGTGGCTGCACACGGAAGTATCCAACATGAATGAATCTTATGATCCCTTTGAGCCTGTGTGGCAAACCATAGGATGATCACACAGGTACTCCGGGATATCCTTGGACAACACTGGATTGCTCCAGGCGTCCGGACAATCACTGGGTGCTCCAGGGTGCCCCAACCAATTTACCCAGATGTGTATTAAAGTAGCCACCTTAAGTTTAACCATTAATTAAAATTCTCAAATCCGTCATGGATCACTCAAACCAAACCGCGTCTACAAGCATAGCATAGCATATCAGTATAAGCATAACGTAGAACTCCCAGGGTTTGATATAAAAAGGCAATAGGTTCCTACCTCATCAACTACTTCCCAAAACCCACATGTTAAACATTTCCTACCCATGAAGTATTTGAGGGTTGAAACTAATGCATAAAAACTGGGTAATAAAGGCGTATGATCAAAGTGTTACTTGCCTTGCTGACGATCTGAAAACCCTAGTGACTCATAGTAGCAAGCTTCGCACTCCTGAAACTCTCTGGTGAACAAACAATAGCATACATAAGCACTCAAGCATAAGATGCAAGGGTAAAACTCAAAAGAAAAAAACCAAACTTAAAGTTTGACCGAAGAGCTTTGATTTGCAAAAAGAATCAATCAAATCGGAGCTACGAAACTCAAACTGCGATCAAAAGAAGTTCGAAATTCAAATCTGCTTGAAACAAAATTTTAAATTTTCAAAACCATGTTCAAGTTGATTATCAGGAAATAGGGGAACAAGACAGAGATTTTGGCATTGGTTTCACTGGATTTGGATGAACGGGCAAAAAGTAACAAGTGTTTGAAGATCAGGGACTAATCTGTGATAAAAGTATTCGCAGATAGGTTCTTGGTCAAAAATAAACGGAAAAAGAAAAATCTAACAAACGAACGTTCGCTAACACAACTAAATGAATGAATCCGTTCGTTAAACAAACTAAACAGAGAACGTTCACTAATTAGCGAACCCTAAAATAAAACCGATCTGAAACTGAAGAACCGAAAAAACCCAAAAAAGAACCGGCGAACCAGGACGGTTTTATACCGGTTTAACGGTGTGCAGCGGCTCCGGCGAACAGCGAGGCGGGGCGGCGCGACTCGGCTAGAGGCGGCTGCTGCGGCGACGATGATGAGGAGAGGGGCCGGGGGCTCCTTATAAAGAGAGGGCGAGGCGGCGGCGGGGTGGCTTGGGCGAGGGGGCGACGGCCTCGGGAGGCGTGTCCGCCTCGGCCACGGCAGGCGGCGGCTGGGCGGCTCCCGCACGGGGAAAGGTGGCGGCGGCCTGCTGGGCCTTCGGCCCGGTCGGTCCGAAACTTCTTTTTTGTTACAGAAAATAAATTTCGCCCGTAAGAAAAAATCGTAATAAAATATAAAAAAATCTAGAAATACCAGAAACAATTTTCACCGTCCAAACCTAATTTTTAGGGCAAAGTGAACATTTTTCTAGCCTAAAAATGCAATTTTCAAAAATGCATATTTTTCAAATTCAAATAAAATAGCAAATAAAATACAAATAAAATAATAATTTGATTTTAATATTTCTCCTCCAATATTCCTCTCTTTTGAAGAAGTCATTTTATCTTCTCTCATTTATTTTTATTATTGGAAATAATTAGAGAGAAAACTATTAAAATCAAATTGATCCTCTTTTCAAATTTGAAAAAAAATCAAATATGAAAATTTGTGAAATCTCGAACTCTCTCCTTGGGTCCTTGAGTTTCATATGATGACCTATGTATACCATCAAAATTGAAAATTGGGATGTTACAAGATTAGACCAAATAGAAGTATCGTGCTAATTTTTGGAATTATTCCGGGTTCGTTTGGCCTTTTTTGTACATTATATTGAGTTTCTATGAATTTAATGTGCGTAATTCAAAATTGAACTACAAGCACACACTCCAGTGCACCAACGTTGTTTGAAAAATCACATGTGTGTCCTTGGGTGAATTTCTAGGTCCTATGCAAGAGACGGGAATGAGATTCAAACATCTGGGCGTCGTGGCTCCGCTGGAAAGATTGAGAAAGTTGGTTTTTTAATTCCTGTAAATGCAAAACACACCCGAAAATCATGAAACTTGGCATGGTGTCATGACATGGCGCCAACATGCTATGGTAATTTTTCCGTCCGATTTGCGAAGGCGCAAACATTAACAATCAACAAAGTCATTTTGGAACAAGTGCTATCACATTACAAATCGGAAACACAAGTATTATTGAAACCATGGGCGTTCTACTTACCAATTACGTGCGGCCACGCATCCCCTTATTTTATTGGAAAGGAGGTGCCGTGCAGGGTAGCTATTTGAATACGGGAGGCGTGCGATCAGACCCCTGCGTGTGCTCATTGGGAGAAGAGCCATTTGACCGCTACCCGCCATGCACCTCCCTCCCAACGTCTCCATTAATGGCGCCCAAGCACCTATTCTACGCCATGGCTATATGTCTCACTTGACTTAGATTTAAGAGAGAAAAATGAAAATCTGAAAAGAAAGTTTTGCACGGATCTTGATGTAAGATCCGACGGACCTATATAGCATCGATTGCGACTTATAGCAAGCATGATGAATATAAGGACGATGATAGTGGATAATAATTTTCTTACATATTTAGGAACATAATTAAAAAAGCGACATGCAGCAATGCCTGAAATACACAAGGGCAAAAGAAGAAGGAAGACAACGACCTGGCTCGCTGATCTCTACTTTCTTCATGCGTTGCTGCAGGCCACGGGAACTAGTCTCCGCGGTGAGTGGCGACGAGCTCTTTCTTGTCCTCAAGATGCTGCTTGAGAGCATCCACGGATTCCTCCACCAGCCTTCAGCGCTCGATGCGCAACATGGCATTCTCGTCCATAAGTTTCTCGACGATGACGCCGGTCCTCTTCAACAAGGCAGTGGTCTGCTCCTACTGCTTCGCACTTCTGACGATCTTCACCCTCAGCAGGTCGCACTCGGCCCAGAGCTTCGCATTGCTCTCATTTAGTTGCTGGATGACGTCAGTAGACTGTTCAAATGAGGCTTTCAGGTCATCCGGCAACCTCGCCCACCTAGAGATCTGATCCATCTGCCTAAGGACGAGGGCACGCATGCGCTTGTAAGAGTCCTCGCCTGACCGCAAGACATTTTCCTAGGCCACTGCTGCGCAGAAGGACATCTCTGCTGCATTCGCGGCTCAGCGGGACATCTCTTCTGCTTCCGCGGCATGGCCGGACCAGTCTACTGCATCAAAGACGCGACGAGACCTCCGTGCTGCTTCGGTGGTGCGGCGGGACGTATCTGCTGCTACGGCCGTGCGGCGGGACATGTTGGCTGCTTTCGCGGTGAGGCGGTACATCTCTCGTGCTTCCGCTTCCAGGCTCGCCTCTCCCTGGTGGCAACCTCTCGACCCAGAAATCACGCTGGCCAGCGCAGAGGTAAGGGAACGATGATGAATGACTTGTTTGTTTTTGTCGATGAGGAGTTGAGGAGGAATGTGTAGTCATCTTGGAGTAGTTGTATTTATAACCGAGTAGTAATACGCTCCTAAGTGGGAAACCGTTTAGGTTTTGATCTGTGTGAGCAGGTTTGCATTTTGGAATGTGACAGGACGCGGCCTCCCTGTTCTTCTAAAAAAATTGTGATGTGATGCATGCTCAAAAATTACTGAAGGTTATAAGTGCGGCACTACTCCCGGAAGGCGTAATGTGGGCACGTATGCCTTCTCGGCCACATACGTGGCATTTGCACCATAGGGTGCACCGCAATAGGCAATGTCAGCACACGTCTCGTTCCAACAGTCGTGCACGCTCGTTATTACCATCGCGCACGCATCTTTTAATTAGAATGTGTGTGTCCGTCTAGCGCACACATGTTGATCTATCTAACTATTTCAATTTGTTGTGTCTAATCGCAAACAGTTCATCCATGTGAAATGTATGCCATCAACTGCAGACACTTTGATCTGGCTGACCCATTTCTGTTCTATTGCCTAATCACAAACAATTAATCCTTCTGAAGCGTAGGCCCTCAATCACACACACCTTGATCTGGTTAACCGTTTCTTTTGTGTTGCCTAATTATAGACAGTTCATCCGAGTGAACCGTATGCTGTCTATCACACACGCCTTCATCAGGCTGCCCTTTTCTTTTGTTCCGCCTCATCGCAAACAGTTCATTCGACTGAACCATATGCCCTGGATCGCACACGCAACTTAAATCTGAACCGTATTTGATGGCTCCTCCATCGCAAACATTTTGCACCTTTTATATGTTTCTTTTACACCACCGTTTGCGATTATTGCAGTGCACACAGTTTCGTCGAACGGTCTCTGATCGTAGTGTCACGTTAGCAGCATCCTGCAGTAGTGGCGGGTCGGGGTGGAGCAGTTGGGTGAGGTGGTTTTTCCCTCATGAGTCCCGCCAAGCTCCGCCGAGACATCTTGGGCGTCTTTTTCCGGGGGTGGCTCCGCCCTCGCCGAGCTCGCCTGCCCGGCAAGGGAGGCTTTTCTCCTGGTGGCATTTTGCTTCTTTGGCTTGATCTTGGTCCTCTTGGTTTTGCATGTTGGCTCTTCAAAGCTCTTGGTCTCCTACACGCTGGCATGGCCTCGGCCGGTCCGTGCACGAGTCAGGGGAAAATATATAACCTTGTTCACTTTCCCCGACATAAGCCCCCAGGCCTAAATCACACGTGTCGCGTGGCACGTTGGGTTAGGCCGCAAAATAGTGCACAGACACGTGGCAGGAGAGGGCTGCGCATGCCATTTTGCCATGGTGACTAGTCAATCCAACGTCCACTTTGCGCAATTACTGCGCGTCGTGGACTGTTGTAGTTAAGGTAAAATGGTAACTTCTGAAGCGTCGTGTCCCTGTCCGCTTCCCTCCCCTTAAGAGCAGGGGAAAGCGGAACGACACGGCTCACCTGTCTCTCGCCCCGCTCTCCCATCTTCTTCCTCCGCAAGCTAAACGACGGTTTCTCCTCTTACTCCTCCGTCCGCCACCGCCGTTTCCACCGGATCCTTTCTCCATCCGCATCGCCACCACAGAAATGGGGAAGAAGCCCGCAGAGAAGGGAAAGCAGACGACCGCGGCGAAGGAGATAGCCGCCGAGGGGAGCAACAGGGCAGCGGAGCTGAATAGGAAATGAAGGGGAGACATCGTCTTCCTTCCATCGACTCTGAGCAGCCCAGTCCTCCAAGCGAGGTATGGATATCTGTGGGGAAGGCCTGTTCTGAAAGTTCATGGAGCGCCCGATGTTCTGGCAGAGGGGAAGGTAGATCTGCCAGATTCGTATTGATTCTTCTGCGCTTGCTTCATCTGCGGCCTCTGTCCCCCCTTCTCCGAGTTCTTCAAGGCGATCATGACCATTTACAGGTTCCACCTCCTCGACTTCACGTCGAATGGAATGGTGACCATGGCCATTTTCACGCACTTGTGCGAGAACTTCATTGGAGTTAAACCCAATGTGGATCTGTTCTGGCATTACTTTGTTCCGCGGGTGGAGAACAAGGGACACCGCTCTAGAAATATCAGCTGGATGCCGCGGGTGGCGAGGAGGCTTTGGGACTACATCCCCGGCAAGCACCGTGAGAGGTGGGATGAATGGAGAGGGGATTGGTGCTGGATTCAGGACAAGAAAGCCCCGGTTTTTGCGAGGCACGGGTGGAATGCGTGGAGCAAGCCATGGACTAGAGCGTTCACGGCCTCACGGAAGATAGGGTGCGCCCGGCAACCAACATGATCACCTGTTTGAAGGATTCCAGGCTAACCATTGAGCATGTGGGGGCATATTTTCTTCTCTGGCGCATTTCGCCGCTGCAGGAGAGGACAGACCTGCCTGGTTATATGGCGATGCTACTGATAGGATGAGGTTGCTCCCAGGGTTGACCAACAACTTGTCAGTCTATGGCCATGCCTCGCTGTGTAACCAATTATTTGTCCGCTCTGAGCTTGTTCAAGGTCCCGGCAACCGTCATCCCCCTAAACATCAATTTATCCCAGGACCAAATATTGAAATGGATCCCCGATTGCAATGCCCATGGGGTATCAGGAGATTGGCAATTGCCCACTCTTGATGGAGAACTACAGTGGTCGAACAGCCTGGTGGAGAAGGCCACCAGGGCTGAAACCGGGACGTACAAATGCACCTTCTCTATGGAGGTGGCATATATCTTGAGGAGGGTCGAGGAGGACAAGGCTGCCCGCCTTGTGAAGATGAAAAGGGTCACAAAGGTCGGGAAGGGAAAATGGAAGGCTAAGGACGAGAGTTCTTCTCACGATGGTAGCGAGGCGTAGGACACGAAAGGGCCTGCCGGGGATGTCTGTGCAGGGGACAACCTTGCCAGGCTTGATGCCTTGGCCACATCGGCAATGAAGCTTCAGGAGGAGGAGGAGATAGGCGAGGTAGTAGAGATCTACGAGGAGTGGCTTGCGGCCGGGCCTCAAGCCCACGAGCTGGTACCGGACTAGCGCACCCGTAGGCGCACCACCAACTGAGGGGCGACGGCCTCCAATCCAGCGTCGGCCGCCAAGAGGGTGAAGAAGACCACCGCCAAGATCACCAAGGTTGAGGTGGCGTGTCGCCAATCTCCTCGCCTTGCTTGGACCAAGGCTTCCTCTGCCAAGCGATCAGCGGACATGGAAGTGGAGTCAAACCACCACTCCGGCTTGAGCTCCTCGAAGAGCTCATCTTCCCCGGAGCTCCCAGCGCCACGCCGGGCACCGAAGCTGCCCGGGAGTTCTTCCCCTCCACCTCCAAATAGAGGAAGGGAGTTCTCGCCTCCCATGGAGTTCAACTTGAACTCCATGCTTATTGAAGAAGAGTAAGGAAGATTTTTCCTTTTGTGGATAGCTCAGGTCATACTAAATTACTTTTGCTGACTGACCTCTTGCTCTGCTATTGCCAGCTGGGAAGCGGAGGAGGACACATAAGCCCTCGTTTACCGCCCACGAAAGAAGCTCCCCATCTCGGATCATTGAGGGGTGTGGAGAGACCATCCTTGGTGGGGAGCGATGCAGAGGACCCTGTGCTGAGTCCCAAGTCTAGCCCTCGGCTGGGAAGTGGGGGCTTGGTCCCATCCGCTGGAGGTGGTGGCAAGGAGACGCAAGGTGAGCCCCTCCCAGAGGGGCACATCCCCTCCGTTGACCGGGCTGAAGATCCCCCAATAGAGCTCTCCACAGACGAAGCCATGCAGGAAGCCGCCGCGGTCGTTCCTACAGGGCATGGGGTACATGGCCCGGCAGCAAATGCTGCCGGGGAAACTGAAATCTCTATCGGGCAGACCTCTCCAGCAACCCCATTCATGTCTTATTTCCTTTCTTGTCCTAATCATTCCTCCTTATTTTCCCATTTATCTGAAACTTCCGTTTCTTTGCTGCTTTCCGGTCTTCTCATCAGCAGACCCTCAGGCCGAAGAGCCAGAACTATTGGAGTTGGTGGCTAATATTGGAAGGGCCGCTGCGGATGAAGCTACCGAGATCGCTGCTACAGAGGGGCAGGACATTGCTGGCAGGAATGCATAGGGCTCCTTAGCGGTGTTGGAGCACTGTTCGGAGGGCGCTCTAGCCGAGGAAGGGGTCGTCGAGGTGAAATTCCCCTCCAGACCATGGACCCCCTTCCCGCCTCCGGAACCATCGCCGAGACTCCGCCACCCCCCTCGAACACGCTGGCCATGGTGTTGCCGCCGCCTGGAACTGGAGCCCCCGGCCCATCTCTCACGACGGACGTGGAGCTCGATGAAGAGCTTCAACATCTCCTGGCACTGCTTTATCAGGGAGCTGGAGAGGCTGATGACTCAGCCGCCATCACAATGGACTTGTCCTTCATGGAATCCATGGCGATGGGCGTGAAGGAGATGAAGGCCCGACACAACCAAAAGTGGTAGGCACTCAAGGAGCGGCTCGAGTCTGCTTGTAAGGTTGACCAGAAGCTGAAGGATAAATGCCTGGAGTTGCGTGAGTGGTACGACAAGAAGTTCAAGGTGCTCATGAGGCAGCAAGAGACGCTCCTGATGACGAGGTAAGATGTCTTGGCCCGTGAAGTGCGCCTGGCGGACTGCAAGGCAGACCTAGACGCTAGAGAGTAAGAGATCCCCCTCCACGAGAAGTTGGAAGCCACTCTCCGTGCCAAGGACGACAATCTGGAGGCTCTCGTATGCCAGCGTACCAAGGAACTTGAAGACAAGCATGGTGCTGCCCTAGATGCCCTTGCTGCTGACTCTGCCGCCCAATGGAAGAAGCTTACTAACGAGCTGGCTGCCGCGTCCACTGCCAAGACTGACCTCGACCAGCAAGTGGCCAAACTGATGGAAGACCTCGCCAGGAGCGCCAAGGAGGTGGAGGTTCTCAAAGTAGAAGCTCGGAAGGCGGAGATCCTCTTGGCTGATGTGCAGTCGCAGCTCTCCTCCAAGGCCTAGAGCCTTGATACCGCCAATGTCACCATCACAGATATGAAGGCCCAGATTGGCACAGTGGAAAGTGCGGCAGAGTCCATTGAGTCCCACTAGTAGTTGATGTCCAAGGATCTAGACTGTCGGATCACAGGTTCTGGCAAAACCCTTAAGCCTCAAACACCGGGGTGCACGCAAAGATCTCCCCTTATCGATCCACGTCCTAACTTAGCTAAGATCTCATGAACTAACTTGACGAACTTGCAACATAAAGGACACAATATTTATACTGGTTAGGGACACCGTTGTGGTGTAATACCCTACTCTAGTGTGGTGGTGGATTGCCTTTTGGGCTGAGGATGAATAGTACAAGGGGAGGAACAGCCTCCTGAGGTTGATGCGTTCTTGTGCTTGGTGGGTGTGCCGCCAAGGATGTGGTGGCTCCAACCTCAGATCTCTCTCTCTCTCCCTCTCTGCCCTAGCTACGGTGGTGGCTAGTTCTATTTATAGTGGCCTCGGTCCTCTCGCCAAATATTGAGTGGGAAGGGAGCCAACAATGGCCAATTTGAAAGGGACAGCTAGTACAAGCTATCCTGAAAAAAGCAGTCTTCTCCTACCAAAGGCTCTGGTGGTGACGCCTTCTTGGGCTCCACGGTGAACTCTATCTTGCCGTCCTGCTGGTCTTGGTCTCATTGCACCAATATGGAAACCTTTGCTTGATGCCTCGGTACTCTGCGCCTGCGCTTGCCTCCTTAGCACCAAAGAGGAAACAAGGACGTTGTGCGCCTGGCGCCTGCCTGGTCTTGATCGTCATGGCTTACGTCACAAGAACCTCGCGAGTTTTGCCCGGCCTTGAACTCCCTGCCCCTCACAACCCAGCCAGGTGAGGCCGCTCCTGAGGAGGTCTTTTGTCATCCGCCTCGCGAGGCTTGGCCCCTCATGAGGGTCTTGATTCCTTGTTGATGAAGATGGGCCGTATAGGACAACCTGGAAAGCCACGCTGTGGGCCGCAGGCAGGAAAGTCTGGAGACCCCCATTCCTAGAATGCCGACAGTAGCCCTAGGCCCAAGGCGCGCTCGGGCTTGGCTTGGAAGCGAAGCCAAGGGTCAAGTTCGGAGTGCCGTGGGCCCCAATAGCCTGTGGCCTCGGTCGACGCGTGGCGGTTGATTGGACGTGGGCGTCTCCGCTTCCCCATGCTGCCTCGGCAACTGCCCGACTGTCAAAAGGCTGGCGTAGACAGCGCTCGCCTTCACTGTTTCCTTTCGCCTTGCTCAGATCCCCTTTCTTGCTCCCTGCTTCCGAAATCTTCAGATCTACTCCCATCCTTTCCTGCATCAGTGCCCAATGGCACCCCGGATGGTCAAGCCCGCCTCGACGCCGGCTTGGTACGAGCCGGCTCTCGATGCGCCCAATGTCTCAGAGAAAAGTCTCGCCGCCATGCGCTTGCTAATGGCGGGGGAAAGCAACGAGAAGGGGAAGACTAGACTCCAGGCCGGCTCCGATGTGCCTGAGCCCAAGGATAGCACCTTCTACCCCTTCTTCATGAGCAGCATCGCCGCCGGGCTGGTTCGCCCCTTCTCTGACTTCTTTTACGAGGTCCTTGATCACTTCGTACTGCAAGCGCTGCATCTCCATCCCAACTCCATCCTTCTCCTGTCCATCTTCGCCTACTATTGTGAGGCGTATCTGGGCGTGATGCCGTCTGTGGCTCTGATGTGCCACTTCTTCTTCCTTCGTGCCAGCTTGGGCCATATCTCCGGGTGCGCCAATTTCATCGCGGCCGGCAAGGCCAACTCGATCTCAAACACCGGGAAGAAGGCCGACAACCTCAGGGCGAAATGGGTCATGATGAGCGCCAAGCGTGTCCACCCGTGCTTGGCGCTTGCGACGGAGAGGCCCCAGGCTGACAAGGCGTGGTCCTACGCGAAGCTCACCGATGAGCGGGCGACGTTGGTGCTGGAGCAGATGAAGTCCGACCTGAAGCCCGGCAACGCCAAGGCGGCGAAAATTACAGGGGCCATGCTCCTGAGGGAGTTCCTGGCGGTGCACGTGGCCTTGCTTCAGGCCCGCTCGCGCCCCTTGTGGGAACTTGGGGATGAAGAGGACAAGGTTCTCTTGAGCTCGGAGGCCTTGTCCGGTGATGAGCTGACCGCAGCTCTCCGCCTCCTAGTTGGGGACGATCAGGAGTATCCTCCAAATGTCTTTACTCCCTTGTTCCACCACAAGGACAGTGCGCTGATCGTGGCCTCCAATCCGACCTTTGATGGGCGTGGACTAGTGCCGCCAGTGCTACCGGGGCCCCAGCGGTGCCGACGCCGGTGGAGCTATCTGGTGAGTCCCATGAGGAAGAAGAGGAGGAGGAAGACTCAGAGGTGACCCCCGAAGGGATGGGGAGACCTCCCCCCTGAGTAAGGCTGACATCCTTCGCGCCTTCCCTGACGATGACGAGGCCAACGCTTCCTAGGAGAAGGAGGAACTGGTCGTGATACCAACGAGGAGCAGGTCGGCGTTGATCCTCCGAGATTCTGCTGCTGCTCCTGTGCCGGCTGGAGCCGCTTCTGGTTCAACTGCTGCTCTTGCTTCAGCTTCTGGGGCTGGTGTGCCCGCGCCTCGGCTCGCGACACTCCCCGGCTTCAAGCTCACCAAGCGGAAGGTGGACTACATTGCTGTAGACCAGTAAGTGCCCCGCCTCGCCTTGTTCCTGCATCGATTCTCGTTTCCGACTCTCTTTCCTTGCTGCATAACCGGGCTGTCGTCTGCGGTGAAGAGGAGAAGGGAGAGCGAGGTGGTGCCGCTTGAGTCCGTGTCGCCTCCTGCGACCGCGCCCCTCTCCATGAGCAAAGGTGGGGATGGTGCTCATGCTTTTATAGCCCGGTCGTCTTCGTGAGGCCCGGTGGAGCATCCTCGGGAGAAGTCATCCCCCGAAGCGCCGCTGGCTCAGGAGGTGCCGGTGTCCGGCACGGCTGGTGAGGTTCCGAAGGCTCAGGAGCCCTTGATCTCCCAGGCTCTGGTGACAGCGTCGCCCCCTTCTCCTGCTGCACCCTTGACCCCTGGTTCTTCTGCTTCCTCAGCCATCTTGGAGCGCACCCTTTCGGAGATGGCCCGTGCCTGGTGGCCGGGCGCCTGGAGCTGGTCTCTGGCTAGCTTCACTCCGACTCGGCGGTTCGAGCGTTGCTGAGCCAGGCCACGGCGGCCTCCAAGAAGGGGAAGCAAGCCGCTGCCAAAGCTGTGGCCGATCGTGAGGCGGCATTGAAGGACACCGAGGCCACCCGCGGCCGCTGCCGAGAGCTGGAGGACGAGCTGAAGGGCCTGTGCGACCAGCTTGTAGAAGAAGCACGTGGCCGCCAGGAAAGGAGGAGGAGATGATAGCCCGGGAGGATGCCATCAAGGGCCGCGATGCTGAGCCGGGAGAGTTGGCAAAGGCGTAGGCAGAGGAGCGCAGCCGGCTGGTGAAGTTGGAGAAGAAAGCGAGGGCGAAGGAGGCCTCCGACAAGGGGAAGTAGGCCGCCGCCAAAGTTGCGGCCGATTGTGAGGCGGCATTGAAGGACGCCGAGGCCGCCCGCGGCCGCTGCCGAGAGCTGGAGGACGAGCTGAAGGGCCTGTGCGACCAGCATGCGAAAGAAGCACGTGGCCGCCAGGAAAGGAGGAGGAGATGATAGCCCGGGAGGACGCCATCAAGGGCCCCGACACTGAGCCGGGAGAGCTGGCAAAGGCGTAGGCAGAGGAGCGCAGCCAGCTGGTGGAGTTGGAGCGGAAGGCGAGGGTGAAGGAGGCCGACCTCGATGTCAAGGCAAGGGTCCTGGCTGAAGACCGTGCGGCCTTTTCGCTCTTCAAGGAGAGGTCCCGTGTGGCATTGAAGACACTGTACGAGAAGGTCTTGGAGAGGCCGCTGACCACCGACGAGGATGGCCCTGCACAGCTGCTTCCCTTCTTGGTGAAGGTGCTTGAGGAAGTCGTGGAGGACATCGGTCCCGTGGCGGAGGCAAAGGCTCGCGTCCTTTCCTCAGCCATGCTGACACGGGTCTTCAGCCACCCGCACCTTCGTTACCCTAGCGCTTGTCTTGACGAGCTGCTGGAACCTGTAGCTGACGAATACTGCGCGGCTGCCGCCACAGCCATGAAGGGTCAAGTGGAAGCCTTGCTGAAGAAGTTCGACGCCTTCGCCCCCGCGCCCTCAGCCGATGATGCAGGTGAAGGCAATGCTACCCAGGAGGGGGCACCTTTTACAGGTGCCAGCGGTGTCCATGGGTGACTTGCGGCTGCTTTTCTGCTTTATTCCTACAACATGCACCATGCCTCATGGAGGCGTTAAACTCGCATTTGATATTGTGAGAACAATATGTATTGTAATATTTGCTTTGATATTTTGCGATTTTCTTCCTATTTGCTTTGTGTTCTGCATCGGCAGAGCTCGGCCCCGCGCATACCTCAACCACCGTTGGGCCGACCGAAAACCAGGATAGACCAAGAAGTGAGGGGCTACATGACCAGTTAGGCTCCTGAGTAACGATGCTCAGGAGACCCCCTTGATGCGCAAACAGCCTATAGGAAGGATACGCGAGGATAGGTTAATGGTCTATGTCGGCAGAGCCCGGCCCCACGCATACCTCAACCGCTGTTGGGCCGACCGGAAACCAAGACGGACCAAGGAGTGAGGGGCTACGTGACCAGTTAGGCTCCTGAGTCGCGATGCTCATGAGTCCCCCTTGACATGTAAACATTCTCCATACCTTTGCCCTCGCCGAGGCTTGGCTCGGGAGGGGCGTGCGACGACCAGGTCTGGGGGACTTGGTTGGGTGGCGTATGCTTGGGCGTGACCCAACCGCAGCCTCCGTGCCCAGCTCCCTCACGTGGCTCTCTCGAGGGGAGGCGTTGCGGTGAGGCCGGACATTGAGCTTTGGGGCTCCCTGAGGTTGGTATGGCCGTGGGGCCGCCCTCAGTTGTTTATCACCAGCGCGGAGCGTAGTGCTTCCACTTGTGCACGGGCATAGCCGCTCCTCGGTAGTGTCGACAGCCAGCACGGAGCATGGTGCTTCCATTGGGGCGTGGGAGGGGGACTCCCTACTGCGGAGAGCCCCCGAGGCGTGTACAGCCCCACCCTGACACGTGGCTTGCACGACAGGGCTAGACGAGGTGTATCTGGGCACTTGTGAGCCAGCGCGGGACTCACAAGGCCCTACCTCAAGGTGGGTTGCGTCTGTTCTTGACTCTTGTTCGATGTTTTGGTCCTGTGAGGTGGTTAGACAACCTGCGCCGAATGAATCTCCTAAGGTCATCGCATGAAAAAGCCAAGATCCAACGGCCCCAGGAGGTGACGTGAATGGGGCCGGCCCGCCAGACAGAGCTCAGCCACTGGATTTATCGACGCTGCATGGACGGGCCCGAGCACAGACGCCGTGCTTACCTTACTCACGTGAAGTGTCCTGAAGAAAGATGGCCGGCCGCGGCTCCCATGGTGGGTGACAATCAAGCAGGTGATAGTCATAGGTAGATTAAGCATGGAAAGCATACTGGCGTAAGTAAATGTGGGGAAGATGCAAGCCACTGGGTCCGGCCCGAGCGGTTTGGGGATGATGCAGCCCGAGGGGCACCCACAACAGGGTGAGCTGAAGACATAAAAGGAAAGATACATGCCACAGGGACAGACCCACGCGGCCTGGGAGTGATGCAGCCTTGGGGGCGCTCCCAAATGAATGAACTTTGGAAAATGTGACCTGGTTCTGTTGATGAAGGAGAGTTGGGGTAGTTGAAGGCGCGCGACGAAGGGGCTGCCCCTCACGAGCCACCGGGGCCCTGGGCCTCGGGAGGCTCTGGGGTCCAGGGGGTTCCTTGAGGACCGTCTTCATCTTCGTCGGCACAGTGTGGTGCCTGGCCTCCTGAGCTGCCAGGATGCTCTGCAAGTTGTGTTGATAGGCGGCCGCCATGCTCAGTAGGCCAAAGGGCATGCAAACGTAGCTGTGAGGTGGGCCCTCACAGCGTCCCATGCGCGGAGGCCAGAGAAGCTCCTAAGCGGCGGCCCGATTGAGCCCTGGGACGTCGATGCAGATGCGCAGCTCGGCATCCTCGCCTAGGTGGGGAGCTGCCCCGGTGAGCGGCGACCGTCGCGCATGGCCCTCGCGGTTTTCAGTTCCTGAGTGGTCTTGGCGATGAACTCCTGAGCAGTGGGCATTCCTTGCCCTATGTTCTCCTGAGGGAAACGTGCCACGAAGCACGCCTCCAAGTGGTGCCCAAGCGTCTCCCTCATGATGTTGGCAAAGTCTGAGGCCCTCCAGAAGAGAGCCCCCGAGCCCTGCCCCTGAGAGGGGCACTGGGCACGCTTTCCTATATGATGGAGGGAGGCGCCCCAGGCGCGGGCGCCGATCCTGACGAGGCGCCACTTGCTTGAGGCCCTGCTTGGCGCAGGTGCTTCTTCTTCTTGGGGGTGGCCTCAGGAGGGAGCTCGTCCTGACTGTCGGGGTCGTCGATTGCTGCAGCTTGGAAGGCACGCTCTAGGGAGCACACCGCGTCTCTTTCTTCGCACGGTCCTGTGATGATTCCACCACTTCCCGGCATCTTGAGGACATTGTAGCCATTATGGGTCACCGCCATGAACTTGGCCAGGGCTGGATGCCCGAGGATGGCGTTGTATGGCAGGTGGATGTAGGTGACGTCAGAGTCAATGATTCAGTGCGGTAGTTGTTGCGTTCTTCAATGGTAACGGGGAGACAGACCTGCCCGATCGGGGTAGTACAGCCGTCGGTCATTCCTAAGAAAGGCTTGGTAGGCTGAAGCTGGTCATACGGCACTTAGAGGTTGTCGAACGTGTCAACGGACAGGACATTGATCCTTGCGCCGCCGTCGATGAGTGTCTTGGTAACTTGCACGTTGCTGATGACTGGCGAACAGAGCATTGGGAGGACGCATGCAGTAGCCACACACTTGAGCTGATCTGCCGAACTAAACGTGATGGGGCACCTGGACCATCTGAGCGGGCGTGTGGCTTCGAGCTTGGGGAGAACTGCATTCACTTCACGGGCAAATTGTTTGAAGATACGCTGCGAGGCTAGGGCTTGGTGTCTGGCTCCGCCCGAGCATGGCAGCTCCCTTGCGCTTCACATCCTTTGCCTTGGTGTTCTTCTCCTCTGGGTCCGCAGCAGGGAGCTCGAGGAGGGAGAGGTGCCCCTCCTCAGCTCTTGCACACTTGGTCGCGATGTTGAATAGCTCCAGGGTCGTGCACAACTTCTCATGGATGGCGAGCTCCTCCTTCATCTTGACGTCGCGGACGCCGTCATAGAACGCTGAGATGATGGCCTCGTCGGTCACCTTGGGGATTTTGATTCGCGCGCTGTTGAAGCGCTGAATGTACTTCTGCAGGGTCTCTCCTGGTTGTTGCTTGATGCGGCACAGGTCACCCGCGACAGAGGGGCAGTCGCGAGTGCCCTGGAAGTTGGCGATGAAGCGGTGGCGCATCTTTTCCCAGGAGGAAATCGAGCCTGGATGCAGGTTCAGGAGCCAGGAGCGGGGGCCATCCTTGAGAGCCATGGGAAACCAGTTCGCCATGACTTTCTCATCGCCATTGGCCGCCTCGATGCTCAGCTCGTAGAGCTGCAGGAACTCCGCGGGGTCGGGGGTGCCGTTGTAGCGAGGAGGTAGATATGGCTTGAACTTGCCCGGCTAGGTGACGCTACGCAGCTCGGGGGTGAAGGCGCGGCAGGAGGCCATGGTCATTAGTGCCCACCTTGGAGGTGGAGCTTGGTCTTGTCGCCCGCGCGGTGCTACGACAAGTGGCCCAGGGCCCTGCCACTGCAAACGATCGCGGCGCGGTGGTGCGAGGAGTGGCGGAGCGTTCTCTTGTGGTCGAGGGACTTCTTGACAACTTCTTTCTTCACGCGCGGGCGCTGGAGGCGGTGGGTCGTGCCATGGAGCCGCGTGCCTTGGTGCTAGGGCACCGTCTTGGTGCAGAGGTGGTGGAGGTGCTTCACGAGCTGTGTCACCCGTGGCTGGCGGAGGGTGAGGCAGAGAGTGGGACGACACAGGGGAGCCCCCTACGGCGCGGATGAGCTCGGCGATGCGGTCAAGCCAGTCCTCGTAGAGGTCATCGACTAGGCGGTAGAGCAGGAGCTCGTGCGCCATGAGGAGTGCGGCCCGTGCGTCCACGGGAATGCGACGAGCATGACGAACCAGCAGGAGTCGGCGATGGAGTGGCGGTGCAGCCGTCCTGTCGCATCGAGGGGTGTAGCAAGGATGCTTGCTGCTCGTTCCCCGCCGGGACGGTGGCGGCGTTAGCGGCAGACGATGGAGAGCGACAGGGTGGCCCGCCGACAGGGGCCGTCAGAATGATGCGGGTGACGAGGGCAGCTCAGCGCTCAGCACGGACTCGACATGCGTCCGCCATGGAGACGATGAAGCGACATGACGCGGAGCGATGGGAAGGAAGCTGCGGCGCACCCCTACCTGGAGCACAAATGTCGGATCACGGGTTCCGGCAAAACCCTTAAGGTTCGAACGCTGGGGTGCATGCGAAGATCCCCCCCCTATCGATCCACGTCCTCACTTAGCTAAGATCTCACGAACTAACTCGACGAACTCGCAACACAAAGGACACAAGATTTATACTGGTTCGGGCCACCGTTGTGGTGTAATACCCTACTCCAGTGTGGTGGTGGATTGCGTTTTGGGCCGAGGATGAATAGTACAAGGGGAGGAACAACCTCCTGAGGTTCAGGCATTCTTGTGCTTGGTGGGTGTGCCGCCAAGGATGTGGTGGCTCCAATCTCAGATCTCTCTCTGTCTCTCCCTCTCTGCCCTAGCTACGGTGGTGGCTAGTTTTATTTATATTGGCCTTGGTCCTCTCCCCAAATATTGAGAGGGAAGGGAGCCAACAACGGCCAATTTGGAAGGGGACAGCTAGTACAAGCTATCCTGACAAAAGCAGTCTTCGGCTGCCAATGGCTCTGGTGGTGACGCCGTCTTGGGCTCCACGGTGACCTCCATCTTGCCGTCCTTCTGGTCTTGGTCTCGTTGCACCAATATGGAAACCTTTGCTTGATGCCTCGGTACTCCGCGCCTGCGCTTGCCCCCTTAGCACCAAAGAGGAAACAAGGACGCTGCACGCGCTGGCGCCCGCCTAGTCTCGATCGTCCTGGCTTACGTCATGAGAACCTCGTGAGGTTTTCCCGGCCTTGAACTCCCCCTCGCTCACGAGCCGGCCAGGTGAGGCCGCTCCTGACGAGGTCTTGTGTCGTCCGCCTCGTGAGGCTTGGCCCCTCGCGAGGGTCTTGATTCCTTGTTGATGAAGATGGGCCATACAGGCCTGCTAGCAAAGCCACCCCATGGGCCGCAGGCAGGCAAGTTTGGGGACCCCAGTTCCTAGAACGCCGACATAGACACCGCCAAGCGTCTCTGGAAAGATGCCGAGGACAAGTTGAAGAATCAGTCCAAGCAGGTCAACCTCTGGATCAAGATCCTGATCGACATCGCTGAGCGTCTTGCCGCCCAACTGTTGTTATGTGCATGGATGGCCCAGCCTTCTCGGTCAACAAGTATGAAGTTCCAAGCGCCGAGCTGGGAGTCTTCTTCAACGAGTTGATCTAGAAGCTAAAGGTGCACGAGGAGGGGAGGGCCGAGCATTTCATGACCTAGTCCCGGAAGCTTGCCCACGATGCCCTCTTCATGGTTTTGATCAACATTGCCTGCCACCATCCAGACCTTGACCTCGACGACGGATTCAAGAAGCTGCCAGTGGGCGCCGATGTTGCGGTTGCCAAATAGAAAGATGCCCCCGGGCCGCTCGGGTCTTTCACGTCCGAACGGCTTCACCCAGACACTGGACCAAGTATCGGGCCACTATTACTCCTGCATTGACCTGTAATGAAAGATGGCATATACTTTTGTGTTTAGTCACTTTATATCTCGTATTTGCGCAGAACTGATATTGTTGGGTAAATTTTAAATGCCTGTTGTCAGATTTCGGGTTCCGGCAGACCCTTGAGGTTCGAACACTGGGGTGCGCGCGGAGGTTTCTCCTCCTACCTACCCGCACCCCTCCGCCACGCTAGGATCAAAGCTATCGAAAGAACAACACATGGGACACAGGGTTTATACTGGTTCGGGCCACCGTTGTGGTGTAATACCCTACTCTAGTGTGTGGTGTGTGGATTGCCTCTTGGGCTGATGATGATGAACAATACAAGGAAGAACAGCCTCGCGAGGGTCTGTTCTTGGCTGGGGCGATGAACTGATGGGAGGAGTTTAGACACCTTTCTCTCTCTCTTTCTCTCTGCTTCTAGCCTCTCTAACGAGCCTCTGTCTTCCTACCACCCAACCCCCTTGCTCTGTGGGTGGCTGGTCCTATTTATAGAGGCCCTGGTCCTCTTCCCAAATATTGAGCGGGAAGGGAGCCAACAATGGTGGGCTAATTTGAAAGGGGACAGCAAGTATCAGCTATCCTGACAAAAGCAGTCTTCGCCTGCGCAAAGCTCTGGTGATGACGCCGTCTTGGGCTCCACGGTGACCTCCTTCTCGTAGTCCTCCTGGTCTTGGTCTCGTTGCACCGAAATGGCAACCTTTGCCTGACGCCTGGTACTCCGCGGCTGCGCTTGCCCCCTTTGCACCAAAGAGGAAAGGAGGACGCTGCGCGGGCTGGCACCCTCCTGGCGCCCTGAGTCGTCATGTCTTGCGTCACGGGCACCTCGCGAGGTACCCTGCCTTGATCTCTCCGCCTCCTCGTGAGCCAGCCTGACGAGGCCGTGCCTGAGGAAGCTCCGTGTCGTCCGCCCCGCGAGGCTTGGCCCCTTGCGAGGGTCTTGAGTTTGCGTTGGTGAAGATGGGCCGTGCTGGGTCCCCCTTGGAGCCACGCCGCAGGCCGCAGGCAGGCAAGTCTGGGGACCCCTGTTCCTAGAACGTCGACACGTGTTTATCCCTTTGAGCTTTATATGTGGGTGTCCGCATGATCAATACCTATGTCCGCTCTGGATGCCTGCCGGTATCATATTGCCATGACTGTCGTAAGGGTCTGGCCCTCAACATTCATCTTGGCGTGGATGCGTCCCGACAAGTTTTTCCTAGGTAGCTCTCAACGTAGCCTCTCGACCAGCGAGCATGGCTCGAGATAGGTCGATGGTGCGATCAAAGAAACTAGTCAAGGTTCCATCACATGATGGTTTTAACGATACGAACACCTACTAAAGCAAGGGGTAAACAACTACAAAAATCTAAGTTTACATGAACGAGAAACGGTAATGTAGACTTAGCTTTCTTTTTAAGCTCCTTTTTCCTCTTGCCGGGCCCCGTGCACTTGGTGCACTCGTGATTCCCGGAGGAGTGGAAACCAATCGGGCAGTTCTTTTGTTTGTGGTAGGGACTAACATGCGTCATGTGCGGCTGGCGGGCAGCGAAGTAGGGCACCGGGTTCTCCCGGTCCTTTCTCCCCTTTTCTCCTTTCGACCCGCAGCGACCAGACAGCGGCCGTCGCATGGGTCATGCCAATGCTGACGACCTTGCCAAAGCACGCTTGCCGGGACACCAACAAATGGATTCATACCGGTGTTTCAGTCAGGGTTTCCTGAAATAGGGTAAACACTGGACCAAGTACCGCACGGTAGTCATCGACATTGATGGTGCCAGGCTAAAAGCGGCTTGACTACTGGCGAAGGGGGCGGGGGAACGGAGAAAAGGGGGCCCCGTGTCTGTGCGCCTCACCCCCTCTTTCTTCGGATGGCACCTGAGCTGTGGATATGCCGCACCGGCTACCGAAGAGAGCACATCCCTGCCAGTAGCAACTTTTCATCGTAGCCGCGGCTATGGCAAGATGCAGGGAGGAATGTTCCGCCAGCGAGGACGGCCCCGCTTGGTCTTCATATCTTCGTAAGCGCCGTAGACGCCAAAAGCTTCGAGTGGGCCATAGCGGATGGGGCGCGCAGCCCGCATTGTTCTTCTTGGGTGCCATGGTCGATGGCACTGTCGAAGGTGAAGATGGTGATGAAGATCACGTGCTGCACACACCTTCAGGTTCGCGCAAGCGGTCCCCCTACCTGGCACGCCAAAGATGTCATGGGAAACCATGACCACCTATGGGACCAGAGGGCCCCTTGCTGGTTCGGCAATGGGGACGTCGTGTTGCACAAAGAGTAGACGAGCCTGGGGCAGCACGACAGAGATCACGCATGCAATTTTACACAGGTTTGGGCTGCCGTGAGGCGTAAAACCCTAGTCCTGCCTTGGTGGATTGATGGTGGAAGAGTGGTGATGGAGCGTAGTACACTTGCCCGACAAGGGAGGTAGTGGCTATGCGCGTATGGGCATGCTTGTTATCCAACCTTCTAACACTTTCGTCAAACGCCATGGGCCTCCTTTTATATGTTAAGGGGTCACCACAATGGCAAAGTAGTCATTATACACTGATAAGATAGCAAACAGTGCTATCTTACCTAACTATGGAGGCTGACATGGTGCATTAAATGCACCTCCTAACGTCATTTCATTGGTTGCCCGACAAGCCTTGCCAGGCTATTTTGCAAGCTTTAGACCTGCTTGCTAGACACGTCGTAGGAATGGTGTCGTTCTTGGGCATCTTACGTAGAGAAAAGCTCCCATGTGGTGAATGGCTGCCACTTAGTCACTTTGCGGCTTGACACCGCACTGATTGACGACACGGGTCGTGGTGGAGCAGTTGGGTGAGGTGGTTTTACTCTCGTCAGTCCCGGCAAGCCCTGCAGGGACGTCTTGGGTGTTTTCTTCCGGGGGTGGCTCCGCCCTCACCGAGCTCGCCTGCCCGGCAAGGGAGGCTTTTCTCCTGGTGGCATTTTGCCTCTTTGGATTGATCTTGGTCCTCTTGGTTTTGCATGTTGGCTCTTCAAAGCTCTTGGTCTGCTACATTCTGGCATGGCCTTAGCCGGTTCGTGCATGAGCCAGGGGGAAAATGTATACCCCTGTTCATTTTCCCCGACACCATTTATTTTGTGGGACTACAATATCCATTTCTTTCTGTGCCTCTATATTAAAATTGACACATCAATGCATTATCTTTAAAGTAAATAACAGATGGCACTAAATTATATATTTACACGAGAAAAACATAGGCAGGGCGTTTGATCCCTTTTTTTGTGAACGCGCCTCTACACCAGTACGATTGGCCGCGCCCATGTGAACGCCCAAGTTATCGGTGCATCATCTCGAGTTATTGTCTTTTTTCTGGGGTGGACTTCATACCAGTTCTTAAGTGCTGACGTGTGCCCCGTGTACACAGTCTTAGATGACCTTCCCGCTAGCACTGTCCAAATTTTGTTGAAACCGGATACAAACGATCCTACGGGCGGCAAAATCTCCCGCCTCCTTCTAAAATTTCCACCACCTAGTCTTTAGCATGCGAAATTCCCCTTCTATCCTTGGTGCATGGAGAACAATAGTTACAATACGGCCCTCATTTCTACAATAGGTCGGGGCTAGTTTGGTAACTTCAGGTTCCCCCCACCACACAACACCCCCATTTCCTCTCCCCTCCCGCAAAATCGACTAATCCACAACACCAGAGCATCTTACATCATGCCGTCCGTACTACATCGGCCTTACTACCCCTCCCCTCTCGAAACCCTAGACTGCTCATCCACCGGCATAACAGAGCCCATTCATTGCCACCGGCGTCCACCTTGCCGGATCTGCTTCTGCGGCTGCATCTACCCCTCCCACCTCCCCTAGAAACAAGTAGACTGCTCATCCACCATTGTACCACAGCCCATTCAGTGTCGACCTTGTCCACAACACTGGATCTGCTTCACTGGTACTCTCATCAACCACAGCGCATCTGCAGCGGCTCCTTCGTACTCCCCACCGAAGACGCTTCATCCACACCCCCGGAGCCGCCCCACCGCCGCCCCCATCGATGGCCTCTTATCCTCTTCGCCGACACCTTCCTCAATCCTACCGGAGCTGCTTCGCCGACACTATCCTCAACCCTACCGTAGTAGTTTCGCCTATACCATTATCAACCCTACCGAGGCCCCTTTGCCAAGGCCCAAGTCCACGGCCTCAGATCCGCTTCGTTGCACCCTGGTCCAACCTACCAGAGCAGCTTTTGACGCCCCGTCCACGGTCGCAGATCCACATCGTCGACACCATCCCGAACCCAACCACTGGAGCAGCTTCACCGATGCCATCGTCCATGGCCTCAGATCCACTTTGCCCACACCGTAGTCCACCCTACTGGAGCCGCTCCACAAACACCCTACTCCATGGTTCTAGATCTCCTTACCGGACCCCGACAGCCAGCGCAGCGTCATCACCCTCGATGTTTCTAACCTGATTCCCACCGACTGGCAAGACGCCAAGCACCCACCGCGGCCTAGGTACTTGTCATCTTTAAACACATCCAGCATCACATGCCTGATGTACTTTAAATATACTAACAGGTCACTGTTACATGTTATGCAGCTAGCAAAAACTACAAGGACGATGTTTCTTCTAAATCTAAGAGCTTGACCAACCAAGATCCTGGACTGAGGCACTCCTATGATCTTGTAAGTGCGTCTCCCTCTATCTCTCTTGTATTGTTGTGTGCCTGCAAGCATGCTTTGCTAGGATTTTAGACCAACAATCCCTTTCTGCAGACAATCATTTCCAGTACTAGCTACTATATTAGAGATGTAGATGTCATACATGATACTACATTACACAAAATCGTAAGTGGCATGTAGGAATTCCAGTGCACTACATTAGGCTCCCTTAGAGTGTCTGCTAGTCCAGAACACAGAGTCATGGCTAGTTTATGCTACGCACTCAATCGTTAATTGGTGGTTCAAATATGCGCAAGGGATACACAATGCATTATCATGTAGAGATATCTGAAATTAGCCGTGTCAACTTGCAGATAGGGTTACACAATGAAAAAGTACAAGATTTCTTAGTACAAGATGTATGTAGCAATTTCATGGAACATCGCAGAAAAAGGAGAGGCAGAGGTGAGCCTATACAGTGTGCTATGGTAGGTCACTCTCCATTGCGATCATCATGACTTATATTCAATTCTTAGGAATGAACTCTCCATTGCAACCAGTTATTTGCATGTTAGTGCTATTGACCAAGTTTCTTAGAGACAGTTATTTTGAGTTATCCTAAGAATTGAATATAAGCTCCAGATAATAAGCCAACCAGTTTTTTTCATTACCTGCCTTTTCAGCTTATCTATGGTATGATTAGTGAAAAGTCTAGATTGCATTATATTTTGTCATTTTGCTGCCCATATGAAAATTAATTTGACTTGCAAACATCACAAATTGAACCCAGTGTAGTAATTAATATGATAGGAAAATGGACCATCAATATTTGTTCAAAATGCAAATACAAAGATACCATCTACTTGGCACAATCTACTTTGGTCATTGTCTTCCATAGAGATCCCATTGCCTAATTTAAATGAAGAACACATGACCTAAATTTAAATGAAGAACCATTATTTATCAAAATTCGCTGGTCCAAGTTGCTGCTTATTATCATATAGCAACACCACCTAAAAGCATCATATAGCCGCAATAGTAGCTCATAGAAACTCATCATACAGTAGCAGTAGTAGCTAGCAATTCATCATATACTGGCAGGAGCTCACAACAATTCATCATATAGCAGTAGCAGGAGCAACTTATAGAAATTCATCATATAGCAGCAGGAGCAGCTCATAGCAATTAATCATATAGCAGCAGCAGGAGCAAGTTATAGCAACTCATCATATAGCAGCAACAGCAGTAGCTCATAGCAATTCATCATATAGCAGCAGCAACTCATAGCAATTCATCATATACCAGTAGCATGAGCAACTTATCGCAATGCATCATATAGCAACAATAGCAGCATCTCATAGCAACTCATTGTATAGCGGATCAGAGTGAAAATTTGGCAAAAAAATCAGAGGAGATCCTCACCTTGTTGGATGAGCTCATCCTTCAATAGAACCTCAAGGCCATGGCCTAGGAGGAGGGGAGGGGAATGAGGCGCCTTCTGTCGGGGTGGGGCATCGGCCGTAGTTGTGCGGCGAACACCGGAGTAGTGCGTTGGACGGACCATAGCGGAGCAGCTGATGGAGACCATGTGAGTGAGGGGCGACGCCAAACGGAGGAGCAGCTGGGGAGATTTAGCCCTACCTGCCGACCATGTAGCCTAACTGGGCAGAGCATTATCGAGGAGCATGCCAGATGGGACCAGTGGCGATGGCTCACTGGAGAAACCCTAGCGCTGCAGGCAGGGGATTGAGGTAGATGGAAAAGGGAGAGGAGATGCAAGCGGGCAGGGCAATGAACGCTTGCGTGTTTGTTTTTACGTAAGGGTCAGGTGTGACGCAGGCGTGAGCAGTGGCATTTTGAGTGTAATATAGGCAGACAATAGAGTCATTTTGCTATTCCCCTTCCCTTTAATTTTTAGCGAGCTTCGACCGAAAGCACCCCCAAAGCAAAATAAGTTAAGCCCAAGCCCATAACTCAAAAACGACTTATTTACATATTTTATGGCTTATTTGACAATAAGCTCTGAAACATCAGAATAGAACCGGACCTTAACCTGCAATTCAATTGTGCATGCAATGATGAATCACTCCTGCCTGCTATAGTGTACATTTAGGCATCATACATGGCATAACATAATACATGTGCATTTCATTGTAGAATATGAAATATGCAATGCTTATGTTAGTTCCTATGTTGCACATGATGTTTAAATGCCCCTTAAATCTGGTCAGTCAAGTGACGGTCTTTAAGCCTCCTTCTATGCTTCTTTTCTTGATATGTAATTCAGTGTTGTGCAAGTTTTGCTCACACATCTATTCAATTGCTTGTTTGTATCAGCTAGCCATACTAGGAATGTTTGCTTTGATTACTTGTTGTTCTTGACCTAACAGAGCTTGTCAATGATTTAAACACTAAGGGCTGCTATAGTGGGGGCTTGTATACCTCATAGATGAGACAAAGGTTTGGCTGTACTCTAAAGTAGGCTCTCCAAGAGTACCTGGAGATCCAGTTCGAAGGTATGCCTAATTTTTACATAGTGCAGAGAGTAAATGCTTATTTCATTGTGTGTAAGAGACGTGGCATGTTTCAGTGTGTGGTGTTGTTTTTAATAAACTCATCCTTTTGTGTTGTTCACAGACTGGAAAGTGTCGGTGCAACAAACCCTGGGTCTGTTTCACAGACTATGCATAGGCATGGGAACAAGATCGAAGCACCAGCCCAAGTCAGATTACAAGGAACCAATAGCATCGAAGGATCAACATGCAGATTAGAGGGACCAATATCAAGCCAAAGAAGCATAACACCATCGAAGGAAAGGCCTCCCTTGCTGGGCAGGTGAGCCCGGCAAGGGGCGAGGACACACTTAGAAGCTGACAGCCAAGGCATCCCGGCAGGGCCTGTCGGGACCCACGGAGGCAAAACCACCTCACCAACCATTCCACCACGACTCACGTTGCCAATCAGTGTGGTGTCATGCCGCAGAGTGATTAAGTGGAAGCCATTCGCCACATGGCAGCCACTCCCTACAGGAAAAACCCATAGATGACACCCGTCCTGCGACGTGTCAAGCAAGCAGGCGTGAAGCTAGCAAGATGGCCCAGCAAGCCTTGCCGAGAAACCAACGATGTGACGTTGAGCGGTGCATTTAATGCGCCCAGTTAGCTGTAGAGTTAGGTATGATAGCATTGTTTGCTATGTTATCAGTGCATAATGACTATGTTGCCATTGTGGTAACCCCTTGATCTATAAAAGGAGGCCCATGGCAACTGTAGAAAGGGTTAGTAGGTTGGATAACTCACACCCCCATATGCCCATAGTCACTGCTGCCCTAAGGCAACCCATGCCGAGTAAGTGTACTACACTTCACCACCACCTTTCCACCATCAATCCACCAAAACAGGAGTAGGGTTTTACGCCTCATGGCGGCCCCTACCTGGGTAAAATTGCCTATGTGATCTCTACTGTGCCGCCCAACGCTCGTCTGCTCTTTGTGCAACGCGACGTCCCCCTGCCAAACCAGCATCCGGCCTCCTAGTCCCATAGGTGACCGTGGTTTCCCATCTTTGGCGCGCCAGGTAGGGGGCTCGCTTCCGCGAACCTGAAGGCGTGCGCAGCGCGTCACCTTCGTCACCCTCTTCACCTTTGATAGTTCCATCGACCATGGCGCCCAAGAAGAAACCCGGTCCTTCGGTTCACCCATCGACCTCGAAAGCTCCGCCACCCACAGCCTCCAATGCTACGGGGGGTGCGAGGACACGCAGGGACGCGGGCGCTGCTGGGGATGTGGTCGGAGCAGGCGGCACCGTCACCACTTCCCCCGCGGCCGACGCAGGAGCCGGAGGCATTAGAAGAGAGCAGCATCAGCAACACCCCGACGGCCATGCTCCACAAGGTAGGGGCGAAGGGGTTACTCCATATGCACCCCTTTCCCTCGCCGACCGGCACAGCCACAGAACAGCGCATGGACGGGGGTGAATCACCGCCCTCTGGCCGCTCCCACCACGGGTGCGGTCGCAGCGCGTGCACCTCCCTCGGAACGGGTCGACCAAGCCGCTGCGCCCGACGGAGCTGCTGACCCTCGAACGCCTTTGCCGCACCACATTCAAGTGGTTGCCCCGCAGCAGCAGCGGGGGCACGGTGCCGCTGCCGTTGGCACCATTAGGAGACGAGTGACGGTGCGATCGACTTCATCATCACCCATACCAAGTACGGCTTCGAAGGCCATGGCGCGGGCTCAACTGCTGCTGATGTTTCTGCCAGCGACCGAGCAGATGGACGAATGGTGTGCCACCATCCAGAGTCTGCTCGGTTTCGCAGAAGCTGGGGGCTCACGGCGAGCTGGCCCGCCACGGCGTCCCCAAGCGACAACAATGGCTCATGCTGCTGACCGTATGGAAGGGGCCATCCCCAAGGTGCAGTCCCCGCCACGGCAGCCCGTGCGAGCGCGACAAAATCAAGACCCCGACAACGTCTCGATTGCCTCTTCTGACCCTCGAGCACGTCCAGGCCAATGCTGAGGCCCCCGGCAAGGAAGCTGGCATGTGTACTGACTGCCGGGAAGCCGCTGCTGCCGAGAAAGCTGGGAAAGGTGATGGGCCGTACTGCAAGATTCATCGTACCAAGGTCCATGACCTTCAAGAGTGTTATCAGGTTGAGCAACTTGTCAAGAGACAGAGAGCAAAATATGAGAACCATGATAAGGAAAAGGGTCAGACTGTTGCTGGCGGTAAGGGCCGAGGCAGTGAAGTAAATCGCCCCGGCCCTTTCGGAACCAAGGAAAGCCCGCGAGAGGTAGAGAGAAGGAAGCTTGTGATGATGAGGGTTATGGAGGGGAAGAAGAGGAAACCAGTGAGCAAGAGTTTCAGAAGGCCACTCACGCCCTATGCATTGACGGGGGTGCTTCTCTGGACACCTCTCACCGCCAACTCAAGTGGTGGGCACGAGAAGTCAATGTTGTGGAACCAGCGCCAGAGGCCCGGAAGCCGCTCAAATGGCCCCGTACGCCCATCATCTTTGACGAGGAGGACCATCCTAGCCATACCACTGCGGTAGGGTGTTTTCCATTGTTGGTCTCTCCAACAATTCGCAACCTCAAGGTCACAAAGATGCTGGTGGATGGCGGGGCCGGGTTGAATCTAATTTCCCCAGCAGTTATTAACAAACTTCAGATAGCAAAGGAAGAGCTAGAAGTTACCGGCACGTTTCAAGGAGCTAATCCCGGCAGGAGCCATCCTAAGGGAAAGATCACGTTGCCAATGACGTTTGGGGAGAACTGAACTATTGGACTGAGAGGATTGTGGTTGATGTGGTTGATCTCCCCCTGCCATACAATGGGATTCTTGGACGCCTGACTCTGGCTAAGTTCATGGCGGCATCCCACTATGCCTACAACACCTTGAAGACACCTGGGCCTCTGGGATTCATCGCCATCCCATCAGATGAGAAGGATGCAATCATATGTGTGGACAAGATGTACCGGGAGGCGGTCGCGGCAGAGGCAACAGCAGCAGCAGTTCCCGCTAAGGAAAGCAAAGGAAAAAGAGAGATTGTAGGAGCTCCAGCAAAGAGTCCGGGAAGCGTGCCCCCACCAAGTGCACCGCACCCATTGACGACGTGCCAGAGTGTTCCAACAGCAAGAGATCCAAGGTTGCTGCAACCCAAGTGAAGAAGGTCCCGATAGGGCTGGCTGGCGTTGATGGTACTTTCACTATCAGCGCCACCCTCGATGACAAATAGGAAAGCGTGCTTGTTGCCTTCCTGCGGGCGAATATAGCTGTGTTTGCCTATCAACCATCTGATATCCCCAGTGTTCCCAGGGAGGTAATCGAGCACCACCTTGATGTCTGCCCACATGCCCGACCTGTCAAGCAGAAAGCCCAAAAGCAGGCCTTGGAGAGGCAGCCGTTCATTATGGAATAGATCAAGAAACTTGAGGCAGCTGGTTTGCTCAGAGGAGTGTTGCATCCCATGACGATGCCATGCACCTAGGGTAGGGCAATAGACCTGATCTAAGCACCCCTCCCAAGGACGCTGCCCTACAGTCAAAGGACAGTAAATTCTACCAACTGGAATTACTTGAGTGCAAGCCCACTCGACCAACATCTCCATTCGGATACCCCAATTCCACTCGACAAGCATATCATCACTCGACCATACAAGAAACCACTCGGAGTACAGAAGGCCTAAAGTCACCCTGGACAGCTATGGACAGGCATTCACTCTATAGACTTAAGGATCATTTATATCACTTTCATGCTGGCGTTACCAGTAACACCCCCTCTTTATGTACATTGAACCCTTGTAACGTGGGCTGGCTGGGGTCCTGGTGCACTCTATACAAGCCACCCCCTCCACTGGCACAAGGGTTCGCACGCCCTGTAACTTCACACATAATCCAATCGACCGAGCCTTCGTGCACCAAGACGTAGGGCTGTTACTTCCACCACGAAGGGCCGGAACTCGTACAATATCACCGTAGCTAAGATCTTGCCTCTACATACCTACCCCCCTACATTACTGTCAGAGTTAGAACCACGATAGTTCGGGCCCACCATGGGGCAGGTGTCTTCGCGACTTTCCGGTGAGGTTGAGATTTCTCCGAATCCTTTTCATCCTGGTTTCTAGAGGATGTTTGGCTGAGGGCCGCAAGATCTGTCTCGGCGCGCTCATCTTCATCGCCGACGACTCCGCTTGGCTTCAGGAAGCTCCTCTCGACATCGAGGCACTCCCCGTCTACAGGGCGACGCACTTTCGCGCATGCGTTCGCGGCGTCCTTCTGCGACAGCCGTCGACTCAGTATTGGTCGGCTCCCGCAACATCTTCGCTCCACACTGCTCGCCATCACAAGCAAACCGGTCGGTCACGGCTTCAGCGGTGGGTGAAGCACGCGGTGGCGTGTCAGTTGGCCACCCCTCAAGTCGCAGCAATCGAGCCCGATGAATCTCTCTACGGCCTGTTCGACTGGCTCCGTCTAGACCCTGTCCGAGTGCGACAGCAGCGACCCCGCCGCGGAGGTCCCGATGGTCGATAGGCCTCGCAGTCCGCCTGGCATGCGTTGCAACGGCGGCGACGATGGCGGCGGCAATCCATCGCACGTTCATGAAGAGTACCACCCCAAAACTCTCTCTTCTCAGTAGAGGGAGGAACTTCACCGTTGCAATGTGGAGGCCCTCCACACGCCCATTGTCGGCGAGTCCTCTGAGCCTCGGGCCTTGGAGGCGGCGCATTTGGCCACTTCGGCTGAGCAGACCCGACTGGAGAATCTTCAGCGTGCACTCGACGACCGTGCTCACCGACAGGTTCTTGAGTACAGTCGACTGCAGCGTCAGCTATTTCCACCCGAACCACAGGTATAATGTACTCCGATTCAGAATCTTACCACTACGGCCCGTATAGCAGAACCATTCAGCCGTCCCAGTCGAAAGCTGGTAGAGGTTTGATGCAGATCAGAGCGCTGCTCTAAGCAGCAGGAGAGCAGAACACTGTAGTATCTCAGTCGCACAACAGAATTCATAGCAGATCTGTGGTGGCTGATACTGTAAAGTCGGCTCACAACCCAAGATCGCCTCCATGGTGTGAGGGATGTGGGCATCGTCAAGGGCAGTATTTGGATCGGAATCATGAGCAACAAGATCATCGGCTCGACCGTGATGACCGCCGTCGAGTGCCTATGCCCCCTCCGAGGGGTGATCATATGTGCCCCGGCATTATGATGATAGGCGCCCGTACAGCGAGGAGCGGAGGAGGCCAGTCGACCCAAGAGAACCATGGTTTGACGCAAGGTCCATTTTGGTACTAGGTTTGGTGGACAGGAATTGGGCACATAGAGAAGGGCAAGATAGGGATCACCTGACTGGAAGCAGAGTACATGTTTCTGGTCCTGAGTGTTTTAGCAGAGCAATCAAGGCTGCAGAGATCCCTCCCAACTTCAGGTTGGCGACTGGCATCACTAAGTTCACTAGTGAATCAAAGCCTGACACCTGACTTGAGGACTACCGAGTGGCTATGCAGACCGGTGGAGGAAATGATGAAGTTGCCATGAAGCATCTTCCCCTGATTCTTGAAGCGTCAGCTAGAGCTTGGTTGAATCAATTGGCTCCATGCAGTATTTTCAACTAGGAAGAGTTGGCCCGAGTGTTCGTCAGAATGTTTGAGGGCACGTGCAAACGGCCAGCAGGATTGACAGAATTGCAACATTGCATGCAAAAGCCGAATGAAACTTTGAGGGATTACATCCAGAGGTGGATCACCTTACACCACACTGTGGAGAATGTGTCTCACCATCAAGCAGTATGTGCCTTCAAGGACGGCATACGGTACCGGGAGATCAACCTAAAATTCGGTCGGACAGGAGACATGTCCTTGACTCGAATGATGGAGATAGCCACTTGGTACACCAACGGCGAAGAAGAAGACCGACTCTGCAGTGGAAAGAGCAAACCTGTCGGCTAGGACACTCGAGGAGGTAATTCCAATCGGAAGCAGAAGCGCAAAGAAAAACCTGTGGCACCTGGAGAGGTTGCAGTCGCAGCCCAAGGGAAACCTAGAGGAAAACCTAAAGGGCCCTGGACCCCTGAGAAGGTGAAAGATTCAGCTAGGAACGATGTGTTGGATTTACCATGCCACATTCACATCAAGAAGGATGAAGAGGGAAACCTTATATCATACCACTCGGCAGTGCCGAGTCCTTATTCAGTTGTTCCGAGAAAAGAAACCAAATGAGAAGGAAAATGAGTCTGATAAGGATGAGGACAAGGAAGAGGATGATGATAGATTTCCCAATATCAATTCCACTTTGGTGAATTTTGCCGATCTTGAAAGCAAAAGTCGACTGAAAGTCATCAACAGGGAAGTAAACATGGTCGCTCCGGCAATGATGACATATCTGAAATGGTCAAAGACTCCTATCACATTCGACCAGTCAGACCACCCACCGCATGTTGCCACCCCCGAGAGGCAAGTGTTGGTGGTCGACCCGGTCGTTGGGGGCACCTGACTGACCAAAGTCTTGATGGATGGTGGCAGCGGATTGAACATTTTGTATGCTGAGACCCTCCGAGGGATGGGCATTCCGATGTCCAAACTTAGCGAGAGTAACATGTGGTTCCACGGAGTTATACCGGGAAAGAAGGCCGATTCACTCGGTCAAATCAGTCTTGACGTGGCTTTCGGTGATTCAAAGAATTACTGGAAGGAAAAGTTGACATTTGAAGTCGTGGATTTTCACAGTGCCTATCATGCTATCCTGGGCAGAACTGCCTATGCCCGTTTCATGGCTTGACTGTGTTATGTGTATCTCAAACTCAAGATTCCTAGCCCTAGGGGCGTGATTACAATCACTGGTAATCGGCAGCAAGCAGAAGAGTGCTTCCAGAAGGCCTCGAAGATTGCCGATGAACAGATGGCACCAATAGAAATGGAGGAATACAAGAAGACAACAGATCCGAGTGATTTGTTGAGAGCTAAGAAGCCTGCTTCAAAGTCTGCATTTAAGTCGTCTGGTAAAACAAAGTCAGTTCATATTCACCCGACTGATCCCAATACTGCTCCGACTCATATATCAACAACACTCGATAGCAAATAGGAAGAAGCGTTCATCTAGTTCCTTCGTGAGAACTGGGACATCTTTTCATGGAAACCTCCTGACATGCCAGGTGTACCCAGAGAACTGGCTGAGCACCGTTTGCGAGTCGACCCAAAATAAAGACCTATCAAAGAACATCTCCGACGGTCCGCTGTGGAGAAAATAAAGGCAATTGGCAAGGAAGTGGCTCGGCTTATGGCAGCTGAGTTCATCCGAGAGATTTACCACTCCGAGTGGCTCGCCAATGTAGTCATGGTTCCCAAGAAGGATGATTCACTCCGTATGTGTATCGACTTCAAGCATATCAATCGTTCCTGCTCGAAAGATCAATTCCCTCTCCTTCGCATCGATCAAATAGTTGACTCGACCGCGGGATGTGAGCGATTGTCCTTTCCGGATGCATATTCTAGGTATCATCAGATCCGACTGTATGGACCCTATGAAATAAAAACGGCTTTCATCACCCCGTTTGGGTGCTTTTGCTATGTTACCATGCCCTTTGGTCTCAAGAATGCTGGCGCCACATTCATGCCTATGATTCAGAAGTGCCTGCTCACTCAAATCAGTCGGAATATGGAAGCATACATGGATGACATCGTGGTTAAGTCGCGAAAAGGTTCCGACCTGCTGCTTGACCTTGCGGAAACCTTTGCCAACCTGAGAAGATATGATATCAAGCTTAACCCGTCAAAGTGTACATTTGGAGTTCCAGGTGGAAAGTTACTCGGTTTCCTTGTTTCCGAACATGGGATCGATGCTAACCTAGAGAAAGTTGGTGCAATACTCCGAATGAAAAGCTCCGTGCGCATACACGACGTTCAGAAGCTTACTGGTTGTTTTGGCCGCCTAGAGTTGATTCATCTCTCGTCTCGGTGAAAAGGCATTGCCTCTTCACCGATTGATGAAGAAATCTCTTAAGTTCGAGTCGACTCCTGAAGCTGACGCAACGTTTGCAGAGCTCAAAACCCTGCTTTCCACCCAGCTGGTGCTCGCTTCTCCAATTAGCAAAGATCCTTTACTACTTTATATTGCAGCCACTGGACAAGTTGTCAGTATAGTACTCACGGTCGAGCGGGAAGATGAAGGTAAAGCCTACAAGGTTCAACGCCCAGTGTACTATATTTCTGAAGTCTTAACTCCGTCCAAGTAGAGACATCCGCATTATCAGAAGCTTGTCTATGGAATTTACTTGACTTCGAAGAAGGTGGCACATTATTTCTCAGATCACTCCATCAGAGTCGTCAGCGATGCTCCATTGTCATAAATTCTGAACAACAGAGATGCAACTGGTCGAGTGGCAAAATAGGCGATTGAACTCTTTCCGTTAGATATCAAATTTGAGGCAAAGAAAGTAATTAAATCCCAAGCAATAGCAGATTTCCTCATCGAGTGGATTGAACAACAGCAGCCGACTCAAGTTCAGTCGGAACATTGGACTATGTTCTTTGATGGATCCAAGATGTTGAGTGGCTCTGGCACTGGAGTTGTTCTAGTATCCCCGCGAGGTGATACACTCAGTTATGTCCTTCACATTCAATTTGACTCCTCCAACAATGAAGCTGAGTACTAAGCACTTCTGTATGGGTTGCGAATGGCAATTTCTCTCGGCATCCGTCGCCTAATGGTCTACAGCGACTCAGATTTGGTGGTTAATCAAGTAATGAAGGAGTGGGATGTTAGAAGCCCAGCTATGACTGGCTATTGCAATGCAGTGAGAAAGTTAGAAATCAAGTTTGAAGGGCTAGAGCTTCACCACATTCCCCGACTGAAGAATCAGACAGCGGATGACCTGGCAAAGATAGGTTCCAAGCGAGAGCCCATTCCCAGCAATGTGTTCTTGGAGCATCTTCACACACCATCAGTCCAGGAGGATCCCTTCACAGAAGAGCCCCCACAACCTAAAAGTTCTACTGATCCGACTGAAGTCGAAGTTCCAGCTATGGTCGATTTAGTCATGGAGGTTTTAGTCGTCATCCCTGACTGGACAGTGCCGTATATCGCATATATCCTCAGGAAAGAACTTCCAGAAGACGAAGATGAAGTGCAACATATTTGTCCGTCGATCTAAAGCCTTCACTGTGATAAGCGGTCGACTGTACAGGGAAAGTGCGACTGGAGTTGCCCAGGGATGCATTACCCCAGAGGAAGGTCGAATGATTCTCAATGATATCCACTCGGGGACCTGTGGTCACCATGCGTCTTCATGGACAAAGCATACCGAGTAGGTTTTTACTGGACGCGAGAAAATGAACTGGCAAAGGAAATTGTTGACAAGTGTGAGGGTTGCCAGTTCTACTCCAACATGTCTCACAAGCCCGCTTCAGCCTTGAAGACCATTCCACTCATCTAGCCATTTGCCGTTTGGGGGTTGGATATGGTTGGACCCTTGAGGACTGGAAGAAGTGGTTTCACTCACTTGCTTGTGGCAGTCGACAAGTTCACTAAATGGATTGAAGCCAAGCCCATCCAGAACCTCGATTCAGGCACAACCGTGAGCTTCGTCAGTGGGTTAACATTCATATTTCGAGTCCCGCATAGCATCATCACATACAGTGGTTCAAACTTTGATTCAGATGAGTTCAGAGCTTTCTGTGCTTCCCAAGGCACTCGGGTCGACTATGCTTCAGTCGCTCACCCGCAGTCGAATGGACAAGCAGAAAGAGCAAATGGTTTGATCCTCCAAGGGTTGAAGCCCAGATTGGTGCGAGACCTCAAGCATGCAGCTGGCGTCTGGGTAGATGAGTTACCATCAGTACTATGTGGTCTGAGAACAACACCACATCGGTCTACTGGCAGGACTCCCTTCTTCATGGTATATGGAGCTGAAGTCGTACTGCCGACTGATTTGCTTCACAACGCCCCATGAGTAGAGCTTTTTTCAGAGGCAGAAGCAGAACAAGCCCGGCAAGATGATGTTGACCTTCTGGAAGAGGAAAGAGATATGGCCCTGATCCGGTCGCCCATCTATCAACAACACCTTCGTCGGTTCCATGCCAGAAACGTCAGGGGTCAAGCATTTCAGGAGCGGGACCTGGTTCTCTGAGTGGACCAGCAACATCCACACAAGCTTGCTCCCGCCTGGGAAGGCCCCTTCATCATCACCAAAGTTCTCCACAATGGTGCATATCACCTGTATGATGTGGAACACAAGAAAGACGAGCCACGCGCCTGGAATGCGGAGCTTCTCCGCCACTTTAACACTTAAGCATTCAGACTATCGAGATGTAATAAGAAGTACCTTTTAGTATGTTTATCAAAGACATAGTTTGGCAGCCTCTTAAATGATTGTTATTACTTATACATATGTCCAAAATCCCTAATGGGTGGCTTAGCCGCGAATCCAATTCGCCTAAGTTTCAAAAAACAAAATCCCACCGAGTGAGGAGCAATCCTCTCACTCGGGGGATTAGCTACGAATCAGATTCGCCTAAGTTTAAAAAATCCTACCAAGTGGAGAGCATGCCTCCCACTAGGGGGCTTAGCTGCAGTCCAGTACTCGCCAAAGTTTAGAAGATCCTACCGAGTGGTGAGCATTCCTCTCACTCAGGGGCTTAGCTGCAGTCCAGTACTCACCTAAGTTTAAAAAATCCTCCCGGGTGGAGAGCATTCCTCTCACTTGGGGGCTTAGCTGTAGTCCAGTACTCGCCTAAGCTTCAAAAATCCTACAGAGTGGAGAGCAATTCTCCCACTCGGGGGCTTAGCTGCAGTCCAGTACTCGCCTAA
>NC_041388.1:213245364-213255291 GCF_002162155.2 Triticum dicoccoides
CGGGGGCTTAGCTGTAGTCCAGTACTCACCTAAGTTTAAAAAACCCTACTGAGTGGTGAGCATTCCTCTCACTCGGGGGCTTAGCTGTAGTCCAGTACTCGCCTAAGTTTCAAAAATCCTACCGAGTGGAGAGCAATCCTCCCACTCGGGGGCTTAGCTGCAGTCCAGTACTCGCCTAAGTTTCAAAAATCCTACCGAGTGGTGAGCAGCCCTCCCACTCGGGGGCTTAGCTGCAGTCCAGTACTCTCCTAAGTTTCAAAAAATCCTACCGAGTGGAGAGCATTCCTCCCGCTCGGAGGCTTAGCTGCAGTCTTGTACTCGCCTAAGTTTCAAACACGCTCCATACTTATCCGCAAGGGCGACGAGGTGCAGGTCGACCATGACCTTATCCTCGGAGGTACGACACAAATACAACGTCTGCTCCATCCTTATCTGCAAGGATGACGAGGTGCAGGTCGACCACGACCTTATCCTCGGAGCTGCGACACAAATACAACGTCCGCTCCATCCTTATCAGCAAGGACGGCGAGGTGCAGGCCGACCACAACCTTATCCTCGGAGCTGCGGCACAAATACAACATCCGCTCCATCCTTATCCGCAAGGACGACGTGGTGCAAGTCGACCACGACCTTATCCTCGGAGCTGCAACACATATACAATGTAAGCTCTACCCTTACCTGTAAAGAAGACGATGAGCAGGCCATGGACGACACCGGATGCCCTTGTCTATGATCCACTCGACTGAGCTGCACCACAAAGTCAGTAGAAATTCAGACTGAAGAATCAGAGCCATGAAATTCAAAAACAACCAAGTTCAGATAAAACCTAAGAGGTTCCAGACCACAATGCAAAGTACTCGGGCATCAGGCCCGAAAGAGTTTAACGGTTACAAGACCACTCGGCATACTGGGGCAAATTCAATCAGATTATAAAAGTTTGTTCACTCCGCGGGAGGAGGACTGGTAGGCTCGATGAACTTGTCCAGGTCGATTCCATCTCCAATTCGATTGGCGGGAGCAATAACGGTCTCCATGAAAGACTGGAAGTCGTGTTTCCTGGTATTGGCAACCTTGATCGTTGCTAGCTTTTCCTGCTTTGCCTCCTTGCAGTGGACTCGAACTAGCGACAGGGCTACGTCAGCACCGCAGCAAGCAGGTGACTTCTTCCACTCCTGCACTCAGCCAGGGATCTCATTGAGTTGAGTCATCAAAGACTCGAGGTCATTCTGGAGCGTCTCCTGTGGCCAAAGCGCTGAGTCAATCTGCGACACCGCAACCTTCAGACAAGCAAGGTAGTCCGTAACACTGGCGATACAAGATTCTAGTCAGAGCACGTTCATGGTAGCTTCATCACCGACAGGGGAAAGGATGGGGTCCAGTCCTGTCTTGATCCGCCCAGTTTCTTCCTCAAAGTTTTGACATAATTCTACAAACGCGAAGAAATAATGAGTCGACGGTTTTATGGTGAATCGACAATAGCTAAACAACCGGACAAGGAAGAATACCTTCAAGCATAAGGAATAACTTCTTGGCGAGTGCCCCCAGATAAGCCTCCAGGTCATTTCTCTTACGAGAAATGCCTTCAATCTTCTCGTTCAAAGCAACTTTGTCTTTCTTCAAACGGGTCACTTCTTTGTTGGCTTCGGTAAGAGGTTCCTTTAGCTTGGCATTTTCTTCCTCCAGTGCCCCGACTAAAGCCAGCTTCTTGTCGGCGAGTGCTGTCTTCTCCTGAGCCTCCTTCTGCCTAGCTGCAAGATCAAGGTCCTTTTGTACCAGAGCTTGCTTCATTTTCTCTGAAGAATATACACTCGGGTCAGAGAGAAGAACGAAGAGATAACTTGAGAGATGGTGAAGATAGACAATCGATAGGTTGTTACCTTCCGTACCAGCTACTTCGTCTTTAGCCTTTTTCAAATTCTGATTGGCCAGCTCCAAGTCAAGGTTGAGTTGTCTCTGCTTCTCTTTGAAATTGGCAAACTTGGAGATGAGCTCATAGGATTTCTGCAGTCAGCAAAAAGACAGCAATGGACAAGATCAAAGATTATTCGCTTCCGAGTGAAAAGAACTCTAAGACTACTGCAGAATCAAACATTCAATAGTAGTCTCAAGGACTACACCCAGTGGGTGCACTTAGCGTGCCCCCACTGGTTCATATCCCACTCGACAGGGTCCCCCCAGACTGAGTGGAAAGAAAAAAATAACAGAAGACGGCCAGCAATAGTCATCCTCAGACCCCAACCGACTGCCCGCAGTCGATCGCGGTCTCGGGGACTACACCAAGTGGGTGCACTCTGCGTGCCCCCACTGGTTCAAGTTCCACTCGACATGGTCCGCCCAGACTGAGTGGAAGAACTGAAGCATAAGATATTTTTATCAAGGCCCCTGCCGAATCACACATTCAACGATGGCCTTCGGGACTACACCCAGTGAGTGCACTCTGCGTGCCCCCACTAGTCCAAAAACTACAATCGACACAACCTAGTCGACTCAACTGGAAAAATTATTCGACATAAATTAAAAAACCCCAGTGTGTGTATAGATGCGAAGTGCAGACTAATAGATGGACTCACAAAGAAGAGTTTTTTCGGCTAGCATATACTAACAGAACAAGCGTCAAGATAGGAGTTCAGTCAGAAACCAACTTACCTGGACATTGGCTCGGAGGGCTGCACTGGCATCGTAAGCAACTTGACTATTCTCATGCACGGTCTTCACCCGCTCCATCATCAGGCCTGCTTGGCGTATGGCTTCTGCAGCGGCGCTTGCCCAGTCCTCCGGGACATGATTGGTATTGAAGAACGGAGTCGGTTCAGTCACGGCAGCCTGAGAATCCTAGGCATGACGTTGAACAGATGAAACAGGGATGGGCACAGTCGACGAGGAAGGGCGTACACTCGACATTGGAACAACAAAGGTGACAGAAGTCCAGTTTGCATCTCTAGGCTGTTGAACCACTGGCTCCGTCACCGGCACCGATTGAGACGTTTGGCCAGCGGATGCCTTCTCGCTCGAAGCCTTGCCCCTCCTTCCCATGGCCCTCTGTGGCACGCCCTCGTCATCATCTAGAAGATCAATGACATTGGGTGGAGCTGCAAAACAATCATTTACAGAAGTTCACTCGACGGTCAAAAGAGCAGATTAAGTAATGGCGGAATGGGAAAGAGTTATACCTGCTTGAGAGGTGACCACGTCTTCCATCTCCTCATCGTCGTCATCTTGGTAAATAGAAGTCCCAGAGGCGGCGCTACAAAATTCAGATTTCACTCGATCAAAACAAGAAAGTGAGTCGACCAAAGTTTGAATCATACAAAAACAAGAGAGTTGAGCTCAGTAATTACCTAGAAGCGATGGGGACAGACACTTTAATCTTGGGCAGAGCCTTCCAAGGCTTCGATGTCATGACTTTGGGCTGCTTAGGATCTTTTTCAGTCGGCACAGGAGAAGATGTCTGAGTATGCTTTGAAGGCTTTCCAGTCGAACGAGTCGTTTTGCCCCGAATGCTTCCTGGATCCTGCCTCTGTTTGGAGCGCCTCTCTGTGCGAGGCGGGGAGTCGACCTCCTCGCTGCTGCTTGAGTCCTCACTCTCCTTGTCTCCTCCTCCGTTAGAGTGCCAGTCGCCGCTGTCACCCCTGCTCGCCTCTCCTTCCTGCTCCTGCTCTCCATAGGGCATCGAGTACATTTCAGTAAAGGTCTGCAAAGGATAGAGTCGAGTGGATATTAATCAGTTTCAACAGCTAACACATATTAGAGCAAAATACACTCAGAAGGAAAGAATTGAACCTTGTCGGCTTCAGTGGTGTTATCGAGTGGAGGAACCCTTCTGGACCCCTTGGGGTTTTCCTTATTCCCAGTGATACCTTGTAACCACAATGCTACCGTCTCCTCGTTGACTTCCTCCGGGTGGATTCGAGTGATATCCTCAACGCCCGAGTACATCCAGATTGGATGGTCAGGAGCTTGGAGCGGTTCGATGCGTCGACTCAAAAATGATTCTGACAAATCCATGCCAGTCACACCATCGCGGACAAGCTGGACCACTCGCTCAACCAGCATAGAAACCTCTTCTTTCTACACTGGAGTCACTCTCAACGGAGAAGGCTTGTCGGCTTGCGCGGTGGAAAACGGAGGAAGACCGGTTGACTGACCTGGGGTTGGTTCATCCTTACAATAGAACCAGGTCGACTGCCACCTCCTAACTGACTCGGGAAGAATCATGGCAGGGAAAGTGCTTTTGCTTCGCATCTCGACCCCTAAACCCCCACACATCTGGATCACGTGTGTCCTCTCATCACTCGGATTGGCCTTTTTTACCGACTGAGAGTGGCAGGTGAAAATGTGTTTAAAGAGGCCCCAATGCGGTCGACAACCCAGAAAGTTCTCGCACATGGACACATAGGCAGTGAGGTATGTGATAGTATTGGGGGAAAAGTGATGAAGTTGGGCTCCGAAGAAATTCAGAAAACCCCGGAAAAAAGGATGGGGGGTCAAAGAAAAACCGCGGCCGACGTGGGTCGCAAGAAGGACGCACTCACCCTCTTGCGGTCGCGGCTCGGTCTTGTCCCCCGGAAGCCGCCAAGACTCATGGGCGATCAGCCCCTCGTCAACCAGATCCTCCATGTCTTCTTTCAAGATGGTCTACCGGATCCAGTCGCCTTGGATCCAGCCGCGTGGTAGAGCGGATCTCGACGACGACTCGCCCCGACTCGTCTTCTTCCCCGTCGCCTTCGCCATCGCTTTCTTTGCGCACTCTAGAGCGGTGGTCTTGTCCTTCCCCATTCCGGTGGAACGGGCTCGAGTTGGGCGGCGGCGCCGAGAGTGGAGGCGGAAGCAAGGGGGAGCGGAGGAAGGACGAGGAGAATGGGACGCACAGTGCGAAGGCATCAGCCTCGCCACCTTATATGGCCCCATTCCCCGAGTGACTGACTGGTGGACCTAGACGATCCTATCAAATCCTGCAATAGGCGCACGTGCAGTACATGGAGAAAAAGGTGGCATGGGGATCGAGGCACCCCTGCCTAATCCACTCCGATTACCGCGGCCCTCTCCGCCTCGCGCACTTCCCCAAATTTCGAATCTCGCAAGATTCGGAAATAGCAGAGCAGTCAATCATGCCAAAGATTTAATGCGACACCAGCAGTCAGAAATTATCAGCAAAAATTCATTCGACAAACCTCTAAATGGCTCAAGGCGATTGAAAACAGAGTCAAAGCTGTTACTTGGTTCACCAATCTGGTAAAATTCTTCCACAGCATGAAGATCAGGTCAGAACCATATTCAACCCCATTTTTTCACTCAAACCCAGAACCATTCGGGGGCTAATGACGATGACATGCACCTAGAGTAGGGCAATAGACCTGATCTAAGCACCCCTCCCAAGGATGCCGCCCTACAGTCAAAGGACAATCAAAGGACAGTAAATTCTACCGACTGGAATTACTTGAGTGCATGCCCACTCGACCAACATCTCCATTCGGATACCCCAGTTCCACTCGACAAGCATATCATCACTTCACCATACAAGAAACCACTCAGAGTACAGAAGGCCTAAATTCACCATGGACAGCAATGGACAGGCATTCACTCCGTAGACTTAAGGATCATTTATATCACTTTAGTGCTGGCGTTACCAGTAATGCCCCCTCTTTATGTACGTTGAACCCTTGTAACGTGGGCTAGCTGGGGTCTGGGCGCACTCTATATAAGCCACCCCATCCACTGGCACAAGGGTTCGCACCCCCTGTAACTTCACGCATAATCCAATCGACCGAGCCTCCAGGCACCGAGACGTAGGGTTGTTACTTCCACCGCGAAGGGCCTGAACTCGTACATCTTGTGTGCACAATCTCACCGTAGCTAAGATCTTGCTTCTACATACCTAGCCCCCTACATTACTGTCAGACTTAGAACCATGACATCCCACATGGTTGGAAAATCCAGTGGTAGTCTGAAAGGCTAACGGGAAGTGGAGGCTTTGCATAGATCTTACAGATCTCAACAAAGCTTGACCGAAGGATCCATTTCCCCTCTCGCGTATCGATCAGATTGTGAATTCTACTTAGGGTTTTGATTTTCTCTCCTTTTTGGATGCATATCCTGGGTATCACAAAATCTTCATGTCCAAGGAAGATGAAGATAAGACATTGTTCATTACTCCATGTGGTACGTACTGTTTTATCCACATGCCATTCAGATTGAAGAGTGTCGGGTCTACTTTTGCAAGTGCAGTCCAGATTGGTTTGAACCACAACTGCACAGAAACATAGAAGCTTATATGGATGACATTGTGGTCAAGACCAAGGATAGAGCCACCCTTATTTAGGATTTGGAGGAAACATTTGCTAATCTGCGCAAGATCAATTTGAAGCTTAACCTGGAGAAGTGTGTATTTGGTGTTCCCTCCAGCATGCTTCTTCGGTTCTTCGTATCCCATCGTGGGATCAAAGCCAACTGTAACGCCCTCGATGCGGCTATATCTCCCACGTGTCAAAGCATGACTTAGAGGCATAACCGCATTGAAAGCAATGTCGCAAGTGAGGTAATCTTCACACAACCCATGTAATACATAAAGGAAAGAGATACATAGTTGGCTTACAATCGCCACTTCACACAATTACATGAATAAAGCATTACATCATCCAGATACACACAAGGTCTGACTACGGAACCAAAATAAAGAAAACTACCCCAAATGCTACACAGATCCCCGATCATCCCGACTGGGCTCCACTACCGATCAACTGGATACGGAACAACACAAAGAACAAGATCTTCATCGAGCTCCTCCTTGAGCTTGGTTGCGTCACCTGCTCGGTAACATCGGCACCTACAAACTGGTTTTGGAAGTATCTGTGAGTCATGGGGACTCATCAATCTCACACCCTCGCGATCAAGACTATTTAAGCTTATAGGTAGGGAAAAGGTATGAGGTGGAGCTGCAGCAAGCAACTAGCATATTTGGTGGCTAACATATTCGCAAAAGAGAGCGAGAAGAGAAGGCAAAAGCACGGTCAAGAAACTATGATCAAGAAGTGATCCTAGAACAACCTACGTCAAGCATTACTCCAGCACCGTGTTCACTTCCCGGACTCCACCGGAAAGAGACCATCACGGTTACACACGCGGTTGATGTATTTTAATTAAGATCAACTTTAGGTTTTCTACAACCGGACATTAAAAAATTCCCATCTGCCCATAACTGCGGGCACGACTTTCGAAAGTTCAAATCCCTACAGGGGTGTCCCAACTTAGCCCATCACAAGCTCTCACGGTCAACGAAGGATATTCCTTCTCCCAAGACAATCCGATCAGGCTCGGCATCCAAGTTACAAGACATCCTCGACAATGGTAAAACAAGTCCAGCAACACCGCCCGAATGTGCCGACAAATCCCGATAGGAGCTGCACATATCTCGTTCTTAGGGGACACTCAGATAGGTCAAGCTACGAGTAAAACCAACACTCAGAGGAGCACTGGCCCGGGGGGGTTAAAATAAAGATGACCCTTGAGTTTTTGCAGAACCCAAGGGAAAAAGAGGCTAGGTGGCGAATGGTAAAACCAATGTTGGGCATTGCTCGAGGAGTTTTATTCAAGGAGAACTATCAAGGGGTTCCCATTATAACCCAACCGCGTAAGGAACGCAAAAACCGGGAACATAACACCGATATGACGGAAAACTAGGGCGGCAAGAGTGGAACAAAACACCAGGTATAAGGCCGAGCCTTCCACCCTTTACCAAGTATATAGATGCATTAATTCAATAAGAGATATTATGATATCCCAACAAGTAAACATGTTCCAACAAGGAACAACATCTCCATGTTCCAACAAGGAAACAAACTTCATCTTTACCTGCAACTAACAACGCTATCAGAGGGGCTGAGCAAAGCGGTAACATAGCCAAACAACGGTTTGCTAGGACAAGGTGGGTTAGAGGCTTGGCTCAACAATATGGGAGGCATGATAAGCAAGTGGTAGGTATCGCGGCATAGACACAGCAAAAGAACGAGCAACTAGCAAGCAAAGATAGAAGTGATTTCGAGGGTATGGTCATCTTGCCTGAAATCCCGCAAGGAAGAAGAACAAGTCCATGAAGAAGACAAACGGACATAGTCAAACGGTTCCTCACAAACGCGATGTTATCGGAACCAACCCGAAGAAGAAATACCGGAAAGAAGCACACAACATAGTAAAATAAACCACACACGAACATGGTATGATATGCGGGATGTGGTATGAGATGCATATGCATGATTTGGAAAGGAATGATTGAACCTGGCCTCAACTTGCAAATCCAAGAGTGCCACTGGAAAGGTGAGGTGATTTCGGTTGAAATCGATATAAAGATCACCGGAATCGGATGCACGGTTTGGAAATGGCAAGCAAAACAAATATGGCACCGGTCTGCGATAATCAGCAAGTGACCAACTAAATGCATCAAGATAAATATGCTACAACACTCAAACATAACAAAAAAATACATGGCAGGGATCCACTCATGATGCTTGACAAAAGATGAACACTGAGATACGACTAACTCGTCCATTAACAGGTTGAAACAAGCATGGCAATAGTGCAAAAGATAACAGGTTTCAGACTTAGTGAAATTAACACAAGTCTGGAATTTATCATCAGGAAGCAATCTTTAGAGGATGAAAACTACATGCGACAGGAACATATCATGGCAAAGCAAGGCATTGCATGAAGCTACTCTAAGCACTTAACAAAAGTCCCTTAGTGACCATGAGCCAAAAGGGATCAGAAAATACAATTGCAAGCATGTGAACATAGCAAAAACATAAACAGATTCAGACAGTGAAAAACTAGAGCATGCAAAACAGTTAACGAGTAGACATGTTTACGAGATCGATGCACTCACTATAGAGCATGGCATGAAAAACTAAGCATACACCCATCAAGAAGACATGGCATAGAAGCTATACATGGAAAGTACAACAACATAGCATGCACGGTTCAATAGCAACAACCTCGGCAAAATCGCTAATCATGTCAACGATCTGCCAGGAACATTCTATAGCAAAAGTAGAGCTCGATTGACTCAAGCTAGGGTGCTCCATAACTTCAAACAAAGACATGGATGGATAGAGCACCACAATATTAACAAAACATCCTTACTGATCATCCTCAAAATAGGCATGGATCACTAGGAAACAACATGGACATATGGCATAACAACAAAATCAGGATAAGGACTTGGTGAAATTCTAAGTCCCTGAAAACAGCATCAACGATTACGCTAGTTTGCAAGCTTGTGCTAGTCACCCCAAATATCACAAAAATACATGGCAAGAACCTCTGTAAAGATGGCATGGCATATAACAAAACACATGTAGAGCTCAGGATCATAGCATGCACACATTAAACATGGCAAAAATGACAAAAAGCTATTTGCTGAAACAGATCTGCCAAATTCCTCACATAGCCCTCTTCCAACAGCATTTCGGGCATCAAGATGAGCTCAAATGAAAATTATGCAATGAGATGAAATGATGTACTCGTCGAGGTGAACATTTTGATATGCTACACGCACGAATCGGAGCTACGGTGATTAAGTTATGATGCAATTAAGATGCCTAAAAAATATGCAAAAACTGGGGACTTAGAAGAAATAGACCTCGCCCAGATCTAAGGTTCGTGCACGCGAACCGAGGCTCGCCGGAGACGTTGCCGTGGTGGAGATGGAGGTCGCCGAAGGGCATAGCTCGCCGGATCCGGCCCTCCCGCGGCCGGATCTGGCCGGAGAAGGAGCGGGGAGGCGCGGGGCTCACGGCGGCGAGGAGGAAGTCGGGCGGCGGCGGGCGAGCTCCGGCCGGCGAGGGGAGGTGCGGGGTGGCGGCCGGTCGAAGGCGGCGGCCGGAGTACGGCGGAGGCGGTGGCGCGAGCTCCGGCCGGGAGGTGCGGGCGCGGGCG
>NC_041388.1:213255598-213263399 GCF_002162155.2 Triticum dicoccoides
CACTGGGCGGCGCGCGGGTATCCGGCGTGGGGCCCCCGAGGCGGCGGCCGGCGGCGAGGCGCGAAGCGGCGGCGCAGGGGAGGCCCGGGCGGCGCAGATCCAGGCTCCCGTGGGCTCGGGCGGCGGCGGCGGATGGGCCCTGCGGGCCGGCTGCGGGCTCCGCGGGCCTCGCGCGGTGGAGACGGCGAGGGGAGGACGTGGCGAAGCGGGATTGGAGAAGGGAGGCAGCGGCACTGACGTGGCACATCGTGATTGGCTGGAGTGAGGTATCCAGCGGACATGTCTGACACGGAGGCGATTTCGTCGGGGCGCGAGGTAGAGGAAGGCTAGGGTTTCGTCCGCGAATTTGACGGGATGCACATATTTATAGGTAGAGGGAGCTAGGAGAGTCCAAATGAGGTGCGGTTTTCAGCCACGTGATCGTGATGGAACGACCGAGATGGTGGAGGGGGTTTAGATGGGTTTTGGGCCAGTTTGGAAGGGTGTTGGTCTGCAACACACACGAGGCCTTTTGGGTCCCTCGGTTAACCATTGGAGTATCAAACGAAGTCCAAATGACACGAAACTTGGCAGGCGGTCTACCGGTAGTAAACTAAGGCCGCATGAACAGTCTCGGTCCAATCCGAAAACATTTAACACCCGCACACGAAAAGTGGTAGAAAGGAACACCCGATGACATAGGAGCGCCGGATTGCAAAACGGACAACGGGGAAAATGCTCAGATGCATGAGACGAACATGTATGCAAATGAAATGCACATGATGACATGATATGCAATGCATGACACGCAAGAAATAACAATACAACAACAGTGAATTACTGGAGGACACCTGGCACATCGGTCTCGTGGCGTTACAACACTCCACCATTACAAGAGGATCTCGTCCCGAGATCTAGAATGGCACCGGAGGGAAAACAGAAGAGGAAAAGAAGAGGTAAAGCTAAGTTGCTTCTTTGACAAATGAGCGAGACCAAAGAACCTTGAGAAGGTTGAACAAATTGAAAGAAATAAAACAACGGAGAAGAACAAACTTGAAAACACTCCGTTGGAAAAGAGGAACAAGGAAGAACAAATTCGAACAGCACTCCGGTTGGAAAGATATGCAAGGCTTGATAAGGCGAAAAGAATTTGAGCAAAATGGCACCACACTCCATTTAAATGGATAGGCATGAAAAGAACATGGTCCTAACAAAACAGGAAGATGGGTTGAAGAGAGCAACATCACAATGCCTCCGGAAAATAATAATAGAAGATAGATAATTGAAATAAAAGAATGGAGAAGAAAAAGCTAACTTCTGCCACAAAGAGCTTGAAAAAGGCATCCTTAGGAGGAGGGTCGAACGGAGTTGTTGGAAAACCAACAACGAAAAGAGTAAACTTGTTGTGGTCTTATGGAAAACATCCCAAAACTATGAGGTGAAAATCTGCCACTAACAGAAACGATAGATTGGATTGATATCAACAAGGAGATGAGAAACTTAATTCACCGTGAGGATAGATGAAGAACTTGGATCATATATTATCACCATAATTAGCAACAATCATTAGGGAAGGCTTAATGTGAAATGTGACCCAAGATAACTCCAATGACAAGATTGGTGGATTTAAAATATCTCATTCTTGACAACATGTGAATCATGAAACACGAGCTCAAATTATCAAGAATGACATAATACCACCTCCAATGATACGATAGAAAGAATTGCACTCCGGATTGCAAGATGAAGAATGCATGAGCTCCTCTGAAAAGAATCTCGATGAACACTTCAGGAAGGAATTAAATCCTTGATGACCCATCATGTAGAGCCTCCATGAAGTACTTCGGTAAAAGAAAGATCAAACGAAAAGAAAGAGAAGTTGAAAACACAAGGTGAATCCTTGCAATGATTTAGATGAATCTTCGCGACAATATAATGCGGAAAAGCTTGGAACTCCGGAAAACAAAGAAGAACAAATGAGATCAAGAATTTGATGAACCTCCAGAATAAGGAATTGAATAAACTCGATGAAACAAGAATAAGAATTACATTATGCATATCCTTCACCAATTTAATTGATGACAAGCAACGGATTTGGCATACTACTTATTCTCGTGGAAAGGATTAAGATAGATATAGCATCAGACTTGGGAAGGTCTTCAATGAACCGCCGGTAGGATTGAAACAACGAATGAATTGATATGATAAACGAAGGAAGAGGAACTCTTGAACGAACCACCGTAAGAATTGAAAATGGATAAAGGAAGGATATAGAAACACCGGGAAGAATTAGCAAATGAATGAAGATGCTTGAGGGAAATTTAGATACAGGAGAACGAAGGGATCACGAACTGATTAGATCACTTGAGCGAAGCACCGGTAAGATTGAAGAATGATAACTGAAAGCTGAGAATGAATAAACCTGAATTGATGGACTCCAGATAGGTGAAAGGAATTCTCACAATCAAAAACAGTTATGAGAGGATGACATCAAGCTAGAGCCATGAATCTCTGAGAGAGCGGATAGATATGGAGGAAAAGTCTTCTTCGGTCTTCAAAACCTGAGAATGACGACGAAAACACCAACAAAAATTGTACAGGCACTCCGGAATGAAGAATAGAAAGGTTGATCCAATGATGAAAATAATTTGAGAGATCTTCGAGGAAAACACATTTGATCGATGATAAATCATACTTACGTCAAACTTTGAACGATTTGAGAATAGCTCCGGTAAAATAAGAAGAGTCGGGTAAGATCCTGGGAAAAGACCTGTGGGTTAGGGCCCACTCAAAGAAACACCGTAGAACGATTTAAAAGAGGGAATGCACCGGTTGAATTAAAAGGCTTGAATGAGATAACATCCTCGAAAGAGCTTGAACGAATGTAGAGTGGAAACACGAATCTTCGAGATATCTTGAGCACTCCGAAACAATAGAATAGTGAGCGGTGAAAGATTATGAGGTGCACCGGCATGGAAAAAGCATTGAAATGAGGAAAGGATATACTCAACAAATCTTGAATTGAAACCATCGGAGAAGAAAAAGAACGAATAATGATAACTTGAAGCTCCGTTAGAATCTTCATGAGAATCACTGGGTAAGAACATGAAGGAAAAGAATGGAGAGACTTCACATGAATAAAAGGATACTTGATTAAGAAATCTGAGTCCTTGAAGAAACAAGGGTGGGAGGGTGGGAAAACAAAGGCAACTTGGGATGGATGAAACAAACAACTTTGAGAGCTTAGATTGAATCTTGCGGATGTTGAAAATGGATAGATCCGCTTGAAGAGAAGCACATCGGTTGAAAAGGATTGGCAAGACAATCTCGATGACCAAGAAGGATTAGTATTCACATAGGAATATGAGAACACCACTTAGACAAGGGATGGAATGAACATTTGACTTCGAAGCAACTCGAATACCACAACTCAAAAACAAAACAAGGATTGGCTTGCAGAATAAGCCGGAACAACCATATGATAGAGATTTCGTCCGAAGTTTTCGTGGTGGGGCCTACACGGGCTCGATCGTACATCACCATCATATACAAGGCAGTGTACATGACATACGAAGCGTCCCCGAGTCGGCATAGCCAAGGACTCTTTAAGACACAACTGTAAAACCAACCGTGGATAGGTGGACCACTAGACGTTGAACCCCAATTTCATATCATACATCTGTCGGAAAGATATCCTAAGAGCTACTTGAATTCCCACTTATAAACTCCCAAAACTTTCCGGTTATGCAATCAGGTGTTGGGGATACAGGGGAAGCATAATATCTCACCCAAACTAACAAATCTTACATCCAGCTGTATCCATCCTTCACCACATAACCAAGAAACCTTCGGAAATCGTTTAGCTCAACCTTCGAAAAGCATCCGTTATACGAGTTATGGCAATACTCCTGAACTCCCGCCCCAGTACTGGGTGGCGTCGAGGTTATCTCACCAACAATAGCATAAAAGAGATTTTCGACGTCGGCGAAACTAAACTCAGGTATTCGAGAACTGCAACGATAAAATTGTGATGACAACACCTCAGAGCTCAACTCCCCGGGACACTGCCACAACCCCTAAATGTCAGGAGGCACCAAGAACAATGTTCTCGTCACAAAACCATTGGAACGATTCCAAGATACCCGCGTGATCCTAAATTTTTTTTAGTGAAATTTGAGAAGAGAAGAGTCAAAACTCGACGACAGGATGCCTTACCAGAGCGATGAAGGGACTGGGGAGTAAAAAGAATTCCTAACTCTCCGATATATATAATTCCTAAATGACTCAAAACATTTTTCTAGACTCAACAATGCCAGCGATTCGATCAAGGAGGGGGGATCCTAAGGTCGGGGAAGGCTCTGATACCAACTTGTAACGCCCTCGATGCGGCTATATCTCCCATGTGTCAAAGCACGACTTAGAGGCATAACCGAATTGAAAGCAATGTCGCAAGTGAGGTAATCTTCACACCACCCATGTAATACATAAGGGAAAGAGATACATAGTTGGCTTACAATCGCCACTTCACACAATTACATGAATAAAACATTACATCATCCAGATACACACAAGGTCCGACTACGGAACCAAAATAAAGAAGACTACCCCAAATGCTACACAGATCCCCGATCGTCCCGACTGGGCTCCACTACTGATCAACTTGATACGAAACAACACAAAGAACAAGATCTTCATCAAGCTCCTCCTTGAGCTTGGTTGCGTCACCTGCTCAGTAACATCGGCACCTTCAAACTGGTCTTGGAAGTATCTGTGAGTCACGGGGACTCAGCAATCTGACACCCGTGCGATCAGGACTATTTAAGCTTATAGGTAGGGAAAAGGTAAGAGGTGGAGCTGCAGCAAGCGACTAGCATATTTGGTGGCTAACATATTCGCAAAAGAGAGCGAGAAGAGAAGGCAAAAGCACGGTCGAGAAACTATGCTCAAGAAGTGATCCTAGAACAACCTAATCAAGCATTACTCCAACACCGTGTTCACTTCCCGGAGTCCGCCGGAAAGAGACCATCACGGTTACACACGCGGTTGATGTATTTTAGTTAAGATCAACTTCAGGTTTTCTACAACCGAACATTAACAAATTCCCATCTGCCCATAACCACGGGCACGGCTTTCGAAAGTTCAAATCCCTGCAGGGGTGTCCCAACTTAGCCCATCACAAGCTCTCACGGTCAACGAAGGATATTCCTTCTCCCAAGACAATCCGATCAGGCTCGGCATCCAAGTTACAAGACATCCTCGACAATGGTAAAACAACTCCAGCAACACCGCCCGAATGTGCCAACAAATCCCGATAGGAGCTGCACATATCTCGTTCTTAGGGGACACTCAGATAGGTCAAGCTACAAGTAAAACCAACCCTCGAGTTGCCCCGAGCTGGCCCCGCAGGCTGCCCATTTTGGACCAACACTCAGAGGAGCACTGGCCCGGGGGGGTTAAAATAAAGATGACCCTTGAGTCTGCAGAACCCAAGGGAAAAAGAGGCTAGGTGGCGAATGGTAAAACCAATGTTGGGCATTGCTAGAGGAGTTTTATTCAAGGCAAACTGTCAAGGGGTTCCCATTATAACCCAACCGCGTAAGGAACGCAAAATCCGGGAACATAACACCGATATGACGGAAAACTAGGGCGGCAAGAGTGGAACAGAACACCAGGCATAAGGTCGAGCCTTCCACCCTTTACCAAGTATATAGATGCATTAATTAAATAAGAGATGTTGTGATATCCCAACAAGTAAACATGTTCCAACAAGGAACAACATCTCCATGTTCCAACAAGGAAACAAACTTCATCTTCACCTGCAACTAACAACGCTATAAGAGGGGCTGACCAAAGTGATAACATAGCCAAACAATGGTTTGCTAGAACAAGGTGGGTTAGAGGCTTGGCACAACAATATGGGAGGCATGATAAGCAAGTGGTAGGTATCGCGGCATAGGCATAGCAAAAGAGCGAGCAACTAGCAAGCAAAGATAGAAGTGATTTCGAGGGTATGGTCATCTTGCCTGAAATCCCGCAAGGAAGAAGAACGAGTCCATGAAGAAGACAAACGGACATAGTCAAACGGTTCCTCACAAACGCGATGTTATCTGAACCAACCCGAAGAAGCAACACCAGAAAGAAGCACACAACATAGTAAAACAAACCACACACGAACATGGTATGATATGCGGGATGCGGTATGAGATGCATATGCATGATTTGGAAAGGAATGATTGAACCTGGCCTCAACATGGAAATCCAAGAGTGCCACTGGAGGTGAGGTGATTTCGGTTGAAATCGATATAAAGATCACCGGAATCGGATGCACGGTATAGAAATGGCAAGCAAAACAAATATGGCACCGGTCTGCGATAATCAGCAAGTGACCAACTAAATGCATCAAGATAAATATGCTACAACACTCAAACATAACAAAAAAATACATGGCAGGGATCCACTCATGATGCTTGACAAAAGATGAACACTGAGATACGGCTAACTCATCCATTAACAGGTTGAGACAAGTATGGCAAAAGTGCAGAAGATAACAGGTTTCAGACTTAGTGAAATTAACACAAGTCTGGAATTTATCATCAGGAAGCAATCTTTAGAGCATGAAAACTACATGCGACAGGAACATATCATGGCAAAGCAAGGCATTGCATGAAGCTACTCTAAGCACTTAACAAAAGTCCCTTAGTGACCATGAGCCAAAAGGGATCAGAAAATACAATTGCAAGCATGTGAACATAGCAAAAACATAAACAGATTCAGACAGTGAAAAACTAGAGCATGCAAAACAGTTAACGAGTAGACATGTTTACGAGATCGATGCACTCACTATAGAGCATGGAATGAAAAACTAAGCATACACCCATCAAGAAGACATGGCATAGAAGCTATACATGGCAAGTACAACAACATAGCATGCACGGTTCAATAGCAACAACCTCGGCAAAATCGCTAATCATGTCAACGATCTGCCAGGAACATTCTATAGCAAAAGTAGAGCTCAATTGACTCAAGCTAGGGTGCTCCATAATTGCAAACAAAGACATGTATGGATAGAGCACCACAATGTGAACAAAACATCCTTACTGATCATCCTCAAAAGAGGCACAGATCACTAGGAAACAACATGGACATATGGCATAACAACAAAATCAGGATAAGGACTTGGTGAAATTCTAAGTCCCTGAAAATAGCATCAACGATTACCCTACTTTGCAAGCTTGTGCTAGTCACCACAAATATCACAAAAATACATGGCAAGTAATTCTGTAAAGATGGCATGGCATATAACAAAACACATGTAGAGCTCAGGATCATAGCATGCACACATTAAACATGGCAAAAATGACAAAAAGCTATTTGCTGAAACAGATCTGCCAAATTCCTCACATAGCCCTCTTCCAACAGCATTTAGGGCATCAAGATGAACTCAAATGAAAATGATGCAATGAGGTGAAATGATGTACTCGTTGAGATGAACATTTTGATATGCTACACGCACGAATCGGAGCTACGGTGATGAAGTTATGATGCAATTAAGATGCCTAAAAAATATGCAAAAACTGGGGACTTAGAAGAAATAGACCTCGCCCAGATCTAGGGTTCGTGCACGCGAACCGAGGCTCGCCGGAGACGTCGCTGTGGTGGGGATGGAGGTCGTCGGAGGGCGTAGCTCACCGGATCCGGCCCTCCCGCGGCCGGATCTGGCCGGAGAAGGAGCGGGGAGGCGTGGGGCTCACGGCGGCGAGGAGGAAGCCAGGTGGCGGCGGGCGAGCTCCGGCCGGCGAGGGGAGGTGCGGGGTGGCGGCCG
>NC_041388.1:213263851-213284462 GCF_002162155.2 Triticum dicoccoides
GTTGGTCGGTGCGCGGGCATCCGGCGCGGGGCCGCCGAGGCGGCGGGGCAGACGCGCGGCAGCGAGGCGCGAAGCGGCGGTGCAGGGGAGGCCCGGGCGGCGCAGATCCTGGCTCCCATGGGCTCGGGCGGCGGCGGCAGATGGGCCCCGCGGGCCGGCTACGGGCTCCGCGGGCCTCGCGCGGTGGAGATGGCGGCGGGGACGACGTGGCGAAGCGGGATTGGAGAAGGGAGGTGGCGGCGCTGACGTGGCACATCGTGATTGGCTGGAGTGAGGTATCCGGCGGACATGTCCGGCGTGGAGGCGATTTCGTCCAGGCGCGAGGTAGAGGAAGGCTAGGGTTTCGTCCGCGAATTTGACAGGATGCACATATTTATAGGCAGAGGGAGCTAGGAGAGTCCAAATGAGGTGTGGTTTTTGGCCACGCGATCATGATCGAACGACCGAGATGATGGAGGGGGTTTAGATGGGTTTTGGGCCAGTTTGGAAGGGTGTTGGGCTGTAACACACACGAGGCCTTTTCGGTCCCTCAGTTAACCGTTGGAGTATCAAACGAAGTCCAAATGGCACGAAACTTGACAGGCGATCTACCGGTGGAAAACCAAGGCCGCATGACAAGTCTCGGTCCAATCCGAAAACATTTAACATCCGCACACGAAAAGAGGTAGAAAGGAACACCGGATGACATTGGAGCGCCGGATTGCAAAATAGACAACGGGGAAAATGCTCGGATGCATGAGACAAACATGTATGCAAATGAAATGCACATGATGACATGATATGCAATGCATGACACGCAAGCAATGACAAGACAACAACATCGAATTACTGGAGGACACCTGGCACATCGGTCTCGGGGCGTTACACCAACCCCGACAAGATCAAAGCTATCGAGCAGATCCAAGCGCCAAGGATAGTTAAGGACGTGAGGCGTCTGACAGGATGCGTTGCCGCGCTAAGTAGAATCATCTCCAAGTCTACCGAGCGCACCCTGCCGTTCTTCAAAATTTTGAAGAAATCGGGGACTATGAAGTGGACCCGGAAGCAAATGCAGCTTTGCAAGAATTGAAGGCCTACTTGTTCTCTATGCCTATCTTGGATGCTCCCAGACCCTAGGAGTCGTTGCTGCTATACTTAGCGGCAACCAATCAAGTGGTCAGTTTAGCCTTGGTGGCCCAGTGAGAAGTAGATGAGTCAGAGAGTGAGCAGAGACCGATAGAGTTAGAGAAGGATTAAGACAACAATTAGCACGGCAACGCGAGCAATCCCAAGGACACAACAAGGAAGAAAGTGGCAGAACACCCAGTGTACTTTGTCAACTCCCAATTACAAGGGGGCTAGATCGAGGTACTTTGGCGTGCAAAAGTTGATTTTTGGTCTCATCATGGCCTCAAGGAAACTGCGCCACTACTTCCAAGCCCATGAGATCAGGGTTTTCACTCGTTTCCCATTGCAAAGGATACTCCGAAACCCTGAGGCTACCGGCAAAATAGTGGAATGAGCTTTGGAGTTGTCCGGTTTTGGTTTGAAGTTTGAGAGCACATCAACTATGTAGAGTAGGGCATTGGCAGAGTTTATTGCTGAATGGACGCCAATCCCTGATGAGGAAGTGATAGAGACAATTATTCCCGGCAAGGAATCGTCGCAAGAATGGATTATGTATTTTGATGGTGTTTTTTCCCTACAAGGTGCAGGAGCTGGCGTGCTTATTGTTGCCCCCTCCAGGGAGCACTTGAAGCACATCATCCAAATGCATTTTTCTCGAGAAGAAGAGACCAACAAAACAACTGAGTATGAAGGGCTCCTTGCCGGAATCAGGATTGCAGCTGAATTGGGAATTAAGAAGCTGACCATTCGAGGAGATTCACAGCTTGTGGTGAGACAAGTCAACAAGGATTACCGAAGTCCATTGATGGAGGCATACGTCAAGGAAGTGAGGAGATTGGAGGACCACTTTGACGGATTGCAAACAGAGAACGTACCCTATGCAGAAATCAACATAGTTGATCATCTGTCAAAGTGTGCTGCGTAGAAGTTTCCTGTGGAACCAGGGACTTTTGTTTTCCATCTCACACAACCAACTGTATTCCTAGCAACAATGGCCCAGAAAAGGAGAAATTTGGACACCGGTAAGCCTCTCCCGATAGAGACGCCAGCTCCTGGCAGAGACCTTGTCGGAAACAACTCCTCACAGCCTGCCAGACCACCCCCTCTAGCCGGGGCCATGGGCCCCATGCATGAGGCTTGTGCTCCCGTAGCAGAGGAGGTGCCGCTAGTCCTTGTTACCGAGCCCCAGGCTCCAACTTGGGCAAGGCACATTGTCCACTTCCTCCAAACCAAAGAGCTTCCCAGCGACCAAGATGAAGCTGAAAGAGTAGCCCCGAGGGCCAGTATGTATCAGTTCATCAATAACACTCACTACAAAAAAAATACACTTCCGTGATGATACGTGTTTGTCACAGTAGGTCAAGTTTTCTGTCATGCATGTACATCTATGACAATTTCATGACAGAATCAAGATAGTCATACCTGTGCTGTCGTAGAAGTGTTACATGACATTACCAAAATTATCATCAAGGAAGTGTCCACTTCCATGACGATAAATCGCACTTCACCGAAGTGCTTTTCGTCAAGGGTGATCGACACGTGGCATCCATCGTAACGGAACGCCGTTAAACTATCGGGTCCGGTTTTGGATCCGATAACCCGCTAACAGCCCCGACCAATGGGGATTTTCCACGTTTAAAATCATCATTGGCTGGAGGAAACACTTGTCGGCTCACCGTTGGGACAGATGTCATCCACTCATTGGACCGAAGGTGCCTATGATACGTCGACATGTGGCACGGCCGAACAGAGGCCCATTCCTGTGAAAAGGTCGGCCCGTTTGACTTGGTCAAAAGGTGGCGGGCCGGCCCACGGGAAGCTTGTTAAGGGCCTGTTCGCATATAGCCCATTTACAGCCCGGTAACCCAGGGCCCGTTACGACCTATCCGAATTAGGCCCAGTAGCATCATCTAGGATGTCCAATATGATTCCAGCCCATTTTAAGTGTTGGCCCATGTATGGCCCATGACGTCTTTCGGCCCATATGAGGCCCTTTGTAACTCTTGGCCCATTAACGGCCCGTGGTGAAACTGGCCCGTACTGAACAATGTATCACTTTATACCCATTAACGGCCCATTAATCCATTGGGCGATTTGCAGCCCATGTTATCTTTCGGCCTTCTCAGGGCCCATTTATTCTTGGGGTCCTTTCCAGCATTCGGTTACTTACGACCCGTTACTGCCATTTTCTGCTTGTGGGCCAAATTTAGCCCATTGTTATAGTCGGCCCGTTTGTAGCCCGTTAATACGTTGGGCCATTTTCATAGCGTCATCAAATACGGCCTACTAACGACGGCCCGTTATGGTTGGCCCATGAATGGCGACTCCAACTCTAGCCCGTTTACGGCCATAATGCGTTCTGTTTTTGGCCCATGTTTGGCCAATCGATCATACGGCCCGTTTAAGGCCCATTGATGATACGGCCCGTAGAAGGCCCATTATTTCTATGGCCCATAGAAGGCCCATTGTTTCTACGGACCGTAGAAGGCCCATTGTTTCTACGGCCCGCAGGAAGCCAGTGTCACTACAGTAAATATGTAGCCCATGGCCTGTTAAAGGCGGGAAACTACTATAGGTTTAGACCTGCTAATGGCCCAAGATGATTATAGGCCCACATTTTGTCCCATATGAGTAACAGGACGGCCTAAAGACCGACAACATTGAGATCCACTGAACCTTCTGGCCAAAATTACAGTATACCGACCAAAGAATAAACCTAGACTATACAACAAAGAAATTACGGCATATTACATCCACTAGGAATCAAAGTTCACTACCGATGATAATAAAGCACAACATGACCGCGGATTACATACACTGGGCATAAAAGGTCGCCACTAGTGCTTATAAATGCACCAACAAAAGAATATACAAAACTGAGAGCACTTCAGAAGGCACTAGACCTGGAAAGCTTGGGCCCCGCAAGCAGCCGAACAAGCTGATTTGACCTCAATTGTGTCAATGATACATGCTTCATCCCTAGTTGTATGGCACCATAGTGCGCAAGGCAGTCCCCTAACATCTTCATTACATCTTTGACTTCAAGTCGGAGCTGAGCTGAAGCAAGCCTTTCCGCTTTAAGTTGAGAGTGAAGAAGTCGAACTGATTGAGGCAGCGACTACACAGAGGTTGTCTCACACCTGCTGGTGAGTAGCTTCAACTCACTGTCTTCATCAAGACAGGACCTTGGGGTCATCTCGCTTTCCTCAAGATGGTTTGGCTCACTATATTTCCTAAAGTTCTGCCTGGCATAAGAGATACGACTCTAAAAGAGAAACAAGGAGACACGTAACAGGTTTCACAATTATATAAGCAAATAAATGGATCTGTTCTGCATAAGGAACATGTTTTTACAACTACAATTTAAAACTGGTAGTTGTTGTAAACATACAATCAGATGTAAATAGTAGTGGAGGAAATGATGCCTATCCAAATCTATACTAGAACAAAGTTTGAAGGCTTGAGAAGGATGAACTTACATTACATGTTAACACGGGCTGGGCAAAGCGCTTCTCCATGTTGATGGAAAGATAATTCAATAAATTCCCCAAAGAAAATTCTTTATAAGCGTTGCCATTATTCTACATTTTGCAAAGAGTAAATATAGATCAAATAATATTGGAAGAAATAGAGGATAATGAAGCTCAGGTGCAGACTGATGATACATAGTCAAATAGCAATTAATTAAGTACAGGTTACAAGGCAAAAGGTACTGACAAGAGGAATGCAGACATCAACGTGTGCAGTGGCATTGGCTTTATTCAACATTTTGGTAAGAGTAAATGTAGATATGATAATTTGGAGAAAGTGGAGGGCAGGGCAGATAAGATGCAGAGTAATGCTAGACAATCAACTATCTCATGATGCATGTACAGTAATACCACCACTGTCCATTATTAGTTGTCGCTCAAATGGATGTATCTAGCACTATTAAGTTCTAAATACATCCAATTGATCAACAATTAATTTGATACAGAGGGAGTACATGACAACAGGTACTTACATGCACAATCCAAAACTTCAGATCCATTGTGTCAATTCTACATTTATCTAAGAGTAAATATAGATCTTATAATTTCAAGCAAAGGGAGGATAAAGAAGCGAACATTTACAGTGATGCTACATAATCAAACAACAATGAGTGTAAGTATGCTGACAAAGGGCCAGAGGTACTGACAAGACCAATGCAGAGCCCAGTATTGTCGTGAGATCTTATGATCCTTTGAGCAAGGAGATTCATCTAAAATTAGTTTTCATACAAGAGAGAAGGTAAGGCACATGCGAAATTTAGGAGTTGAAATTTTGAATTGATATCATAGACAGTGCCTGACGCTGGGCTGTCAGCAGTTCTAATAGGGGTTTGGCCACTGGAGTAGGGGTGAAGTCTGTTACAGTTGGGCCTGTGTTTTCTGTGGCTGCTGATCTATCTGATTTAACATGTATCACTACCTTTTCCAAATACCTAGTTTGTACTCCTTGAGGATCTGCAATCACCCTCTTCCTTTTGGACATCTATTATGAAAGAACAACATTGGACTGGAAAAACATAGTATGACGACACATGGATTAGGTACAGAAAATGGATAGGTATGGCATATACTCATATATGATGCTTAAACTAAGCAGATGGTGTAACAAAGTAGAAGTAATGCAAGAGGTCAGATGCAAAATATGTGCGACCAATACAACCTTGCCAAGTTAGAGCATGCACCTTGATGGGTGAATAAGATAGGCCATCCTCCACCATGACAAGTTTGTTAGCCAGTGGATAGTTCCGCAATATTCCCCTCGTGCGCCCATTCTCAAATTCATTTGATAATATTCAATACCTGACATGCATGAAAACATAAAAACAAGTGAGATTATCTTTGTAATGAAGAAGTGGTTCTAATCCAATACTTCCTCCCTGTAAACCCCTTTGTGCTATCTCTGCAATTCTTCTAAGAGGTTCCATGCATGCTGTAATTTGGTGTGTGCATTAATATAATGTGGCCTACTACTCAAAATATGAGAGCTCCAGAAGTGATGATACTTCGCAGATAACAGCTTCAACATATAGTAAAGAAGAACAAGTCAACCTGACCTGACAGATTCAAAATATATTAAGGGAGAATAACTCGACCTGACCATTTGACTGCAACAGAGTAGGATCATCTTAAGGAAGAGTAGAAGAGCAAGCAGATTGAAGATATTACAAATCTTTCTATACAATGTCGGTTGGCCACCCATGATGAACCAAAGCGCACAGAGCAATACTATTCCTTCCATTCTCTCCATATGTGGCTCACATGCATTCCGAAACTAAAGTAGGAACATTTAGCTGACCAATTAAACATCACTCAGTTTTACTAATATCAACATAATATCAGATTTGAATTTGTAGAACTAAGCTTGTTTAGCTAGATGGGTGGAGCAGTGCTATTACGACACGAACCACGTAGGCTGATCGTGGTCATCATAAAATTGGGAAACCGTAAGCATGATGAGTATAGTGTTGACCGTGGTAGTGGGATGGCAGATCTGAAGCTGCAAACCGTGCAAAGGGTAGTTAACAACCGATATTTGCTTTGAAATAACAACTAAGATTTGGTATGGATAAGAAAGTACAGTTAACAAGTGACAAAGAAATGCAATTCTGTTGTCTGTTAACTAATATCAGTATCATATCACAATCATATTTGAAAAACTAAGCTTTGGAATTTTGAGTGTTGTGTTGTTTAGCTTGAAGGGTGGAGTAATGCTAGTATGATAGAAAGCACCTACGCAGATCATAGTAGAGTAGATAAAAGGGGAAAACCCTAAGCATCAAGAGTAAAATCAGGAAAGTGGAACTAGCTGGACCAGTGGGTGGCGCACATGCTTTTCGAAACGAGTATAGGAATATTAGGTGACCAATTAAACGTTCTCTGTTTTAGTAATATGAGCATCATATCAGATTCGTATTTCAACAGGTAAGCTCTGGAGTTATGAGTGGCATGTTGTTTCGCTTGATGGGTTGAGGTCTTGAGGACCAGTGCTAGCACGACACAAAGCAGTGAAGCACCTACGATGATGGTAGTGAATATAAAGGGGGAAAACCATAAGCTTTACGAGTATAGTGACTGTGACATGGCAGATCTGAAGGTGCAAACCGGACAATGCTACTTCGCAACCAATGTTTGCATTCAACTAGCCACTACGATTTGGTGCGGACAAGAAAAGTATAGTAAACAATTTAAGATCTATTTTCCGGGTGAGATCAATAACTTAAGCACATATGGAAGAGTACAAGCTCTTTTGCGACGCCGTGTAGGCCCCTGCTGATACGTTGAGGGTGCTGCGGGTGCGATGGTTGTCGGCGGTGGCGAAGAAGACTTTAGATGGCAGACGGCCGGGTTGGGGGATAAATCCTGTTGCCGTGGATGAGGCGGTCATAGGAGCGGCGACAGCAAAGTGGACGACGGCACTGATGAAGCGAGATGACGCTATGAAAGGATCCTGGTCCCGCGCCGTGGATGAGAGACGTCCATCTCTTGCAGTGGACGACGGGGTAGGGGTAGCGCTCCGGCAAGGTGGAGGATGGGATGGCGGACGGAGGAGGCTGGCCGCAGTGGGGAGGTTGTCGTGGCGCCGACAGTGTATGAATGGGGAAATGAAGGGGGAGGGGGGATCTCAAACTTTGGGACACGCTTGTCTGAAATGTGGGAAAGTTACGAACTTATCCCCCGTTTAAAATTTCGGACATCACGTCGGTTGGGGATAGGACGGTAATCTCGCATCTCCCAAATATTTGCCGGTAACGATTTCGGGCGAGGAGAGGGTGTTTTTCCGCCCACTGTTGGTGCCCACGGTGTATGAACGGGGCTGACAGGTAGGGCGGTTGTGTCACGTCTGAGGGAAGTTACACATCTGCCCCTATTTAAAATATTAGCCTACATCGATTTCGGAAGAGGAGAGTTTGTTTTGCTGCCCACCATGGATGAATGGGGAAATGGAGGGAGAGATACATGTCTTTTGGATGAGCTTTCATCAAATGTGTTTTGCCGCCCATGTTTGGCGCCCATCGTGTCTGAATGGGCTCAGAAGCCGTTGTGTCATGTCTTATTGAAGTTACTAGTCTACCCCTATTGACAGCAGTGTAAATCTGGTCGATAAGGATGTCAAGTGTCAGGGGTAGACAGTATTTTCCATCTCGCAAACACTTGCTTCGGGAAGCCCACAAAAGATAGTGGGTGTTTAGCCGCTTCATTCGAAACTTGGGAGAATTAGCATTCACGTTTGCCCTGGGTCCTGGCAACTAAATCCAAATCCAATTTTTATTCGATTACGAATATCCACAGATAATTCTACGTTTTGTTATTTATTTCTTCAAAACCACAACAAAGATTTATTCCACCTTCATATATGATTATTATTTAGAAATGTCGTGATCGTCGAATTCAGTAGGTTGGATACACTTTGAGTCAAAACAGTTATTTCATCCAATACAATATGCTCACACGAAAAACAGTTCACCTTATGTCAATCATACAAGTACTTAGGATTACCTCGCCTAAAAAATTCGGATCATTACAACACATGGACAATATAGGGGGTCTTACAACATAATCCATTCAAATACATGACACAACATGCAAGTACAATAATCTAATGAAAATTTCAACTGCTATCTAAAGAAGAACTGGGATTACCCTGGGCTTCAGATAGCAGAAGTAGCAGGACCTCCTCCGTCTTCAAATGCAACATTCTTATTTCCTCCAATTCTTGGGTTGCTTGCATAATGTGTGCAACTAATTGCACAATTTCTAGCTTCAAGATCGAGATTACCTCATTCATGGCAGCCACACCATCTCTTTCTGCCTCTAGTAGAGCCTCAAGAACTATAATATCTATTCTCATACTTCTCTCTAGCGGCGTTGCCTCTGAACTGCTACCATCTGGTAACATGGATGGCGCACTGCTCCCACAAATAGATTCTGGGGTTGTACATTGTGTCGTAATGTGAACGGCATCCTGAAAGGTTTTTGCTGGGCATAAGTAAGAGATAGTTATCACATGATCCAGGCAGTAAGCTTACACGGTAAACGACATACGTATTATTGCCGAGCATTGCAAGCTATATTTCAATGGTTCGAAGCAGCATCAACCGAAAAGAAATTAAAATGGTAAGATGAAACTAGGGATGTAAGTGGGAAATAAACGGCATCCGCCAGTCCCATCTAGTTAGTTTTTGCTAGCTCCCTGGTTCATTTTCCTCAAAAAAAAACTCTTTTGAACTATCATGCCACTAGTGGACTTTAATCGGGATTAAACCGGACCCAGTTGACATCCCTAGTTGAAAGGGAGTGTACCACCACTATATTTAAGTTGCCAAGGCATCTAAGCAGTTGAAATAATCTGAGAAAGCACTTAAGAGTGTGGCCTCATATAAACTATGAAGACAATCTTGTGATGAAGTTCAAAGGAAAAGTTAAGGACTCACATGAACTAGGCATGAATTTCTTTACGATATGTCAGCAGGCACTACTGACATATTGGCCAACTCAGGTATAGCATAACAAGTAACAAACAAGCATTCGAATCAAGCAATACAACAAAGTACACAACTGAACTATTTGTTATTTTGTAGGATTACAGGTTGAGGGCACAAGCCAAGAAAGCAGCCCACACACATTACATTTCACATGTACTAAAACACACTAGCTTACCATATGTTGCTGTGAAGCCTTGCTGCTGCTGCAATGTTCTTTGAAGATATTGTCAGCATCAGATGGTTGCAAATCTACTTGTTGTAGTTTATTCTGCACCCTCTATTTAGGTAAAATTAATTTTAATCGCATGCACTGGTTCGAATTGATCATCAATGGTTCATCTAAACTAATGAAAGAAGGGTGTGTGCATACACGACAATATATCTACTTCCCTCTATTTTTATGCTTGTTCGAGGTGCCAGCCCCAAAAGAAGAAATATTTTGCTTGATGGGGTTGGCAGCTCCATAATTAATAGAAGCATCAAATTAGTCATGCAACTTGGGAAGATCAAGAACACACAAAAAATTATGAACAAAGGCTCATAGCAGTGAAGTAATAGCTAGCATCGGAAAATGTAGGGTAAAACAAACAAAAACCAGCGGAACCACATGCTAGTTTGCTGATGTGTAATTAAGCATAGAGAGCATGAAGCAGTCTGATGGAACCAACAGGTGGCATCAGAACAACACCATTATCATAAATATAGCATGCAAGAAGTAAAATAGTAGGCAGTGATATCTAGGAAGTACAGTAATACTTTGGACAAAACTAAACCATATTAACTACTCCCTCCGTTCCAAATTACTAATCGCAGAAATGGATGTATCTAGAACTAGAATACATCTAGATACATCCATATCTGCGACAAGTAATTCAGAACGGAGGGAGTATATGTGCACTGGTATGTAATTTAGCACACGTAACATGTTCACTGCCAGAAGTATAGCCCTACAGGTGCAAGCAGAATAATGGGTCTCATGAAAAACTGAATGATGCCCTGAAGAAATTCAAAGGTGTTGTGCTTATGCTAAGAAAGTGAACGTAGGCGCCGGCCGTTGGATAATAGTACCCGATTCTCGGTGGCGTATGGGTATCGTTGGCATACTTGATAGCTAAGGATCGTCGATGGTGCTCGTCTTGCAGTTGAGTTTGGGCCGAATGTCGTCGTCGCTAAAGCGGCTCTGGTGCTACGGTTGCGGCGCCTGTCGACATACAAGAAATCTCATATGTGGTAAGTGAACAGTTGCTCGATAAAGAGAAAAACCGAAGGAGTACAGATCGATATAACCTGATGAGGCTACGACCTCGGTAAAGCAGGGCCGGTGGAGTTGAATATGGCGTCCATGGAGCTGGTCCGGTGCAGTGGACGAAGGCTTCGGCGGGCGCGTTGTACAGGGCTTTAGGTGACTTGGATCTGTTGCGGTGGACGAGGGCTTGTATGAAGGGCCAGCGAAGGGACGGACGAGGGAGTCAGTGAAGGGCCTACACTGTGGTGGACGAGGGCGCTGGTTAAGCAGATCCGGTGCGGTGGACCATGATGGCGGTCAAGGAGATCTGGAGCGGTGTACAAGCCAGTCGCTGAAGCGGCTCCGTTGAAGTGGTGAGTTGGCAGTTGGGGGTTCCAAGGTGCAGAAGGTAGATCCGTCGGGGTATGAGATCCACCGCTGCGACGGAGGACTAGATTCGGCGGCTTGCCGTGGTTGGGGGGGTCGGGGAGGGGCTCTGGGAAGAATGTTGGGGGCAAAGAGGGGAAAACAATGGAGTTACCAAAGAAGATCTTTTCCGTTCATGTGGCAGGGGTAAAATAGGAATATCACACGGCTAAACTTTCGGGCGCGAGATATTTCGATGTGAGCGGGAAGTTTGAAAGCTTTTGGCGCCTGAAATTATATTCTGCTCTTGTACGGCTGGCTATGATATGATGGCCAAGAATTTGTTTGTTTTGCACGCAAAAAAGTGCAAGTTTTGAAAATCAATGTCTCCAACTTGAAACTTAGATTGTCCATTCAATTCCAATATGGATCATTGAGCTACTACAAGAAAATAACATCATATGGTCCAATTTAAACGAAATTCCAAATGTGTTTATCCTAAATATGATGACAAAAGCAAAAATGTGTATGTGTATGAATAAAGTGGATGATTATAAAGTTTGAACATGCCCGTATGTGTATATCTCTAGGTTTGATATATGAATTTGAAATTACGAAATCCCGGCTTAAAGATGTACATCCGTTTAAATGAATTAAAAAAGCTAATGATGGTGTCAAATTCAAAAATTCCAATCTTAGGTTTGTAATTCTGGTACATCAAATTATGTCATGCATGTTCAAACGTATCGTTATCTCATAGTACAAACCGTGAAACAAATTGATCAACCTTGAGTGCACACACTATTGACCATGTATATCTCAATTACGCTAGAGTCCCTCAAATATACACACTTCACTCTTTATCTGAAGCCCACCCCCCACACACACAGAGAAGTTGTTCTCTCCCCCAAACACCAACACACGAGCACATTAACACCCCTCTCTCTTCTAAAGTTTGGACCCGAATATAGGTCTCTATCACTTTGTCTCTTGGTCAAGCACACATCTCTTCCCCCACTCTCTAGCTAGGTCTCCCGGCATCTCTCTTTCCCAAGGACACGCACTATGTAGAGTGTATTTTTCCCATACACACAAGATGTCGCCCCCAAACGTCTATCTCCCTAGTTATGTGGTTCTCGCACACTCACCTCACACACCACCCCCACTTCAAAATGAGCACACTTTGTCTCCTTGTGCACCACTCTCCTCTTTCTATCTCTCCCACATGCGGACCCGCCCCAGCTCCTCCCTGTATACATATATGCCGTGACTCTTTCCATAGCTCCCTAATGTATCATCATTCTCGATTTGGCACATTGTTCTCTACACCATCTATTCTAGATCTCTCATGAAGTCCCTATCACACACACGATGACTCGCTTCCCTTGCGTCTCCTTACATAGGCCAATTTCAAACAACATCAACATTGTCTCCCTATCTATATGCCATTTATGGATACAAACGCCCCCTCTCTTCCTCTCTCTCTCTCTCCCTTTCTCTCTCTCTCTCTCCCTCTCTCTCCGTCGCTAGCTCTCTCTCTCTCTCACCCCTCTCCCACACACAATCGATGTCTCTTCCAAATAGTCTACTCCACCCGCCCGCACCCATGCTATCTCTCTACTACACATGTCACACCATTCCCCTTCTGTTATACTAGGTTTACATCATTAGTGGTCTCTCTACTCCACATACACACACTCCCTCTCACACACAAACGCGCACACAAACACCCATTAATCTGGATCCTCATCTCTCCCCATGTCTGCATCTGTATCTCGCACACTCACTCCCTAATCATGTATATGTGTCTCCATTTTACACAACACAAAGCCCCATGTCCATGAATCTCTCTATCCTCCACACACATAGACACAAAGAATCTGTTATCATTGCCTCAGTCTCTAGACATATCGCACACGCACACTGTCTCGCTCTCTCGCAAACACACTCAACAAGGGTTTCCCCGTGAATAACTTGCCGTCTATTCATCAACAGCCGTGGCAGTACGGTGAACCCGAGACATGAAAAAGAATAAATCTACATGTGCTTAGACCACCTAGTATGACTACTAGGACTAGAGCAAGCCAAAAAGCGCGCCGCCGTCACCCCCTCCTTATCGGCGACGGGAAAACCTTTGTTTTACACAGTCTAGAAGTCATTGTGCTAAGGCATCACATGCTGAGACATTGATAGAATGTAGATGTTAGTTTACGGAAACAAGTATCGATCATACGTTTGTATCTCCATACTTATATATCTTCTCTTATAAAAAACCAGTTGCTGATGATGGTACGCGTGCCATCTTGCAATGTAGACCGTCCGATCTATATCTGACTGATGGAAATTAAACTAAAAGATACCTGCACCCCTCTCCACATTTGCAGACAAGGCCTTCCCTCATTCATCCTTATCCCCAACAACCTCATTGTTGAGCAATTAAGAAAGGAAGCCTCTGGAACAAGCTGGCCTGGCGGCCACTGCCGGCGTCATCAATCCCCATGCCTCCGCTCAGTCTGACCACCAATCACCACCACGCCCACTCCTCTTCACAGTATATCCTATTTCTCAAGATATCATTAGTTTTTACACATGGGATTACTCCCGCATGGGTCAATCACAAGAAGTGTTTTTATAAAAAAATGCATCTTGATGTTCAGTGCAATGCATGGATCTTGCTAGTAGTTCATACAGAAGACTAAGTTGGTGATGATGGTGTGTCTGCCAGTGTGTGCGTGAGAGGAGTGGCTGAGTAGGCCAGCTACATGAGAGGAGAGGCTGAATAGAGCACCGAGAGTACCCACTAGGCCACTACGCAGGTGTACTTTCCCTACATTGATAGTATAATGATGGTTCTAGAGAATAGTGCGTAGTACCCTCCACTTCCAACTATAGCTCCTTGGCCCTGAGATTCAAGAGTTCAAAACTGGTGCACTATAATAGAAGTGCAGTACATCGCACTACTAGTTGAGAAAGTAGTACTAGTACTGCTACAATACGAGTACGTACTCCCCCGTCACATAATGTAAGACGTTTTTTGACACTAGTTGGCATGTACAAAAAATTGCAAAAACATTCCCAAAATTTCTTAATCCACGCCAAAAACTACTAGCTAGGCCAAAAATTTCTTACTAGTGCTATTATTTACAGTATAATGCAATCCCATAACATCCCATAATGCTAGTACTAGTAGTAAATAATAGCCTCACCCCTTCTCTAAGGAACGATCTACAGTTGGAAGGGACGTGTCGGATTTCGGGTTCCGGCAGACCCTTGAGGTTCGAACACTGGGGTGCGCGCGGAGATTTTGCCTCCTACCTCCCTACACCCCTCCGCCACGCTAGGATCAAAGCTACAAAAAGAACAACACGAGGGACACAGGGTTTATACTGGTTCGGGCCACAGTTGTGGTGTAATACCATACTCCAGTGTGTGGTGTGGTGGATTGCCTCTTGGGCTGATGATAATGGACAATACAAGGAAGAACAGCCTCGCGAGGGTCTGTTTTTGGCTGGGGCGATGAACTGCTGGGAGAAGTTCAGCCACCTTTCTCCATCTCTCTCTCTCTCTCTCTCTCTCTCTCTCTCTCTCTCTTTACCACCTCTCTACTTGTCGAGCCCTTGGAGGAGACTGAGCCGAACCCCCTTGCTATGCGGGTGGCTGGTCCTATTTATAGTGGCCCTGGTCCTCTCCCCAAATATTGAGCGGGAAGGGAGCTAACAATGGCGGGCTAGTTTGAAGGGGGACAGGAAGTATCAACTATCCTGACAAAAGTAGTCTTCGCATGCGCAAAGCTCTGGTGATGACGCCGTCTTGGGATCCACGGTGACCTCCGTCTCGTAGTCCTCCTGGTCTTGGTCTCGTTGCACCGAAACGGCAACCTTTGCCTGATGCCTCGGTACTCCGCGGCTGCGCTTGCCCCCTTTGCACTAAAGAGGAAAGGAGGACGCTGCGCGGGCTGGCACCCGCCTGGCGCCCTGAGTCGTCATGGCTTGCGTCACGGGCACCTCGCGAGGTACCCCGCCTTGATCTCTCCGCCTCCTCGCGAGCCAGCCTGACGAGGCTGTGCCTGAGGAAGCTCCGTGTCGTCCGCCCCGCGAGGTTTGGCCCCTCGCGAGGGTCTTGGGTTTGTGCTGATGAAGACGGGCCGTGCTGGGCCCCCTTTTGAGCCACGCCGCAGGCCGCAGGCAGGAAAGTCTGGGGACCCCCATTCCCAGAACGCCGACAGTAGCCCCTAGGCCCAAGGCACGCCCGGACTTGGCCGTGCAGGGAGGCGGAAGGGCAAAAGCGAAGCGCCGTGGGCCCTAAGAGCCTGCGGTCTTGGGCGCCGCGTGGCGGTTGATTGGACGCGGGCGCCTTAGCAACCGCGCGAGTTGATAAGAGAGTGGCGTCCGCCTAGGCCCTTCTTCTTGCTTCCCCCGGTTGCCGTTCAGATCCCCTTTCCTGCGCTTCTCCTCCCTTCCTCCGAAATCTCCAGATCTGCTCTGACTGTGCGACCCAGGAAGCCATGGCGCCTCGCCAGCCCCCGGCCGCGGCTTGGTACTCGTCTACCCTGGACCCGCCGAACGTGTCAGAGACGGGCCTTGCCCGGTTGCGCCGGATAGCGACGGCGCGAGGCGTCGATGGGGTGAAGGTGTTCATGGCCGGCTCCGCCACCTCTAAGGGTCAGAGGAGCACCTTCTATCCACTCTTCGTAAGTGCCATTGTCGCTGGCCTGGTGCCTCCCTTCTCCGAGTTCTTCTTCTCTGTTCTCTGCCATTACAAGATGCAGGCTCTGCATCTCCATCCCAACTCCGTCCTTCTCCTCGCGATCTTTGCTTATTATTGCGAGGCCCACGTTGGGGTGCAGCCCTCAGTGGCCTTGCTGCGCCACTACTTCTCCCTCCGGACTTCTCGCGGTCCTGCTTCTGCGTGCGCAAGCTTTGTCGCGTACGATCGCGCCATTGCCATCTCGAACTCTGGGAAGAGGATCGAGGGCTTCAGGAGCAAGTGGGTCTTGGTGGACGCTGAGCGCATCCACCCTCGGCTGATCTTGCCCACCGAGCAGCCTACGAGCTCCAGCAACTGGGGTCGAGCGGAGCTCACGGATCCCCGCGCGAAGATGGTGTTGGAGAAGATGGACGCGGATCTGAGGCCGGCCGACATGGCGGCGGCGAAGCTGACCGGCGCATCGTTGCTGAGGGAGTTCCTGGAGCACCAGCTGGCTCCGCTTCGGCAATACTCGCTTCCAATGTGGAGGCCCCGTCCGAGCCCCGCGGCCTGGGCCGACGGAGACTTGGCCGCGGTTCTCCAATCTCTGGTCGGGGGCAATGTGGCGAGGTTGGAGGGCGCTCCTACGCCCTTGTTCCTTCGCGACGACTGGGAGCGGGTAGTGAAGTCCATGCCCGTCTTCAACGGGGAAGGGCCCGTGCCCCTGGAGGCTCCCGAGGGACCGGTGGACGTGCCCTCCGGCGACTCCAGCGAAGAAGAGGAAGGAGGGGAACGCGGAAAAGGGCCTGACACCGAGGCGACTGACGGAGAGTCGAGGGCTCCCCTCCCCCGGCGCAGGTCCTGCGTTCTCCGCCTCTCTCCGAATGATGACGGCGAGGATGACGGCGAAGATGACGACGAGCAGGACGGCGGGAGCTCACCCCCGATCCCGAAGAAGGACAGGACCGGGCTGATCTCCCGCGGGTCTCCCCCGGCCCCGGGGCGAACCGCAGGCGCACCTTCCGCCTCCAAGCTTCCCGAGGTTGACCCTTCCAGCTGGCTTTCAGGCTTCAAATTTGGCCGGAGGCCGCTTGAGCTCACTGGCGGTGACCCGTAAGCGTTCGATTCTTGTCTTTATCTCTTGCTCTGCTTCTGAGGCTTAACGTCCGCATCTTTGGATAGGTTGGCGCCTGCAGCGAAGAAGTCAAAGGGGGCTCCTGAGGTTTCGTTCGTGACAGCGCCCCTGAAGGAAGGTGACCGCGACGCGCAAGCTTCTCCCGCCCGGTCATCCTCGCGGGGCCTGACTGAGCCGGCTGGGGCGAGCTCAGCCCCCACGGCCCAAGTGGCTCCCGAGATTCTCCCGTCTGCCGCCACTGCTACAGCTGTCGGGGCGCGGTAGACTCCACCTCAGGATGCTGCGGCCGTGCTACCGCCTTCTCCTCCTACTCCACCGGCTGCTATCTCCCCGACTCCTTCCGCCGTCCTGGACCACGCTATTGCTGAGCTGGACCGGCTGCGGCAGGATCTTCTCGGTGCCGACACCCGCCTGGTGGCCCGGCACTTGGAGCTGGTTTCTGGATGGGTTCACTCCGACGCTTCGATTCGGGAGGCGCTAGTCCAGGCCTCGACGGCATGCGACAAGGAGAAGCAGGCCGTCCTTGAGGCAAAGGCTGCTCACGATGCAGCCCTGGGAGAGGTGGTCGACGCCCGTGGTCACTGCAAGGTGCTGGAGGACGAGCTGCAGGGCCTGCGGGATCAGCTCGTGAAAGAGGTTCGCCTTCGCCAAGAGCAGGAAGAGGACGTGAACGCTCGCGAGGCGGTCGTCGAGGGCTGGGAGGCCAAGCTGAAGAAACGCCGCGACCGCCTAGGCGCGCTGGAGCAGGAATTGGGGGCGAGGAAGGCCGAGCTGGACGGCAAGGCCCTGGTCCTCACCGAAGACCGCGCGGCCTTCACGGAGCTGGAGGCGAAGGCGCGCTCCTCGCTGAGGACGCTTTACGACAGCGGCCTGGAGAGCCCGCTAGCCGGCGCCGAGGACGGCCCCGCCAAGCTGCTTCCCTTCTTGGTCCACGCTCTTGAAGATGTCGCCCTTGGCCTCGGCCCCACGGCCGAGGCTGAGGCGCGTGTTCTCTCTTCTGCAGCACTGACGCGGGTTCTCACCCACATCCACATTCGCGATCCCGGGTTCGACCTTGACAGCTTGCTGGAGCCCGTGAGCGGCCAGTGCGCGGCGGCTGCTGCTAAGGCCGTGAAGGGTCGCGCAGAGGCTCTGCTGGGGAAGTTCCGGGCCTTCAGCACCAAGCCGGAGCAAGGCGTCGTCGACCCCGCTGCTTCGTGAGGCGAACCCATGGCGCGCTGCTCCCCACCGTCAAGTGACTCCATCGTGGCTCCTGACCTGCTTTTGATTCCTGCACATGTATCATGCCTCGGGGAGGCGTTTAAACTTGCGCCTGATACTGGGATAACAGTGTGGACTGTAATATTTGCTTTCGAATTACTTTGCAATTTGTGCTTTTCCTTCCAACTTGCTTACGTTCTACGCCGGCAGAGCCCGGCCCCGCGCATACCTCACCCAGCAATAGCCCCGACCGGAAACCAGGACGGGTCCAAGGAGTGAGGGGCTACATGACAAGTTAGGCTCCTGAGTCGCGATGCTCAGGAGTCCCCCTTGGCGCATGAAAGTGCAACTATCCCTAGGTGGTTTTGGTAATTCATAACAATATATAGCTCATTGAGCTAATGCTATTCCAAGATGACTATTTCAGGAAAGCTCAATGATTGGCATGGCATGGATGTGAAAGTGGAACCCTCAAAATGCTAAGGACAAAGGATTGGCTCAAGCTCAAAAGCTCAAGACTCTTCATTTTATATTTTAGTGATCCAAGATCACATTGAGTCTTTAGGAAAAGCCAATACTATCAAGGAGGGATGAGGTGTTGCTTAATGAGCCTCTTGCTTCATGTGCTTAGTGATATGCTCCAAAACCCTCAACTACTTTCCCATATCCACATATGACCTAAACCCTAAGCCAAACTCGGTCCTACCGATTCTTTCTATCCGGCGCCACTGAGTTTCACTTGTCATAAGCCACTGCCAAACCCTAGCAATTCGGTTCTACCGATAGGGATCTCGGTCTCACCGAGATGGGATTGCAAACTCTCTGTTTCCCTTTCGTAACTTTTCGGTCTCACCGAAAGAGCGAATCGGTCCCACCGAGATTGCAATGTAAACTCTTTGTTTCCCTTTTGTAACTTTTCGGTCTCACCGAAAGAGCAAATCAGTCCCACCGAGTTTTCCTGACCAACTCTCTGGTTAGCTTATTACCAAACTCGGTCTCACCGAGTTTGTGTAATCGGTCTCACCGAGATTACGTTATGCCCAAACCCTAACCATATTGGTCCTACCGAGTTGCATGTCAGTCCCACCGAAAATCTCTAACGGTCACTAGGGTTACCTTTTCGGTCCGACCGAGTTTGTTGATTCGGTCCCACCGAGATTGGAAAACTGTGTGTAACGGTTGGATTTTGTGTGGAGGCTATATATACCCCTCCACCTCCTCTTCATTCGTGGTGAGAGCCATCAGAACACATACACAATTCCAACTCATATGTTCTGAGAGAGAACCACCTACTCATGTGTTGAGACCAAGATATTCCATTCCTACCATATGAATCTTGATCTCTAGCCTTCCCCAAGTTGCTTTCCACTCAAATCTTCTTTCCACGAAATCCAAATCCTATGAGAGAGAGTTGAGTGTTGGGGAGACTATCATTTGAAGCACAAGAGCAAGGAGTTCATCATCAACACACCATTTGTTACTTCTTAGAGAGTGGTGTCTCCTAGATTGGCTAGGTGTCACTTGGGAGCCTCCGACAAGATTGTGGAGTTGAACCAAGGAGTTTGTAAGGGCAAGGAGATCGCCTACTTCGTGAAGATCTACCGCTAGTGAGGCAAGTCCTTCGTGGGCAATGGCCATGGTGGGATAGACAAGGTTGCTTCTTCGTGGACCCTTCATGGGTGGTTGCTTCTTCGTGGACCCTTCGTGGGTGGTTGCTTCTTCATGGACCCTTCGTGGGTGGTTGCTTCTTCGTGGACCCTTCGTGGGTGGAGCCCTCCATGGACTCGCGCAACCATTACCCTTTGTGGGTGGAGCCCTCCGTGGACTCGCGCAACCATTACCCTTCGTGGGTGGAGCCCTCCGTGGACTCGCACAACCATTACCCTTCGTGGGTGGAGCCCTCCATGGACTCGCGCAACCATTACCCTTCGTGGGTGGAGCCCTCCGTGGACTCGCGCAACCGTTACCTTTTGTGGGTTGAAGTCTCCATCAACGTGGATGTAGGATAGCACCACCTATCCGAACCACGGGAAAAACATCCATGTCTCCAATTGCGTTTGAATTCTCCAAACCCTTCCCTTTACATTCTTGCAAGTTGCATGCTTTACTTTCCGCTGCCAATATACTCTTTGCATGCTTGCTTGAATTGTGTGATGATTTCTTGACTTGTCCTACAATAGCTAAAAACTGCCAAGAACTAAAATTGGGAAAAGGTTAAGTTTTTATTTGGTCAAGTAGTCTAATCACCCCCCTCTAGACATACTTTCAATCCTAGAGCGCACGAACAGCAAGGGAGGTGTGATGTGGGCGGATCCACCGTTCTACGTCTGCAGAGCCCGGCCACGCGCGTACCTCACCCAGCAATAGCCCCGACCGGAAA
>NC_041388.1:213284765-213332351 GCF_002162155.2 Triticum dicoccoides
TCAGGAGTCCCCCTTGGCGCACGAACAGCAAGTAGGGAGGTGTGATGTGGGCGGATCCACCGTTCTATGTCTGCAGAGCCCGGCCACGCGCGTACCTCACCCAGCAATAGCCCCGACCGGAAACCAGGACGGGACCAAGGAGTGAGGGGCTACGTGACAAGTTAGGCCCCTGAGTCGCGATGCTCAGGAGTCCCCCTTGACGCTCAAACGGCCTTCATACCTTGGCTCCACTCAGGGAGAGGCGCGCGACGAACCAGGCCCGTGGGGACCTGGCTGGGGGGCGTGCGTCTGGGCGTGACCCTGGCGCAGCACCCGTGCCCAGCCCCCTTCGCGCGGCACTCCCGAGGGGAGGCATTGCGACGAGGGTAGACACCGAGCACTGGGCTCCCTAAGGTTGATGCGGCCCGGAGGCCACCCTCAGTTGTTTATCACCAGCGTGGAGCATAGCGCTTCCGTATGAGTACGGGCATAGCCGCTCCTCGGCAGTGTCGTCAGCCAGCGCGAAGCATGGTGCTTCCACTGGTGCGTGGGAGGGGCCCCCCTCCGGGAGGAGCCCCCGGGGCGTGTACAGCCCCGCCCTGACACGTGGCTGGCACGGTAGGGCCTGGTGAGGTGTATCTGGGCACCCGTGAGCCAGCGCGGGACTCACGGGGCCCTACCTCTAGGCGGGTTGCGCCTGGCACTGGGCCTTATCTTGTGTTGTGTCCCTGCAAGTTCGGTTAGATGCCTGCACTCTACGTCCTCGGGTCCTGGCCCTCGAGCTGGTCTCAGCCGTCGCTGGTATGCCAGGTCGTGATGCCGTGGTCAAGGCCAGAGGGTGAGGGCTGGAGAGCCAGTAAGAGCCCTGAGTCGCGATGCTCAGGTACCCCCCCTTTAACGTGCAAGTGGTCAGCATGGAGAAAAGGAGGCGCCGCGGGCCGGCATCAAATAATCAAGCATGGCAGTTCTAACGCATAACCGGAAATGAGCGCAAATGGGGTACATGCCGCTGAGCCTGGCCCGAGCGGCTTGGGGATCATGCAGCCCGAGGGGCGCCCCCAACAAGGTAAGCTAACGACGTGAAATAAAAAGGGATATACGCCGCAGGGACGGACCCACGCGGCCTGGGAATAATGCAGCCCTGGGGGCGCTCCCAGCTGGAAGTGAAACTTGAAAGATGTCACCTGATGACGCTGAAGATGAAGGGGTGTTGGTGTAGCCGGCTCGGTGGGCTGCGGGTGCCGATCCTCATGAGCCCCAGGCCCAGGGGCCTCGGGAGGCTCCGGAGGCGCTGGCGGTTCCTCGCGGGCCATCTTCATCTCCTCCAGGGCTGCGGAGCACTTGGCCTCTTGCGCCTCCGCGACGTCCTTCATGAGGCGCTGGTACGCGTCAGCCGCGCTCGGCAAGCCGTAAGGCATGCGAACGTAGCTGTGGGGTGGACCTCCACAGCGCCCCACTCGCGAGGGCCAGAGGCGCTCCAGGGAGGCGACTTGGTTGAGCCCTGGTACGTCGACACAGACGCGCAGCCCGCCATCCTCGCCTGGATGGGGAGCCACTGCTGGTAGGCGGCGGGCGCCTCTCATGACTCTGGACTCCTGTAGCTCCTGAATGGCCTTGCTGACGAACTCCTGTGGGTCTGGATCTCCTTGCCTTGCTCCTTCTTGAGGGAAACATGCTCTGAAACACGCCTCCATGTGGTGCCCCAGCGCCTCCCTCGTGACCCTTGCTAGGTCGGTGGCCCTCCAGGGGAGAGCCCCCGAGCCCTGCCTGAGGAGGGCACCGAGCGCGCTTTCCTATGCGACAAAAGGAGGTTCCCCCTGGGCAGGCACGGGCCCAGAGGGGCCTACCTCCTGAGGGGCCAGGCCGGACGATGTCTTCTTCTTCTTGGGGGCGGCCTCGGGAAGCCTCCTGCTTCCGCGATCTGGGTCCTCCAGTGATGCGGCCTGAAAGGCTCGCCCCAGGGAACACACTGCGTCCTTCTCTTAACAGGGCACCGTGATGACTCCGCCGCTCCCTGGCATCTTGAGGACGTTATAGCCGTGGTGAGTCACGGCCATGAACTTGGCCAGCACCGGGTACCCGAGGATGGCGTTGTACGGCAGGCGGATGTGAGCGACGTCGAAGTCGATGAGCTCGGTGCGGTAGTTGTCGCGCGCCCCGAAGGTGACTGGGAGGCGGACCTGCCCGATCGGGACTGTAGAGCCGTCGGTGATACCGGAGAAGGGCTTGGTTGGCTGAAGCTGGCTGTAGGGCACTTGGAGGTTGTTGAACGTCTCCACGGACAGGATGTTGAGCTCTGCTCCGCCATCGATGAGGGTCTTGGTGACCACCATGTTGCTGATGATTGGGGAACAAAGCATCGGGAGGACCCCGGCTGTAGCCGCACACTTGAGTTGATCTGCTGAGCTGAAGGTGATGGCACACGCCGACCACCTGAGAGGGCGCGTGGCTTCGAGCCTGGGGAGGGCTGCATTCACTTCGCGGGCGAACTGCTTGAAGATGCGCTGAGAGGCTGGGGCCTGAGCTCCGCCCAGGATGCAGGCGATCGCGCCTGGCTCCTGGAAGCCCCCAGCCTCCTCGTCCTGGCGGCGGTCCTCGTTTCTCCTTGGCAGCGGCGGCAGCGGTGGGAGGCCTGCGTTGCCTTGCGGGCGATCCTCGCAAGGCTGATCCCTCCAGCCTCCCTCGTGAGGTGGGTCTTGCCAGCTATCCTCGCGAGGTTGGTCGCGCCATCCCTGGCACAGGCCACGGTCTTCCCAGCGCCCTGTGTTCCTTCCTCCTCCTCGGCCGTATCCCCGGTCACCACGGTCAGGGCGACGGCCGATCCTTCCTTCACGCACGGCTCGGAGTTCTTGGCATTTGCTGGTGTTGTGGGTGTGGAGGTCATGGTACACGTAGTACCGACTGCCCTTGGGGGGTTCGGGCTGATCTCTGCCCTGCTTGGTGTCTGGTTCTACCGCGAGCACGGCAGCCCCCTTGCGCTTCACTTCCTTGGCCTTGAGCTTCTTCTCTTCTGGGTCTGCGGCAGGCAGCTCAAGGAGGGAGAGACGCCCTTCCTCAGCCCTGGCGCACTTGTTCGCCAAGTTGAACAGCTCCAAAGAAGTGCACAGGTCTTCATGCATCGCCAGCTCCTCCTTCATCTTGACGTCGCGCATGCCGTTGGAGAAGGCTGAGATGATGGCCTCTTCAGTCACCTTGGGAATCTTGAGGCGTGCATTGTTGAAGCGCTGGATGTACTTCTGCAGGGTCTCCCCGGGTTGTTGCTTGATGCGGTGCATGTCGCTCACGGCGGGTAGCCGGTCGCGAGTACCTTGGAAGTTGGCGATGAAGCGGGTGCGCATCTCTTCCCAGGAGGAGATTGTGCCTGGAGCCAGGTTCAGGAGCCAGGTGCGGGCCCCGTCCTTGAGCGCCATGGGAAACCAGTTCGCCATGACCTTCTCGTCTCCGTTGGCAGCTTCGATGCCCAGTTCATAGAGCTGGAGGAACTCCGCAGGGTCGGCCGTGCCGTCGTAGCGAGGAGGCAGGTCCGGCTTGAACTTGCCCGGCCACGCGACACTGCGTAGTTCGGTGGTGTAAGTGCGGTAGCCTGCTGTGGCCACAGGGGGCCTTGGGTGATGGAGATCCTGGTCCTGCATGTCCCCACGCGCTGGAGTAGGAGGATGGTCGCGATGTGCTGGAGCAGGGAGTGCCCGGGCAGCTTCGGGCGGGCGAGGGACTTCTTGGCAGCTCTGCTCTTGCCGCGCGGGCACATGACGAAGCGGATTCCGCCCAGGGGCCACGCGTCTTGGAGCCATGGTGTCTTCTTGAGGAGGAGGCGGCCGGGGCGCCGCCGGAGCCTCGTCGCCCGCGCGGGGCGGGGTGCGGTGCAGCGGAGCGGACGGCGCGGGGGAGCCCCCTGTGGCGCGGACGAGTTCGGCGACGCGGTCGAGCCATTCTTCGTAGATGTCATCAACGGGGCGGTAGCGCAGGAGCTCGTTTGCCGCTATGAGTGCAGCCCGAGCCTCCATGGGCGCATGAAGCGCGCGGGACGAAGATCCAGCCGGGGCGAGTGAGGGAGTCGCGGTGCGGCCGTCTTGGCGCACGGATGGATGCTGAGACGATGCTTGCCGCTCGTCCTCCACCGGGCCGGTGGCGGCGTTGACGGCGGGCGACGGGGAACGGCGAGGACGCCCACCGACAGAGGCTGTCTGGGCGACGCGGGAAGCGAGGGCGGCCCGGCGCTCCGCGCGGGCCCGACGTGCTCAGACATGGGCGTGATGGTCGGAGGAGAACGGAGCGGTGGAAGACGAATTCCGGCGCACCCCCTACCTGGCGCCCCAAATGTCGGATTTTGGGTTCCGGCAGACCCTTGAGGTTCGAACACTGGGGTGCGCATGGAGATTTTGCCTCCTACATCCCTGCACCCCTCCGCCACGCTAGGATCAAAGCTAAGAAAAGAACAACACGAGGGACACAGGGTTTATACTGGTTAGGGCCACCGTTGTGGTGTAATACCCTACTCCAGTGTGTGGTGTGGTGGATTGCCTCTTGGGCTAATGATAATGGATAGTACTAGGGAGAACAGCCTCGCGAGGGTCTGTTCTTGGCTGGGGTGATGAACTGCTGGGAGAAGTTCAGCCACCTTTCTCCATGTCTCTCTCTCTCTCTCTCTCTTTCTCTTTCTCTCTCTTTACCACCTCTCTACTTGTCGAGCCCTTGGAGGAGACTGAGCCGAACCCCCTTGCTACGCGGGTGGATGGTCCTATTTATAGTTGCCCTAGTCCTCTCCCCAAATATTGAGCGGGAAGGGAGCCAACAATGGCGGGCTAATTTGAAGGGGGACAGCAAGTATCAACTATCCTGACAAAAGTAGTCTTCGCCTGCGCAAAGCTCTGGTGATGACGACGTCTTGGGCTCCACGGTCACCTCCGTCTCGTAGTCCTCCTGGTCTTGGTCTCGTTGCACCCAAACGGCAACCTTTGCCTGATGCCTCGGTACTCCGCGGCTGCGCTTGCCCCCTTTGCACCAAAGAGGAAAGGAGGACGCTGCGTGGGCTGGCACCTGCCTGGCGCCCTGAGTCGTCATGGCTTGCGTCACGGGCACCTCGCGAGGTACCCCGCCTTGATCTCTCCGCCTCCTCGCGAGCCAGCCTGACGAGGCCTTGCCTGAGGAAGCTCCATGTCGTCCGCCCCGCGAGGCTTGGCCCCTCGCGAGGGTCTTGGGTTTGTGCTGATGAAGACGGGCCGTGCTGGGCCCCCTTTTGAGCCACGCCGCAGGCCGCAGGCAGGCAAGTCTGGGGACCCCCGTTCCCAGAACGCCGACAGGACGAGGCCCTGCGTTTACTACACTCTTATCTCCTCGCCAGTTCCCCTCCCCCCGAAGAGAAGGCAGTTCATCGCTGCTCCCATGGATTCGCCAGGAGGTTCTCCTCCTCGTCAGGGCTAGGAGACCTTCGACGATGATCCTTTGGGAGAAATCGCACGCCGCTCCGACGTCCTCACCACCGCAAGACTCGATACTTCCTGCACCAACCTTTTCAAGAGGGTGCTTAAAAAAGCTTGGGAAAAGGCCATGCTTGTTGGTCTTCCATGCGTCCTCAAGGAGAAGGTTCTTCTATGGGACAATCCTTCGAACAGTCCACCGCTCCTTGGCCATGGTTGCATGTTGACTCCACTAGAGTTGCCGACGTTGAGAGGTAGTAGGATTTTTTTTTGATGAGCAGGTCAGTAATGGAGTTTGATCATGTAGTACGTAGTTATTCCATTTCCATCCTGTAATTTCTCCGCTGCCCACCGTCTTATGTATAGGTCTGGGTTGGTGCCAACGAAGATTGGCTTGCATACCTCCGGCCAGATACCACCATCATTTTGCACAACATCCACAACAGTGTGGCCATTCGGGTAGACCCCTTCTCCACCATTGTGATCGGACTTCTGGACTGGCTGGGCTTGAATACGTATGATGATGCCTACATGAGATTGAAGAAGATAGTAATTGCGGACACGCCGACAAAGCGACGTGGATACAACAATTACTATCTCATCATGGTGTTTGACATAAGGATTGCCATCAATGCAAGAGGCAGTAACGGCAGAGGCTGGCGCATGTTGGCGGCATCAAATTTGTACCCCTACACGTTCGAAGACGCTGTGTGTCATCTAGGCCACATCTTCACGGCGACAAGCCAGGGGACTTGTTTCATCTAGGCGCCATCCTGCGGTACGGGAGGTTACAAACGGAATGCACAAACCATCATTTGCAACCCAAACGGTGCTCCATTAATTTGCAGGGACCAGTCATCCCGCGATCAAAATAAGATTGCCGATCCTGGATGTGCATTTGCATCCGCAATTCGGTCAAACCTGGAACCTTGTAGCTGACTTTGGCATATTGGGATCAACTATCTTAGCAGTCGTTACCCATGGAACCACTAATGTGCAACATGGTCACACAATCTACCATGATCGGACCATCACCATCTACCCAGGTATTCCATTTTTTAACCTTCTCGCCTTCTCTTTCATTGTTGTACTAGTACTCTACTTACATACTAGTAGGAGTACTTTTTACCTTGGAGGACGCGTATAGCTAGCTAGGCCCTTGAAGATTTGAACCCATTAGCTGCCACCATTTTTGCTTTTCCATGTCTTACTATCTCATCCATGTAGCCAAGAGTGGCTACATATAATAAGCCGGTTATTTTACTTCCTCTCTACCGGAGTAGTACTATTTGCTGCACATTATTACTGACCGCCATATTTGAGCACAACATTATTATGCATGGATCTTGACTATGTACGTCACCATATGTCCAAATCTGAGATGCCGCATGTACCACATGAACGCCGCCGTGTTCGACCCCCGTAATGCTACGTGGGTGCCGAGGAACACTCTTGGAGAGTACTCGCTTTTCATTGGGGACAGCTACCCCATTGTGAAGCGGATGCCACCTTCCATGCACGACACGGAAGGCCTGCCGTTCATGAAGCATGGTTGTGTCTTCAGTGCGCACCGCCCGATGAACGACATGCTAGGACACGCTATCCCTGATTTATGCCGCTTCAGCTTGGATGAGTCTCCATCGTGTGGAACCAGACTAGAAAGCTGCGACAATGATTCCCATTGCCCACCACTATGGATCGTGCCATCCATGAAGAACACCTGGGAATGGAACCTGGAGGAGGAAATGTAGCCCATCTATAACGTGTAAGTGGAGTACGGTAAATTGTGAACGGTAGCGCTGTGAATATATGTAGACTAGTCATGCACAAATTTATCACATGAATTGGAGATGAACTTGTGTGGCATACTGGCATTTTTCCATTAGAATTTATTACTAGTAAATGTGTTATGTGTACGTGCAACTTGTGTGGTTGTTGCACGGGCTACAACATGCTCTTTGAGAAAAAAAGGTGGCACAACTTTGGATATACGTGACGCGGCGGCATCATATACTAGCATCGTTCGCTATAGTTGTAGTATGCTCCTACTAGGACGACAAATCCTATAAAATGTTGCGCTTGGCTCTTTGCCTCTTCGGGAGGTTCAATAGTTCGTACTCGTGTGAACCTTGCACTTGGCTCTTCGCCTCTTCGGAAGGTCCAACAATGATGATACTACAGTACACATTATGCTTCTGGTAGTCTGACACCGATTGAACTGTTGCACGTCCACCACAAGGGTGAGGGCGAGGGAGAAGGAGAGGGAGAGGGCGCTGTAGTCAAAACCCTCTCCTCGTCCTACGAACCATCGTGCGCGTGGGTGAGGGAGAGGCGTAGTAAGCAAGCTTCTCCTCGTTCAGCGAGTTAACGGGACACATCAAAGCAGTACTAGTACTAGTCCATACTATGTCCTTTCCAGTTAATATGGCTTAATTTGAAACGAGAAAAATACACTGGCGGTTAACGTATGTAACAGTATGCTCTTTACGGTCACTATATATAGTTTTGTAGTGATTATATGATCACTAGCTTATTGTAGAGCACCGTATTGCACCCTACTGACCGGCCACATAGTCGACATGGCACTTTGTTGACTGGCTAAATTGTCAACTGGTTTCTTGGTCCCACCTGTCAGTTGGTAGAGCAAAGAAATCAGCTAAAAAATGAAGAGTGTAGTACATCTACACTTCCAATGCATTTAGCCTTTAATCTAAATCTATATTGATTGACAAATGCACCAACTTGTGCTCTAGGTATAGGCTACATGTCTATCCTTAATTATAGCATGCAACGACCTTCATTTCATTTAATCTTCTTCTCTCTATAGTCGCATGCATACATAAGTCTGCTACTTTTGGGCGTTAATTATGCCCTGGTCAATGTGTACATCTCTAAATGTACAGTCTTTCACGGACATAGGGAGTAGGTTGAGCACTTGAGCGTGAGTGTGTGTGTTGCGTCGTGTGCTGTGTGCCGCATGGGTGCGTGAGTGTTGCGTGCGTCCATGTGTACGTGTCAGTGTTGCATGTTGCATGCATGCATGCATGGGGCTTACTCCCTCCCATTGACATTTCATATTTCAAGCTTCCTCTGTTCCCTCCATATGGTGATACTCCCTCTATTCCCAAATACGGAGTAAAATCTTCCCTCTGTTCCCAAATACGGAGGAAAATCCTCCGTCTGTTCCCAACTATGAAATATTTGTCTCTCTAGATATTTCAACAAGTGACTATGTACGGAGCAAAATGAGTGAAGTGAGCATAGGGGCATAGGGATAATGTAGAAAGGAAGTCTTCGCGAACCATTATTCCCCATCTCGGTCAGAGAGAACTATTCAACTAGTCTTCGCAGTGAAGTGACAATACACGCTGCAGCAGATGGGAAACTTAATTAATAAGCTGAACTAGCGTGTTGGTGTTACTAAATCATCCTTACCCAGTACTGCCATCATGTTTGCTAGTAGAGCACGCTTCTGTCCTCCATTAACTGAGATATGGGCCCTCTTGTGGTAGACACATATGTCATCGGTGTAACTATTTACACTCCGAAGGACAGTATATCCTGGTAGTAGTAGTAGAATTGAGATTTAATGCACTTTCTTCCCCGTCCTCCACTCTTCTTCCTCCTCTCTTCTTCTTCCTCTCTCTTCCCCATCGTTGGCCGCACACCATTTCCCCCCGCTCTCTGCTCGCCCGCCAGTGCTATCTTCCTTGGTAGCTCGCGCGTACCATATCCCCCCGTTGACTGATCGGCCACATGAGGAGAAGCTTCTTCGCTCGCCCGCCCGAATCAACTTTCCCGCTGGCTCGCAGGCACCAAAAACCCCAGTGGCAGAACCTACTGACACGCAGAGCCGCGATTGGAATTCCCTCCCCGATGTTTTCTTGGAGCAGATCTGTAATCATATGGACCTACTCAGCACCATCCGTCTGGCCGTATGCTCGGTGTCTTTGTACCGTCTACTCGTCTGCAACCGGCTGGCTCTTTTCAAGACACCATGCTTGCTGATGCCCGATCCTCGCAGGTGGCCTAGACACCGACTTGACAATCTTACGGAGGTTGCCGCGGTGCCCCTCGACATGCTACCAGTACCCGTCCACCTGTCCTTCATGTGCGACCACTACTGGGCGGGCATGAAGGCCAACTGGATCGTCCTCATCCACCAATCTAGTAGTCTGTGGCGTCTCATGGATATCTACACCCAGCGAGAAATCACCCTTCCATCTTTGGATACCGCCGCCATCGAGCCTCGCGGCCCGCCGGACACTCCTGCCTACTATGCACGAGACATGTCGAGCTTTTGTCTCGACCTCTATTTGCTGAAGGTTGTAATCTGCGAAGTAACGACACCATCAGAAGACTACATGGATTACAAGCTCATTGCAGTGTTCAACATGGGATTAGTCTATCTGGAATCCGGTCACCATACATGGTTATGGCTCATCGCCGATCCTCTTTACCCAACACTTCTGTCTGATGCTATAGTGCATGATGGCATCGTTTATGCGGTCGACGCACAGATTGGCTGCCTATACTGGTGGAATCTATCATCGTGTAATTATTCTATCTCATCTCATCTTTACCTTAAGAATACGACTGCCTATTCATTGTTACAAATTTATAATATATAGTATGTCTATAACCACATCATTGCTAAATGTTCCTCTCATTTCCTAGATTTTTATGACCACACATGTTATTGTTAGAGTTGATATGAGAACAATTGGTATCTAATGATTGTTAGAATAAATATTATGAGTATAACCTCATGATTGCTATATGTTACTCTCATTTCTAGGATTTTTATAACAACACATGTTATTGCTTAGAGTTGATATGATAACTGTAGTAAGTGCTATGGTAGAATATGAGTAGGCCCTGTCATATCTGTTTTCCTCTCATTGTTACATGATGTTTGAACCATGATATATTGCTAGAATATGAAAGCCATTGGCTTATTTTTTTTAAACTTGGGGTATGATTATGACCACGACATTGCAATTCTCTGTCTATAATATGTGTCACTGTTATAATAATCTTAATTCCACACACACTCTGAACATGATTGTTTTTTTTTGTCCTTTTGGTCTCCAATTTGAATTGTTGCAGCTGACACAAATGCGTTGGCCTTCAAGATTCCAGGCCTTGGAATCATACCAGTCGATGGGTGGTGGTTTATCGCTCGTTCAGCTGACGGTGGTCATTTGATGCTCATTTGCACGTACTGATATGTAGATTGAGCCATGTATTCTGCTGTTGTAGCACGACCCTCTTTTGTTGGATATTATGTACTGTTGTTAGTTTGAAGCACTCCTCTGGTTTGAAGGATAGATACCTTTCTAGGATCAAGTGCATCCTAACTCACCTACGCAGGATGTACTGATAATGATGATGGAGATGCTGTGCAGTATATATATATATCACTTAGGCTTCAAGTGCGTACTTGTTACTTAAACCTATGGTTAAAATGTGATACTAAATATGACTAGTAAGTAGTACAGTAGGAGTACTAGTATACGTCGGTCAAATTATTCATCATGTACACACATTGAATTGACGTGACAACACGCTGCGCATGAGGTGACACAAGAATCCCGACGGCGTGTTCGGGTATTCTGGACTTCAGATTTGGAGTACCACTTATCTGTCGAAATCTTTCATCATTCACTTAAAACAGTCGATTTATCATACATTGAGTACCATATAACTGGAATTAACACATGAAAGTCGAAGAAGGATTGGCCGGTGCTGCCGGCTGGCGTCAAGTTTGATCCCATGGATCAGGAGCTGATCGAGCACCTTGAGGCCAAAGTGAGTGCTGATAGCGCGAGATCTCACCCTCTCATCGATTTGTTCATACCAACCATCGACAGCGAGCACGGCATATGCTACACCCATCCTGAGAAACTTCCAGGTAAGACACCGATCGGCCGACTACTTGCACAAACATATTCCTTTGTTTATAGCTCTATTTTTATTTTTAGACGCAGAGCAGGTGAAGCAATTACAATTTGACAGTTAATAAAAAGTGAAACAAGTGACTTCAACATGCTAAAGATGTTATGAAAATGCCAATTACGTACACTAAAACATGTATTCGACAATACTGCAAGTATCACACTGAGTGGCCTAAGAAAGCATTTCTTCTAGTGCAATTCCAGTGCGTTCAAAAGGGGTACGTGAACGCGTTGCAAGATACAGTCGGAGTGCGGCATGCACATGATGTGGCACAACACCAGCAATACCTTGCCGGTGATGGTCAACGGCTGGCAGACGGGCAACAAAAAGGTTCTGGTGCTGCACACCAACAAGAACTTCGACCAGCAGAGGACCAACTGGGTGATGCACCAGTACCACCTCGGGGACCTGGAGCAAGAGAAGGAGCGGGAGGTGGTCCTCTGCAAGATTTTCTACCAGATGAACACTAGGGCCAGGAGTAAAAAGATTATAAGTTAGTTTGGTATTGGTACTTGTACTACCTTGTCATCCGCAAGTTGGTATTGCTGTTAGCAATCTTTTGGTACGAACTTGGCATTTGCTTCCAACCATCATGCTGAGGGTCGACGTGGATATAAAGCTGAATCATTTGTTTCGAAATGAATTTTCAGGCACCTGATTTTTATTTGATGGGTAGCATAAGCACCTGTCATTCGAATTCCCAGTTCTCCAATTTTTTTGAAACAAGTGCATGCTCTTATTATCACGATGAAAAAACAATATCCTTGTCGCATCCTAGTTATCAGTCTGTACTTGAAAAGTTCTCTCGTCTATTGAGCATGTATATTGTTTTTTCAGGTCAAGCAAGTTTCAACTGGCTGTAGACTGCCCAGGCTTGGTTTTGTTTTTAACAGGCCTAGCCCATGACGACAACGGGGCACAAAGACCCAGCAGTTATCTATGGGCCTCTGGCCCACCAGCGTTAGTTATATTTTGTCTTACAACATCTGCAGGCACTTTTTTTACTGAATCAAACACACATCCCAGTTCTTTTTTCCTCTTGAAACACATGTCCTACATCCGTTTTCTAATCACTACCTATAGTTTTACTTGTTAATATACATGTATCATTATATTGAAAATACATAAAATTCCATTTTCATATTTACATCCTTATTTTTGTTGTTGTTTTCCCTCCCAGCGCTGATTTTTTTACCACTGGTTTTCCCTTCAACCAACTCAATTGTCCCACGTCTTATTTGCTTACAAAAACAAAACGATTTTTTTTGCAAATCAATAAGTTCTTAAAAAATGTTTATCATTTCGGGATTACAAAAGTTCAGACTCCACCAAAATATGCAAAATAAGGTTGAACTTTTTGACCGTGGTCCTGGGCAGAAAATGGGTTGTAATAAATTACTTAAGAATTAGCAAATGGGTTGCAAATTATTTAAAATTAGCAAATGGGCTCTATGTTGTCTGCCACAGATTTGGAGGATGACTTGTGGGCCTACTAAGTTCATGCGTACACAAGATTTATCAAAAAAGAAACTTAGTCAACAATCGACTCTACCAGCGCCAGACCGTTAGATGTCAATCTAACGGCAATCGTGCTTCTTCTATCTCTGATCTTCCCGCCCCAGCTGCCCAAACCAGCGCCGTCGGAACCGCCTGCTCCCACCTCCCACAACCGGCTGTGCTGCCGGGCAGGCCTCACGGCCCCATCATATACTCGCATCCCTGGCCTGTCTATCCCTCTACTCACCCACACCTCCTGTTATTTTCCGACGACGGCAGCCGAACCAGTCAACCCTCATACTGTCCACCGCGTGGGCAGCCACTGCCGTGTCTTTCCCGCTCCATTTCGTTCCCTTCATAGGCGTCACCGTCGTCCACCGCCCTGGTGCTCTCGGTGCGGCGTGGTCAACGTGGTCAATGAACGACATCCATCGGAAGTGGACTGTACGTGGAGAGGCTGACAGTTGGGCCCATGGCCGCACACAAGGAAATGCCTCCTTATTACATGTCAAATAATGATTCCTCCACCTGACATCTGGGACCCGTCGGAAGGGCCTCTGTATTTCGTGAAAAAACGTTCCCTCCGCTGACAGGTCGAACCCACCAACTATATCTTCGCACGCAAGGAAGTGCCTCCTTATTGCGCACATAAAAATGAATACCCCCTGCTAGCTGGGACCCACCATAGTGGGAGGCTGACTTGTGGGCCTACTAAGTTAACGGGGACGGAGGGCTTTGTCAACTTAGTCAATATGAACGATTCTAGCTCCAGTGACCGTACAATGTCCATCCAACGGCCTTGGTGCTTCTTCAACCTCTGGTCTTCTTGCTCGAGCCGCCCAAAGCAGTGTTGGTCGTGCTGCCTGCTCCTGCCTCCCGTGGCCGGCTATGCTGCCGCGAAGGCCTCACCGCCCCCATACTACTCCCACCGCTGGCATCAGAACAACACTGTTATGATAAATATAGCATGCAAGAAGTAAAATAGTAGGCAGTGATATCTAGGAAGTACAGTAATACTTAGGACAAAACTAAAGCACATTAACTATATGTGCACTGGTATGCAATTTAGCACATGTAACATGTTCACTGCTAGAAGTATGGCTCTACAGGTGCAAGCAGAATAACGGGTCTCATGAAAAACTGAATGATGCCCTGAAGAAATTCAAAGGTGCGGTGCTTATGCTAAGAAAGTGAACGTAGGCGCCGACCATTGGATAATAGTACCCGATTCTCGGTGGCGTATGGGTATCGTTGGCATACTTGATAGCTAAGGATCGTCGATGGTGCTCGTGTTGCAGTTGAGCTTGGGCCGGATGTCTCCCTCACTGAAGTGGCTCTGGTGCTACGGTTGTGGCGCCTGTCGACATACAAGAAATCTCATCTATGGTAAGTGAATAGTTGCACGATAAAGAGAAAAACCGAAGGATTACAGATCGATATAACCTGATGAGGCTGCGGTGTCGGTAAAGCAGGGCCGGTGGAGTTGAATATGGCATCCGTGGAGTGGGTCCGGTGCAGTGGATGAAGGCTTCGGCGGGTGCGTTGTACAGTGCTTTCGGTGACTTGCATCTATTGTGGCAGACGAGGGCTTGTATGAAGGGCCAACGAAGGGACGGACGAGGGAGTCAGTGAAGGGCCTACACTGTGGTGGACGAGGGTGCCGGTTAAGAAGATTCGGGGCGGTGGACCATGATGGCGGTCAAGGAGATCCGGAGCGGTGTACAAGCCAGTCGCTGAAGCGGCTCCGTTGAAGTGGTGAGTTGGCAGTTGGGGGTTCCAAGGTGTAGAAGGTAGATCCGTTGGGGTGTGAGGTCCACTGCTGCGGCGGAGCACTAGATTCAGTGGCTTGCCGTGGTTGGGGGGGTCAGGGAGGGGCTTTGGGGAAGAATGGTGGGGGAAAGAGGGGAAAACAATGGAGTTACCAAAGCAACCCTTTTCCGTTCATGTGGCAGGGGTAAAATAGGAATATCACAGGGCTAAACTTCCGGGTGCTAGATATTTCGATGTGAGCGGGATGTTTGAAAGCTTTCGGCGCCTGATACGATACGATGGCCGAGAATTTGTTTGTTTTGCACGCAAAAAAAAGTGCAAGTTTTGAAAATCCATGTCTCCAACTCGAAACTTAGATTGTCCATTCAATTCAAATATGGTTCATTGAGTTACTACAAGCAAATACCATCATATGGTCCAATTCAAATGAAATTCCAAATGTGTTTATCCTAAATATGATGACAAAAGCAAAAATGTGTATGTGTATTAATAAAGTGGATGATTATAAAGTTGAACATGCTCGTATGTGTATATCTCTAGGTTTGATATATGAATTTGAAATCACAAAATCCCGGCTTAAAAATGTACATCCGTTTAAATGAATTACAAAAGCTAATGATGGTGTCGAATTCAAAAATTCCAATCTTAGGTTTGTAATTATGGTACATCAAAGTATATCACGCATGTTCAAAAGTATCGTTATCTCATAGTCCAAACTGTGAAACAAATTGATCAACCTTGAGTGCACACACTATTGACCATGTATATCTGAATTACGCTAAAGTCCCTCAAATATACACACCTCACTCTTTATCTGAAGCCCCCCCCCCCCACACACACAGAGAGAAGTCGTTCTCTCCCCCAAACACCAACACACGAGCACATTAACACCCCTCTCTCTTCTAAAGCCCGGACACCAATATAGGTCTCTATCATTTTGTCTCTTGGGCATGCACACATCTCTTCCCCCACTCTCTAGCTAGGTCTCCCGGCATCTCTCTTTCCCAAGGACACGCACTATGTAGAGTGTATCTTTCCCATACACACAAAACGTCGCTCCCAAACGTCTATCTCCCTAGTTATGTGCTTCTCGCACACTTACCTCACACACCACCCCCACTGCAAAACGAGCACACTTTGTCTCCTTGTGCACCACTCTCCTCTTTCTATCTCTCCCACATGCGGACCCGCCCCAGCTCCTCCCTGTATACATATATGTCGTGACTCTTTCCGTAGCTCCCTAATGTATCATCGTTCTCGATTTGGCACATTGTTCTCTACACCATCTATTCTAGATCTCTCATGAAGTCCCTATCACACACATGATGACTCTCTTTCCTTGCGTCTCCTTACATAGGCCAATTTCAAACAACATCAACATTGTCTCCCTATCTGTACGCCATTTATGGACACAAACCCCCCCTCTCTTCCTATCTCTCTCTCTCTCTCTCTCTCTCGCTCTCACACCCCTCTCCCACACACAATCGATGTCTCTTCCAAATAGTCTGCTCCACCCGCCCGCACCCATGCTATCCCGCTACTACACATGTCACACCATTCCCCCTTCCGTTATACTAGGTTTACATCATTAGTGGTCTCTCTTCTCCACATAGACACACTCCCTCTCACACACAAACGCGCGCACAAACATCCATTAATTTGGATCCTCATCTCTCCCCATGTCCGCATGTGTATCTCGCACACTCACTCTCTAATCATGTATATGTGTCTCCATGTTACACAACACAAAGCCCCATGTACATGTCTCTCTCTATCCTCCACAAACATAGACACAAAGAATCTGTTATCATTGCCTCAGTCTCTAGACATATCACACACGCACACTGCCTCGCTCTCTCACAAACACGCTCAACAAGGGATTCCCTGTGAATAACTTGTTGTCTATTCATCAACAGTCTTGGCAGTACGGCGAACACAAGACGTGAAAAAGAATAAATCTACACGTGCTTAGACCACCTAGTATGACTACTAGGACTGAGCATGCCAAAAAGCGTGTCGCCGTCACCCCCTCCTTATCGGCGACGGGAAAACCTTTGTTTTACATAGTCGAGAAGTCATTGTGCTAAGGCCTCACATGGCGAGTCATTGAATAGAATGTATATGCTAGTTTACGGAAACAAGTATCGATCATATGTTTGTATCTCCATACTTATATTTCTTCTTATAAAAAACCAGTTGCTGATGATGGTACGCGTGCCATCTTGCAATATAGACCGTCCAATCTATACCTGGCTGATGGAAATTAAACTAAAAGATACCCGCAACCCTCTCCACATTTCCAGACAAGGCCTTCCCTCGTACATCCTTATCCCCAACAACCTCATTGTTGAGCAATTAAGAAAGGAAGCCTTTGGAACAAGCTGGCCTGGCGGCCACTGCCGGCGTCGTCAATCCCCACGCATTCGCTCAGTCTGACCACCTATCACCACCACGCCCCACTCCTCTTCACAGTATATCCTATTTCTCGAGATATCATTAATTTCTACACATGGGATTACTCCCGCATGGGTCAATCACAACAAGTGTTCTTATAAAAAAATGCATCTTGATGTTCCGTGCAATGCATGGATCTTGCTAGTACTCATACAGAAGACTAAGTTGGTGATGATGGTGTGTCTGCCATCCGTCGTTTGTGACCATTAGATCTACATCTAATGACTGTGAGGTTAGTTGTTGCCTTTTCTCATAAACATCCCACCTGTCTACCAATTTGTAGAAAAACCCATAATTAGTATCTTAAAACCAACCACATCCCTCCCTGACCTCACCAAAACAGCCCAAGGAATATATTCTAATTGAAACATAATATATCTCTAGTGATATATGTATATCAAAATTAGAGTGTTTTGTATCGAGTTTGTGAATAAGTATTATTCTAATTATGATTCATTGCAATGCACATGAACATTGCTAGTATTTCCAATCATGCAAAAAATTTCCCTAGTATTCCATACTTTCGAGTTTTCCATCTAGATATTAGTCACTCATGATTGATATTTACTTTCAATCATGTACACATATGCACTATGTAACTAGCCTTGCTTATTGGGTTCGAAAGCTTAACTTTCACTCCTACTTACAACATGTAGAGTATTTAACAAAAACTACCACTTTCAACCAGCCCTAGGAAGAATCTATTATACAAAAAATAGCAAAACATGCCAAAAATTTCTTAATCCACGGCAAAAACTAATACCTACCGATTAGGTTAGTTTAAACCCATTTATGACAAGGTTGGCCCACACGTCCGTGCTAACGAGGCAGCTTAAACCAACACATTTTGTTTGACCGTTGACACGAGGGACCCACATCTGACCTTCTATCATGTTATTCCCCCTCAAATCATTATTTTTCCTGAACATTACTTCAAACAGTACTGATGCGTGTTCGTTAGTGGCGCCGGTGATGAGTGAGTTGGCCGCCGCTTCGCCGGACGACCCGGACACCGCGCTGGCCTCCGCACGGGTTGGCAGGCTGGCCCGAGCATGACTCATGAGCGAGCAAGCCGCCGTGCTGGCCTTCGCTTGAGCCAGATGGCTAGCCTTAGCACGGCGCGCATGAGCAAGCCGTCGCGCCGCCGTGCCAATCTAACTAGCAAACCTTGTAGACAAGCAGCTGGACGAAGCTATCTTGGCTAGCTAGCGGCCGTGAGCACCGGCCGAAGCTGGCATCCGGGCTGCCGCAAGATGGGCAGTGGTAACTGCGTCCCATGGCCGTGGATGACTTGGTGGACGGGCCGGAGGTAGGAGGTCACTCGGGGATTTTTGTGCAGACTGACATGTAGGTCCCACAAGTCATAACGCCCAGTCGAATAGAAGGGGTTGACTTAATGGGCGACATGGGCCCTGTTTGGATACTCTAAGTCAGAGGTTAGATTCTAACCCTGAATTAACTCTAACCAAAGTGGTGTTTGGATGGCAGGGTTAGATTGACAACAAATGTATCCAAACAGGGCCATGGGTTGAAACATGCCTACAACGGCACTTTGTAGAGTAGTCGTTTCTTGGTAGGGCTGGTTGGTAAGAGCATGTACAATGGTTGATAAGGTAGTCTTAGCTTAAGTCTACCACGTATGCAAGTGGTACTAGTTTCTTGGCATTATTAGTGGTTTCTTGTAAGGAACAATGTACTACTAGCAACAAAAGGCGATTCTAGGTTGCGTTGTACTCCAACGAGTAGTACTAGTGGTCGCGGGAGTGTATACCTCATTTTTTGGGTTCAATCCCGGCCGAACGCACGGCGGCCTTTTTTAAATAGTAACTTCGCCGCGAGCCAATATTTTTCACGGGTAGTTTGAGTTTTGAAGTCAAATGGACGTGCGGCACCACAATCTAGCCACGTGAACGGGTTTTCCTTCCCAGCATCTCGGGGCTCGCGTGCTCGCCCTAGCCGCACCTCGCTTGTAGCTTCCTCATCAGCTAGTACTAGCATATTTAAACTAGCGCCTCCCAATTAAGCCCGAGGAGCCGGAAAATCCTGGCGGGGCATTGGGGACTGTGCAATATGGCTCTGTACGTAAAGTGCTCTACTACTACTCTGTAGCTTGTGGTGTTGCACGCATGGACTTCACTCCACTATCGGCTCTACTATAAAAGAAATTCCTCTTGACGTGTTTTTTGAAACGGAGGCAATATCTTTGCTTCATCTCATTCATAAAGAAGGAACTACTAACAAAGTTCGACGAGATCCATTACACCTCCACAAATGGAAGTGAAAAGCCTAGTCTCGCTGTATCAAATAACTCAAATGTTTTGCCCCCGCAGTAACCGTCGCTGATAAACAGGCTGCTAGTGTGTGCGTGAGAGGAGCGGCTGAGTAGGCCAACTACATGTGAGGAGAGGTTGAATAGAGCACCGAGAGTACCCACTAGGCCACTACGCAGGTGTACTTTCCCTACATTGATAGTACAGCGATGGTTCTAGAGAACAGTACGTAGTACCCTCCACTTCCAACTATAGCTCCTTGGCCCCGAGATTCAAGAGTTCAAAACTGGTGCACTATAATAGAAGTGCAGTACATCGCACTACTAGTTGAGAAAGTAGTACTAGTACTACTACAATACGAGCACGTACTCCCCCGTCACATAATGTAAGTTTTTTGACACTAGCTGGCGTGTACAAAAATTGCAAAAACATACCCAAAATTTCTTAATCCACGCCAAAAACTACTAGCTAGGCCAAAAATTTCTTACTAGTGCTATTATTTACAGTATAATGCAATCCCATAACATCCCATAATGCTAGTACTAGTAGTAAATAATAGCATCACACTTTCGCTAAGGAACGATCTACAGTTGGAAGGGACGAGGCCCTGCGATTACTATGCTCTTATCTCCTCGCCAGTTCCCCTCCCCCCGAAGAGAAGGCAGTTCGTTGCTGCTCCCATGGATTCGCCAGGAGGTTCTCCTCCTCGTCGGGGCTGGGAGACCTTGGATGATGATCCTCTGGGAGAAATCGCACGCCGCTCCGACGTCCTCACCGCCGCAAGGCTCGGTGCTTCCTGCACCAACTTTTTCAAGACGGTGCTTAAAAAGGCTTGGTAAAAGGCCATGCTTGTTGGTATTCCATGCGTCCTCGAGGAGAAGGTTCTTTTATGGGACAATCCTTTGAACAGTCCACCGCTCCTTGGCCATGGTTGCACGTTGACTCCGCTAGAGTTGCCGACGTTGAGAGGTAGTAGGATTTTTTCCGATGAGCAGGTCAGTAATGGAGTTTGATCATGTAGTACGTAGTTATTCCATTTCCATCCCGTAATTTCTCCACTACCCACCGTCGTCTGGGTCGGTGCCAACGAATATTGGCTTGCATATCTCCGGCCAGATACCACCATCATTTGGCACAACATCCACAGCAGTGCGGCCGTTCGGGTAGACCCCTTCTCCACCATTGCGATCGTCCTTCCGGACTGGCTGGGCTTGAATACGTATGATGATGCCTACATGAGATTGAAGAAGATAGCAATTGCGGACCCGCCGACAAAGCGACGTGGCTATGATGATTACTATCTCATCGCGGTGTTTGACATAAGGATTGCCATCAATGCAAGAGGCAGTAACGGCAGAGGCTGGCACATGTTGTCGGCGGCAGATTTGTACCCCTACACGTTCGAAGACGTTGTGCACCATCTAGGCCGCATCTTCGCGGTGACAAGCCAGGGGACTTGTTTCATCTGGTTTCCATCCTACGGTACGGGAGATTACAAACAGAATGCACAAACCATCATTTGCATCCCTAACGGTACTCCATTATTTTGCAGGGACTAGTCATCGCGCGATCAAAATAAGATTGCCGATCCTGGATATGCATTTGCATCCGCAATTCGGTCGAACCTGGAACCTTGTAGTTGACTTTGGCATATTGGAATCAACTATCTTAGCAGTCGTTACCGATGGAACCACTGATGTGAAACATGGTCACACAATCTACCACGGTCGGACCATCACCATCTACCAAGGTATTCAATTTTTAACCCTCTCGCCTTCTCTTTCATTGTTGTACTAGTACTCTACTTACGTACTAGTAGGAGTACTTTTTACCTTGGAGCACGCGTATAGCTAGCTAGGCCCTTGAAGACTTGAACCCACTAGCTACCACCATTTTTGTTTTCCATGTCTTACTATCTCATCCATGTAGCCAAGAGTGGCTATATATAATAAGCCAGTTATTTTACTTCCTCTATACCGGAGTAGTACTATTTGCTGCATAGTATTACTGACCGTCATATTTGAGCACAACATTATTATGCATGGACCTTGACTATGTACGTCACCATGTGTCCAGATCTGAGATGCCGTGTGTACCAGATGAACGCCGCCGAGTTTGATCCCCATAATGCTACGTGGGTGCCGAGGAACACTCTTGGAGAGTACTCGCTTTTCATTGGGGACAACTACCCCATTGTCAAGCAGATGCCACCTTCCGTGCATGACATGGAAGGCCTGCTGTTCATGAAGCATGGTTGTGTCTTCAGTGTGCACCGCCTGATGAACGACATGCTAGGACACGCTATCCCTGATTTATGCCGCTTCAGCTTGGATGAGTCTCCATCGTGTGGAACCAGACTAGAAAGCTGCGACAATGATTCCCGTTGCCCACCGCTATGGATCGTGCCATCCATGAAGAACACCTGGGAATGGAACCTGGAGGAGGACATGTAGCCCATCTATAACGTGTAAGTGGAGTACGGGAAATTGTGAACGGTAGCGATGTGAATATATGTAGACTAGTCGTGCACAAATTTATCACATGAATTGGAGATGAACTTGTGTGGCATACTGGCATTTGTCCATTAGAATTTATTACTAGTAAATGTGTTATGTGTACGTGCAACTTCTGTGGTTGTTGCACGGGCTCCAACATGCTCTTTGTGAAAAAAGGTGGCACAGCTTTGGATATACGTGATGCGGCGGCATCATATAGTAGCATCGTTCGCTATAGTTGTAGTACGCTCCTACTAGGACGACAACTCCTATAAAACATTGCGCTTGGATCTTTGCCTCTTCGGGAGGTTCAATAGTTCGTACTCGTGTGAACCTTGCACTTGGCTCTTCGCCTCTTCGGAAGGTCCAACAATGATGATACTACAGTACACATTATGCTTCTAGCAATCTGACACCGATTGAACTGCTGCACGTCCACCACAAGGGCGAGGGCGAGGGAGAGGGAGAGGGCGCTGTAGTCAAAACCCTCTCCTCGTCCTATGAACCACCACGCGCATGGGCGAGGGAGAGGCGTAGTAAGTGTAACAGCCATGATGCGGCTATATCTCCCACGTGTCGGAGCACGACTTAGAGGCGTACCCGCATTGTACACAGTATGCTTCTAGCAATCTGACACCGATTGAACTGCTGCACGTCCACCACAAGGGCGAGGGCGAGGGAGAGGGAGAGGGAGAGGGCGTTGTAGTCAAAACCCTCTCCTCGTCCTACGAACTACCGCGCGCGTGGGCGAGGGAGAGGCGTAGTAAGTGTAACAACCATGATGCGGCTATATCTCCCACGTGTCGGAGCACGACTTAGAGGCGTAACCGCATTGTAGGCAATGTCGCAAGACGGGTAATCTTTACACATCCCATGTACTGAATTGGCTTACAATCGCCACTTCACACAATACATAAATAAAGCATTACATCATCCAGATACAATAAAGGTCCGACTACGGAACCCAAAATAAAAGAAGACTACCCCTAATGCTACATATCCCCGATCGCCTCAACTGATCTCCACTACTGATCAACTAGAAACACGAAACAACAGAATGAATGACAGCTTCATCGAGCTCCTCCTAGAGCTCGGTTCCATCACCTGCACGGTTTCATCGGCACCTACAACTGGTTTTGGAAGTAAACTGTGAGTCACGGGGACTCAGCAATCTCACACCCTCGCGATCAAGACTATTTAAGCTTATGGGTAGGTAAAAGGTATGAGGTGGAGCTGCAGCAAGCACTAGCATATATGGTGGCTAACATACGCAAATGAGAGCGAGAAGAGAAGGCAAGGCACGGTCGCAAACTAGGAGTGATCAAGAAGTGATCCTGAAACTACTTACGTTCAAGCATAACTCCAACACTGTGTTCACTTCCCGGACTCCGCCGAGAAGAGACCATCACGGCTACACACGCGGTTGATGCATTTTAATTAAGTTAAGTGTCAAGTTCTCTACAACCGGACATTAACAAATTCCCATCTGCCCATAACCGCGGGCACGGCTTTCGAAAGTTCAAAACCCTGCAGGGGTGTCCCAACTTAGCCCATCACAAGCTCTCACGGTCAACGAAGGATATTCCTTCTCGCGGGAAGACCCGACCAGTCTCAGAATCCCGATTACAAGACATTTTGACAAATGGTAAAAGAAGACCAGCAAAGCCGCCCGATGCGCCGACATCCTGATAGGAGCTGCACATATCTTGTTCTCAGGGCAACACCGGATAGGTCAAGCTACGAGTAAAACCAGCCCTCGAGTTTCCCCGAGGTGGCCCCGCAGGCTGCCCGGCTTGGACCAACACTTAGACAAGCACTGGCCCGGGGGGATAAAATAAAAATGACCCTCGGGAGAGCGACTCCCAAGGGAAAAGTAGGTGGTGGTGAGGCAAATGGTAAATCCAAGGTTGGGCCTTGCTGGAGGAGTTTTATTCAAAGGAACTGTCAAGGGGTCCCCATAACACCCAACCATGTAAGGAACGCAAAATCAAGGAACATAAAACCGGTATGACGGAAACTAGGGTGGCAAGAGTGGAACAAAACACCAGGCATAAGGCCGAGCCTTCCACCCTTTACCAAGTATATAGATGCATTAATTAAATAATAAGAGATATTGTGATATCCCAACAATAATCATGTTCCAACAAGGAACAAACTCCATCTTCACGTGCAACTAGCAACGCTATAAGAGGGGCTGAGCAAAGCGGTAACATAGCCAAACAACTATTTGCTAGGGCAAGGTGGGTTAGAGGCTTGACATGGCTGTATGGGAGGCATGATAAAGCATGTGGTAGGTATCGCAGCATAGGCATAGCAATAGAGCGAGCAACTAGCAAGCAAAGATAGAAGTGATTTTGAGGGTATGGTCATCTTGCCTGAGATCCCGCAAGGAAGAAGAACGAGTCCATGAAGAAGACAAACAGACATAGATGAACGGATCCTCACAACTCCGGAACGAAACCAAAGCTAATGCAAGAAGTAACCCGGAAAGAAGCAAACAACATAGTAAACAACCATCACATAAGCATGGCATGATGCACAACCACGTATGATGCATGTCTGGTTTAAAGAGGCATGGCAAGGTGCACAAGCAATCCTACAAATTAAGTGGAGCTCAATATGCAACTCCGTTGCATATTGACGAAACACCACGTGACTTATTTAGTTCTCTCTCGTTTAGGTACTCAACAAAATTAAATGTTGGTTAGCATGGCAAGGGGTGAAGCACAACAAAACTACATATCTAGGCAAGTTTAAATGAGGCCGGAAACAACGAACAACAATTCCGGAAACTCCTCATGAGCATATATTAGGTTTGGTACTGTTCTGCCCTAAACCATATTTTAGAGTTGTTACACATGCAAAGTAAAACCACCGTGATAAACTAGGCATTTTCTACCCCATTTACATATAAAGTTTGTTAAGTTTGGACCTACGGTTATTTAGTTATGGAATTAATCATTTTAGCATGACATAGGAGAAAATTTAACCAAACAACATTTAAACATGTTAAACATGCATGGAAATTGGATATTAAGAAACTAGATGAATGTAACATCCCAAATTTTCAATTTGGAATGTTATACATTAGATCATCAATGCATACCATATTTTATTTTGCATTTTGGTTGATCCTAGAAATTCCACGTAACTCAATGACCCACGGACAGAGTTGGGGATTTCGCTATTTTCATACTTGAGTTTTCTCAAATTTTGAGAATAGGATCATTTGATTTTATTTATTTTATCATCAATTATTTCTACTACAAAAATATGAGAAAGGGAATAAAATGAATTTCCCAAAATAAAGAAATATTGAGGATATAATAATAAAATCAAATAAGATTTTATTTCGGAGTTTTTCCGTGTTTTATTTGAATTTAGGAAAAAAGTGTGTTTTTCAAAATTGCATTTAGGTCCCAAATAAATGTTCACCTTGTGCGTCTTGATTTTATAAGCCCGTGAAAATCTATTTCGGAATTTTTGGAGTCTGTTTAGTATTTCTTTTTATTTTTCTTCCAAACGGAATAATTAAAAAAAACGAACTGACCTACGGGCCATGTCCGACTAGGACTCCGGCCCGAGGGGGCCTTTATAAGCTGAGGCCCAGCCCCGGGGAACCCTAGCCACCCCATCTCCCAACCCTAGCCGCCGCCCGGTCCTGCCGCCGCCGCCGCCGCGCCGCGCCGCCGCCGAGGTTCGCCGCCGCGTCGACATCCGTGCCAACGTTTTTTTTTAAATCGGTTTTCGTCGGTTTTTTTAGTTTCGTTTTTTTAAATAGATCGGTTTTTCTGGTTTATTTAAATCGCGAGCGTTCGTCCGTTCGTTCATTCTAGCGAGCGTTCATCATTTTTCTTTTTCTTGGATTAAATCCGCGATTTTTCTGATCGTGATTCCTGATCCGATTTTCGTTTTAGTATAACTTTTCGCTCGTTTATCGGAATCCGGCGATTCAAGCGCCTAGAGTTTCGTCTTGAAACCCTCTATCCGTTTAACCAACTTAAACAAGATTTTGCTACTGTAAAATTTGCCCTAGATCCAGATTAGTTGAACGAAGTTGTTTTCTTTCGCTGTTTGACTTTCGTTGCTTCGTTCGATTTGATTCTTTTGCCAACCGGAGTTCTTAAGTTGAACCTTCTGGTTAGATCTCTTATTCGAGTTTTACCCGTGCATTAGATGAGTACTTATTGTATGCTTGTTTGTTTGTCTGTGATAGAATACCCGGAGTGCACCGCTTGTTACTTCGAATCGCTAGGTTTCCCGGTTTTATTGCATTAGATCAATCATCACCTTCGCACGCAAGGAAGTGTGTCCGGGCACAAAAAACAAAACGATTCGCCCCCCTGACTGCTGGGACCCACCAGGTACATCTTCGCACGCAAGGAAGTGCCTGATAGTCGGGACCCACCTGGTCGAAGCGTACATAGTGTTGTCATTCTGGTCGTGAACGTGTACATATATACTGGTCGATGTAGAGGCGTGCACGTGTCGTAGTAGAGGCGCGCATGTGTCATAGTAGAGGCGCGCACGTAGCATGTACACGTATGTATAGTGGCCAGGGTGCAAGAGAGAAAATAAGGCCACGTATGTGTACATACGGGCGGGGTCTCGAACGCCTACTCGCGCATACGTACGACCAGGGCTCGTGTACATGGCTGGGTCGGAACGGAGAAACAACGTCGTCGTCATGTTCATGGGGAGGCAACGGAATGCATCGTGTTCATGGGGAGGCAACAGAATGCGTCATGTTCATGGGGAGGCAATGGAATGCGTCATGTTCATTGGGAGGCAACGGAACGTGTGGGAGCCAACTGGCTGGGTCGGAACGGAATGCGTGGTCATGTTCATCGGGAGGGCTTGGACGGAACAAGCGATGGAAACGATGCCTGGCGTACCGCAGAACGGAGGAAACAGACCTCCCAAGGTCGAAACGAGGGTCCTGTTGATCGGGAGGGGTGTGGCGTATCACAAAACGGGGGTCCTGTTTATCAGGAGGGGTGTGGCGTACCGCAAAACGGACGAAACAGACCTCCTACGGTCGAAACGGGGGTCCTGTTCATCGGGAGGGGTGTGGCGTACCGCAAAACGGGACTCCACGGGATACTGTTCATCTCCACCATCGACCTCCTCCAGCCTCCACGGGCTCCTGTTCATCCAGCCTCCACTACACGCTACTCCACCGGCTACTATTCAACCACCCCTCCACGGGCACCCCTCCACCGTCTACTGTTAATCCAGCCATCCACACCACGGGGTCCTATTCAACCACCCCTCCATCGTCTACTGTTCATCTAGCCCTCCACACCACGGGGTCCTGTTCATCCATAGGCAACGCCACCGCTCACTGTTCATCCACCCCCCCACGCAACGCTCACTGTTCATCCAATCAATCGGCTTCAGTTAGCAGCAGCAGCGAAGGAATCGCTCGATCGGGTTCAGTTAACAGCCATCGATCGATCGCTCGGGTTCAGTAACGTGTAGCCTACAGTGCAATCGCTCAGGTTCAGTTAGAGCCCAACGCCTCGCTCGGGTTCAGTTAGAGCCAACGCCTCGCACACATGCGCGTACGGGTACAAGAGAAATGTGCATCGCTCAGCCCCTGACCTCCCACCGTAACCGGGAACTCCCCAAATTTTCCTCGCCCTCGCTTCTACCATGGTTTTTTCCATCATGGACAGCCCAAAGAATGTCATGCAGTTGCGTCTCCAGCCCGCCCAGGACGAAAAGCCCATTTTCTGTCATGATTTTTTGTCATAGAAGTAGGAGCCCACCACATTTATGATGATTCCGGGTTTTGTCACAATTATCGTCATAGAAGTGTCATATGTATGACAGAAAAAAATTTCGTTCAGCCCAAAATGTCACGGATGTGTCTTTTTTTGTAGTGACTGTAGGCCTTCTATGCTCTGAGTGATTCTTCTGTATGGTCAAGCGTAATGGTTATGTCGAGTGGAATTGGGATATCCGAGTGGAATCTTTCGTCAAGTGGATTACACTTCAGGGTGATTTCAGTCGGTATCTTCTGTAGAACTTTGTATGTCTTTGAGTCTAGGGCAGTGTCCTTGGGTAGGGTGTCTAGGTCAGGCTTACGACCCTACCCTAGGTACATGTCATTGTCAGTGCTATCTTACATCCACATTGATGGATACTTCCACAGAGGGCTCCACCCACGAAGGGTCCACGAAGAAGCAACCTTGTCTATCCCACCATGGTCATCTCCCATGAAGGACTTGCCTCACTTGGGTAGATCTTAAGGAAGTTCGCGAGCTCCTTGCCCTTACAAACTTCTTGGTTCAACTCGACAACTTGTTGGGGGCTCCCAAGCGTCACCTAACCAATCTAGGAGACACTACTCTCCAAAAGGTAATAGATGTTGTGTTGATGATGAACTCCTTGCTCTTGTGCTTCAAATGATAGTTTCCCCAACACTCAACTCTCTCTCACAGATTTGGATATGGTGGATAGAGGATTTGAGTGGAAAGCAACTTGGAGAAGGCTAGAAATCAAGATTCTTGTGGTAGGATTGGTATATCTTGATCTCAACACATGAGTAGGTGATTCTCTCTCAGAAAATGTATGCTGGAAGTGTAGGCATGTTCTGATGGCTCCCTCACATATGGAGAAGGGGTGAAGGGGTATATATAGCGTCCACACAAAATCCAACCGTTACACACATTTGACCCAACTCGGTCAGACCCAATAGATGAACTCATTGAGACTGATTTAGTTCAAAATGTGAACGTTAGGAATCTCGGTGGGACCGGCTGGAACAACTTGGTGGGACCGATGTGCTAGGGCTTAGGGAAAACCTCATCTCGATGGAGCCAGTTGCATCAACTCGGTGAGACCGAAGTGAAGCAATAGGTCAACAAAGAATTGGTCAAGCCATCTTGGTGAGACTGATCTCTATTTCGATGAGACCGAAATAATTGGAACAGGCAACAGAGAATTGGCAAGGCCATCTCGGTGAGACCAAGATTCATATCGGTGTGACCGAACTATTAGGGTTTCCGGCAGTGGCTATGTCATATGACCTCGGTGGCTCTGGATAGAAAGAATTGGTGGGGCCGAGATGGAGTTTAGGGTTTTGACATATTTGGAATGAGAAAGTGGTTGAGGGATTGGAGCAATTTCACTAAGCATTTGAGCAAAGCAACACCTCATCCCCTTTAAATTGTATTGGCTTTCCTATGGACTCAATGTGATCTTGGATCACTAAAATAGAAGTGAAGTCTTGGGCTTTTGCCAATGCATGTCCTTTACACCTTGATGGGGATCCACATCCTCTTGTCCTTTCCACACCATCGTTGAACTTGTTTGAAATACACTAGATAAAGGCATTAGTCCAACAAGTGATATGTTGACATTAATTACCAAAACCACCCAGGGAGCACTTGTGCTTTCAATCTCTCCCTTTTTGGTAATTGATGACAACATACATCAAAGCTTTAGGTAAATGATATGAATGGTAGCAGGTAATGATTTGGATAGACATGTAACATGCATAAGCTCCCCCTACATATATGCCATCATGTGAAGATAGAATATACTAACATGTGAATGCATAATCATGACAGAGCAAGCAAAGAGTTACATGTATCTTGGATGTATGCATTAGAGAAAATGATATGATTTAGAAATATACCTCCATGTTTATGAATCCCTCTTGCAAACAATATGTGCACCAGCAAGAGATCATCATGCACATGAGTGTGATGCATATACTTACCTTATGGTCTGGAGCTGACTTTGAAAAGAGTGGACTTGAGAAAACAGGGTTATATAACACAAGAACACTCCTAAGTAAAGAAGTTTCAAAAAACCACAAAAGTACCAAGAATGGGATGACATGTAATGGGTGAGTACTAGGTACTTCATTAAGATCTAGACATGTCCCCAAAGATTTAAAGATATGCAATGAATTCCAAAATATTTTTCTCCCCTTAGGCATAGACTCTTTCTCCCCCTGAATCTGATATTGGATAGTGGGAGAAGGTAGGGTGAGACAAAATCAAAGCAAGATATGGTAATATCAACTAAAACAAGAGCAACGAGAATTTTAGCAATAGCTAAGATCAAAACATATTGACATGTCATTTCCCTCTTAAAGACATGTGATCTCTCTCCTCTTTGTTAACAAGCATCTGTAGAAGAGCTTATATGTGCTCATTTGATAAGCTTTGATGTGCTCTCTCTCCCCCTTTGACATCAATTTCCAAGAAGGGCACTTCTGGAGCTTGAGTCAAGTAGGTGTGGTCCTTGAGAGTCACTATAAGGCAGTGATTAGCTTATGATGCTGATAGAGGGAGGAATCATTGAGTGGAGCTGAAGAAAATAGGTAGAAAGAAATGACAGAACATTTTATCATAGTTGAAATCAGTGACGTCGATACGGTTTCCATCAGTGGCTCCAAAATGACAGAGTCACACAAGGTACTCATCGGTGCGACCGAGTTAGTCCATATTGGTTGTACCGATGAACTATTCACAAGGAGAACTTGTATTTCGGTTGAGCCAATAGGTTTGAATCAGAGGGACTAAGTTCAACACAGAGTAAATATTTTGTCATCTCCTCTCAGTTAGCAAATGAAATCTCACAAGGATTTGCAAGGAATTAATAGAAAAATGTGTAATGAATTAAACACACAAAGAAAGAGCTGGAAAAAAGAAGATATGGATGAAGTTTAGAGAGAGACATTAAGACAAAAAACATACGAATGAAAAGGAATCAACTGAGAAAAATAAAACTAGAGAACTTCATCTAGAAAGGGTCGGCGACAAAGTCACCTACGTTAGAGTATATTGACTAGGGAGTCAAGTGATAGCACTTGATCGTAGGTCATACTCATCGTTTAAGCTCAAAATGGGGTTACCATTTTTCGTTTAAGAATTTGATGTATTCACATCTTGTTGAGTTTCTTTGACTCATGACTTGGGACAAAGCTTCTCTAAGATGGAATGACATACCTTGGGTTGTGGTGTTGATCTTGATCATGTAGTCAAACATGTGTTGGGTGCTCAAGGTTGATGTTGTCCATCAAGAGTTTGGAGCACCACTAGTAGTTTGAGTTCATCTTCCTACATGGGTTAATCTTGCAAGGAAGAGCACTTGTTATCCATACTGACCATCATGAAATTTTTCATATAAAGATAGTCAAAGGATATGTTGAGTGAGTTCATCCTTCCTTGTATTAAACAATCATATCGTAGGAACCTGGTGATGTAGAGATTGCTCAAAACGTGAGTGACTTGCAATCCCATAGATTTGGGTTCGTACAAGTACCTACAAGGGTTAGATAACATGCAAGGGTAGAAGTATAGACCCAAGACATGTGATCATCATCATAAGAGAAATATCAAGGATTAGTCATGAAAAGGCTCATGACTTGCATGTATCCAAATGGAGTTTCTACTCCAAGTTTGAGGCATCAATGATATTCAATTCACCTCTCAAATGGCAAAATACTTTCTCGTCAAGCGGTTTGGTGGATATATCCGCCAATTGCTTATATGTATGAACATGCTTCAGATTGATGTCTCCTTTAGCAACATGATCTTGAATGAAATGACGATGAACTTCTATGTGCTTAGTTTGAGAGTGTTGCATGGGACTATGAGCAATCTTAATAGCACTTTCATTGTCACAAGAAATGGAACATGTTTCACATCTATCCCATAATCCTTAAGGGTTTGGGTCATCGAAAGTAATTGAGTGCAACATGATCTGGCGGCAATGTATTCCGCTTTCGGAAGTGGATAAGGATACCGAGTTTTGTTTGTTGGAGGACCAAGACACAAGGGATCTACCAAGAAATTGGTAAGTACCCGAAGTGGACTTTCTGTCAACCTTGTCACCGGCATAGTCCGAATTGGAGTAGCTAATACGATCAAAAGATGACCTCTTAGGATACCAAATGCAAAAGTTGGTGTATGAATTAGGTATCTCACTATCCTTTTCAAGGCCTTAAGATGACACTCTTTTGGGGCCACTTGATATCATGCACACATGCACACACTTAACATAATATCGGTATGGTAGGTAGATAGATATAACAAAGAATGAATCATAGGGCGGTAAACCTTTTGGTCAACTGGTTTGCCATCCTTAGTCAAGTCAATATGTCCACTAGTAGGCATGGGTGTTTTCATACCTTTGGTTTCTTTCATGTTGAACTTCTTGAAAAGATCCCTGGTAACCTTTGTTTTGGAAACAAAGGTACCTTCCTTAGTTTGCTTGATTTGCAAACCAAGGAAAAATTTGAGTTCACTCATCATATACATCTCAAACTTCACTGACATTATCCTTCCAAACTTTTCGCTAAAATGGGGGTTAGTAGAACCAAATATGATATCGTCCGCATAAATTTGGCACACAAATAATTCACGATTAACCCTTTTAGTAAAAAAGTGTTGAATAAATCTTCCCAATTTCAAAGCCTTCTTCGATAATAAACTTGGTTAAGCATTTATACCATGCTCTAGGAGCTTGTTTAAGACCATAAAGAGCTTTGTGAAGTTTTTAGACATGATTAGGTTTTTAGGATTGACAAAGCCGGGAGGTTGTTTAACATACACCTCCTCCTCAATTTCTCCATTAAGAAAAGCACTTTTAATGTCCATGTGGTATAAAGTGATATCATGGTTGTCGGTGTCAAAACCGGCGGATCTCAGGTAGGGGGTCCCGAACTGTGCGTCTAGGCGGATGGTAACAGGAGGCAGGGGACACGATGTTTAGCCAGGTTCGGGCCCTCTTGATGGAGGTAATACCCTATGTCCTGCTTGATTGTTCTTGATAATATGAGTAGTACAAGAGTTGATCTACCACGATATCAGAGAGGCTAAACCCTAGAAGCTAGCCTATGGTATGATTGTTGCTGTTCGTCCTATGGACTAAACCCTCCAATTTATATAGACACCGGAGGGGGCTAGGGTTACACAAAGTCGGTTACAAGGAAGGAGATCTACATATCCGTATTGCCAACCTTGCCTTCCATGCCAAGGAGAGTCCCATGCGGACACGGGACGAAGTCTTCAATATTGTATCTTCATAGTCCAACAGTCCGACCAAAGGATATAATACGGCTGTCCGGATACCCCCTAATCCAGGACTCCCTCAGTAGCCCCTGAACCAGGCTTCAATGACGATGAGTCCGGCGCGCAAATTGTCTTCGGCATTGCAAGGCGGGTTCCTCCTCCGAATACTTCATAGAAGATTTTGAACACGAGGATCGTGTCCGGCTCTGCAAAACAAGTTCCACATACAACCGTAGAGAGAATAATATTTTTCACAAATCTAATCTGCCGACGCATTCCGCAGTGTGACATCACACCACAGCGAAGTCACCATTCGAATCGTTTTTCACAACCACCCTCAGCGTGTTCCGCGAGGCGGTTTCCTTGGCACGTCTTGTCGAAGCAGAGATCGTGTCCCCTTATTACGAGATTCCCATCAATACAGACGTGGGTAACCCAACCGTGCCATCAATTACAGCGCTTGGGGGATAAGTGAGTTTTACCAGGCTGGTGGGGGTGCATAGTTTCGTTCGCCCTTATAAAGGGATAAGGGTTCACCTTTTTCTACCCACGCCGTCTTCCTCCTTGGTCATCCATTCTCGCGCACTCGAGCTCCAGCGCCCAAGTCCACATCCTTCTCCTCAACCCTCTCCAAACATGTCCGGAGAGGGAGGCAAGTGGATGGTCTCCTCCGTTATGGAGAGAGACATCAAAAAGCTACGCGGGGCCGGATACTTAGCCGCGGATATTGCGCACTGGCTGCCAGCCGTGGGGCAGATCATCCCTACCCCGGAACCTTATGAAAGGGTGGTTTTCCTCACCCACTTCGTCCGCGGACTGGGGTTTCCCCACCAACCATTCGTCCGCGGCCTTATGTTCTAGTATGGGCTGGACTTCCATGATCTGGCCCCGAATTTCATCCTAAACATCTCGGCGTTCATCGTCGTGTGCGAGGCTTTCCTCCGCATCCGGCCCCACTTCGTCCTATGGCTGAAGACCTTCAATGTCAAACCGAAGGTAGTAGGCGGCCAACAAGAGGAATGCGGCGGAGCCATGGTGGGAAAATTGCCCAATGTTACATGGCTCGAGGGCTCCTACATGGAGACCATAAAGGGGTGGCCATCGGGGTGGTTCTACATCACCGAGCCACGCGACACCAACTGGGTGGCGGCCCCCGAGTTTCGATCCGGAATACCCACGCGGCTCACTTCCTGGAAGGAGAAGGGCCCGTCCTGGGGCTCATCGGTGGAGCTGGACGGACTCCAGAAGTGTATCTGGAACATGATAGGCAAGAAACTCAAGCTTGTCAACATAGTCCAGGCCATGCTCTTCCACCGGATCCTCCCGTTTCAACGACGGGCTTTCAACTTATGGGAGTTCGACCCGGCCCAGCACCAGACTCTACGCGAGCTCTTCGACACGATGTATAAGGACGTCTGGAAGGTGTTGTTCAAGGGCGTTGAGGTCCCCCCTCCCCTTACCAAGGACCGCGGGCTAAGCGCGACGCGCCCTGTGAATCCGGTAAGTTCTGTACACCTCGTAGGGTATTTATTTTCCATAGTTTAACCATGTGTGGGGTCTGAGCTCCCATGCCTTTGACAGGACTGGGTGGAGACATCGGAGCAGATTGACTGTCCAGCCCCTCTGCCCGAAGACCCTGCAGACGCTCTCCTGACGGAGATGTGGACTCCGGCTCCTTACGAGGTGCCGGAGAAGAAGATCAAGAAGAAGGCCACGGGAACCCGTAAGAGTTCCCGGCGCCAGGTGGTATCGGACTCATCGTCCGATAACTCTGAGACGCACTCCTCCCGTGAAAACGAGGATGAGTAAGATGATGGTTCTCCCCCTCCAGCCGGGGGAGACAAGAAAAGGAAGGCCGCCCCAACCGGGGAGGCCGAAGGGTCCAAGAAGGGAAGGACTCTCCTTCCGGACTGTTCCACCACCGCCGCCGACAACGAAGACGAGTGGTTACTCAGGGCCAAGCCCCTGGCGAAGTCGTAAGTATTCGGATACCAGAGTAACTCATAGCATACTTTTATTGTGCTGCTTCTCCTAACGTCGAATATGATCATGCAGTCCACCCCGAGCCCGCATCGACGTATCCTCGTCGGACGGTTCCTTGGACTCGTCGGATATGAATAGCGAGTCACTTCCAACCCCCTCCTCTGCTCGCCCTACAGACAATGTCGAGGTATTGTCTCAAGGGGCACCGAGCCAGGGGGAGATAGCCCTGGAGGCGCCTCAAGGCGACCTTCTGGACTCCAGGCGCAAAGGGAGCAAGACTCCCAAGGGCTCCAAGTTCGTCCCTCAGCCGAACACCGCGCCGGAACCTCCAGTGGTTCCGGACTCCGGCAGGCGGCCCCCTTCCAAGAGGGGCAAGCCGCCCGTGCCGGTGACCTCTGTCCATCCAGAGGCACCGGACAACCTACTGGGAGCGCTTCGCGACGCCTCCATCAACGAAGAGCACCGCACTATTATGAGTGCGGTTATCAAGAAGGTTCAGTCCGCCAAGAGTGGACTGACTGAAGCCTGTGCCAGCCTTCTAACAGGCTTTGAGGTAAGTATTTAAAATATAGGAAAATATTACCGCATAGACAGTAGCCCCTGATGCCCTGTTTGGTGTTCACAAATAAAAGCCGAATAGAGGATCAAATAATATCTGTAGGAGTCTAATATAAGTATGTCTGTATGCGTATGCAGGCTTCGCTGCTGACCTCTGCCGCACTAACTGCAGAGGTCGCTGCACTGAAGCAGAACCTCGAGCGGTCCGAGAAAGAGCTCGGACTTACCAAGAGGCAACTCGAGGAGAACAAAGGTAAGTAATACCTTGTCTATATATATATATATAAAGATGTGGTTGCAAAATGATAGGATCATCATGGATGTGCCAGGGGCCACGACCGAAGTGGCGACCCTGAAGCAAGTGCTGTCCGAGGCCGAAAACAAAGCGGCCAAGGAGCGCACCGAGCGGGAGAAACAGGAGGCATGGGTGGGCGAGGTGCAGCAAGAGCTCCAGGCTCTCGTGAAGAAGCACGAGACTTTGGAGCTTGACTCAAAGACGCGAGAGTCCGAGCTTGCTGCGGCCCTCGAGAGCACAAAGCATGCCAAGGCTGAAGCCCAAAAGGCCCTCCAAGAAATTGAGGCGATGAGGAAGATAGCGGCGGGTAAGGCATTCATTATGCAAAGCAAGCATGTGAAAGTAAATTACTTGTTACTTACCAGAGTCTGGAGCTCTCCAGGAGCATTCGCAGATTTGCCCCACAGCGTGTCAGATGCCGCAAAGTACTACCAGGTCAGGGAGGGAAGCTCGACGGAGAAGTTGTTCTGGTCTCAGTATACTCGGACCGAAGACCCGATGCCCGTGAGCGACCAACTGAAGCAACTGGTCGAGCTGCACAAGGCGGCCGAATAGGCCATGAGGGGCCTTATAGTCCGGATGTGGCCTAGCGACTCCCTTCCCAACAGCTACTTCAGCCTGGTGAGGCGGTTTGTGGATGCCTGCCCACGGCTAGAAGTCATAAAGTGGTCTGTCTGCATCGAAGGTGCACGCCAGGCTTTTGCCCGTGCGAAGGTGCACTGGGCCAAGATGGACGCCGAGAAGCTGGTGAAGGAGGGGCCGCCGCAGGGCAAGGAGCATCGCCACCCTGAAATGTATTATGAGGGTGTCCTGAAGGGTGCCCGTCTTGTGGCAGACGAGTGTGCGAAGGATGTAATTTTTGAATGAACTTGCTCGCGTGATCCTGTATTATGAAAACTTGTTCATGTGCGCTATGTAATGCTTGTTTGAATTTAAAATAGTACCTTCTGTTCGGCTGTTTATCAAATCTAAGAGATGGCCAGTCGTGGGCTTCTGCCCCCATGCCACGAGTGCTGGGGTGTTCGGGATAAATCTGAGCACTCTTTTGCCCATTGTTGGGTCCTTCGAGGGAGGTGGTCAGCACAACGAACAAGGCAATCGGACTATAATGCTTTATCACTCTCACTTAGCCATAGAAGTCTATAATTTTAAATTTTGGCGAAGCCCCTAGTATTCGGAAGGCTGAATTCGGGGCGCTATACACGCCTAAGCCGGACAAAGCCGACTCCTCGCCCTAAGCGGCATAAGTCTTTAGGGACTCGAGACCTCTCGAACAGCGACCAGCTCTCGCCTTATCATGACAGTTAGTTTAGCTTTCTCTACTGAGGTGCTTGCCCAGATGAACCGGGGCACAATCGCAGTAGTTATCCCAGTGCTACCTTAGCCGATATAGCGGAACATAAGGTACCAAAACATGGGAGCCAGGCAAACCCAACTATTGACCCAAGACATGATTCGGAGCTGATGCATATAATGCTATAAGTTCGGAGTGCCGCACTATAGAAAGTGTTCGGACTTCTCACACGTATTATGGGGTACGCTTAAGACCCTGGCTTATTGGCCATACCAGAGTGTACGGGTGCTGAATGTCATGAATGAACATATATATATATATATATATATATATAGATATATATATATATATATAAAAGAATAGAGAATGCGGTAATAGTCTAGTGCTATGCATTGTTTATTCAAAAAGGTGCATCGAAGCAGAATGATAGAAGTACTGCAATAAGCAAAAAGGAGGACTATTTGACATGTCCCCTCCAAGGGCAAGCTGAGGAATGGTATTTAAAGTAGGTATTTCACTCGTTACCAGAGACCACCTGGGAGTTCCATGGTGCGACGTAGCTTTCTGCCTCCTTGGTTGTTGTATCGTGTGTCCGGCAATCATACTGCCGGACGAGGTTTCCAGAGAGTAAAGTCCTGAAAGAGAGGAAAAAATAACAAAGCGGGAAGCCCCTAGTGCGGTTGAGCCGAGTCTTGGGGCGTGCCGTAGTCGTGCCCCCCACCTATGCCCATGGTATTTTCAATGCGTAATTATGTAGGCGTGGCACGGATATCGCCGTTTGGCTGGGACTAGGTTGGGGGCCGCATTGCTATGCGAGCTTGGAACGTGCTAGGCGATCCTGTTGCAGATTACTCCGGGCGCGCTTGACGGTGTCCGGTTGTTTAATCACCGAACAGGTGGATTGCCTGAAGAGGTTTCTTTGTGCTTCTGCTGCGAGGGCTGCAGTGTGCTCCTCCGTGCAGAGAGAGCGCTCTGTTTTTCCATTGACTGTGATGACCCCCCGAGGTCCTGGCATCTTGAGCTTGAGGAATGCATAATGCGGTACCACATTGAATCTCGCAAATGCGGTTCGCCCGAGCAGTGCATGATAGCCATTGCGGGACGGGACTAAATCGAAGATTAACTCCTCGCTTCGGAAGTTATCCGGGGATCCGAAGACCACTTGCAGTGTGACTGAGCCTGTGTAATGGGCCTCTACACCTGGTATGACACCTTTGAAGGTCGTTTTTGTGGGTTTGATCCTTGAGGAGTCTATACCCATTTTGCGCACTGTGTCCTGATAAAGCAGGTTCAAGCTGCTGCCGCCGTCCATAAGGACTCGAGTGAGGTGAAATCCGTCGATGATTGGGTCTAGGACCAGTGCAGCGAATCCGCCATGACGGATACTAGTGGGGTGGTCCCTGCGATCGAAGGTGATCGGACAGGAGGACCATGGGTTGAACTTTGGGGCGACTGGCTCCAATGCATATACCTCCCTTAGCGCACGCTTCTGCTCCCTCTTGGGGATGTGGGTTGCGTATATCATGTTCACCGTCCGCACTTGTGGGGGGAACCTCTTCTGTCCTCCGGTGTTTGACGGTCGGGGCTCCTCCTCGTCATCGCTATGTAACCCCTTATCTTTGTTTTCGACATTTAACTTGCCGGCCTGCTTGAACACCCAACATTCCTTGTTGGTGTGGTTGGCTGGCTTGTCGGGGGTGCCGTGTATTTGACACGAGCGATTGAGTATAAGGTCCAAACTGGACGGTCCCAGAGTGCTTCTTTTGAATGGCTTTTTCCGCTGACCGGGTTTAGAGCCTCTGAATCCAGCATTGACTGTCGTATCCTCGTATTGTCACTGTTGATGCGGCGCTTGTGTTTGTTGCGATGTGACGTGCCATTGTTATCCTTGGTATCCGAAGTACCATGGTTCTTTGATATGTTATTGCTTCGAGCCAGCCAGCTGTCCTCTCCCGTGTAGAAGCGGGTCATGAGTGTCGTGACGGCTACCATAGATTTCGGCTTTTCCTAGCCAAGGTGCCGGGCGAGCCAATCGTCGTGGATGTTGTGCTTAAAAGCTGCTAGGGCCTCTGCATCCGTACAGTCCATGATTTGATTTTTCTTTGTCAGGAACCGTGTCCAGAATTGCCTGGCCGATTCCTCTGGCTGCTGAATTATGTGGCTCAAGTCATCAGCATCTGGTGGTCGCACATAAGTGCACTAGAAGTTGTCGAGGAATGCAGCTTCCAGATCTTCCCAACAGCCAATGGATTATACTGGCAGGTTGTTGAGCCAATGCCGAGCTGGTCCTTTGAGTTTGAGTGGGAGGTATTTGATGGCATGTAGATCGTCACTGCGGGCCATGTGGATGCGCAGGAGGAAGTCCTCGATCCATACCGCAGGATCTGTTGTACCATCGTATGATTCGATATTTATGACCCTCTGGGATTTGTTGATCCATTACTTCGTCTGTGAAGCATAGGGGGTGTGCGGCGCCTTTGTACTGGGCTATATCCCTACGCAGCTCAAATGAGTCTTGTCCGCTGTGTTCGGCCTGGCCGGATTTACTTTTACTGTATCCAGTGTGATGTTTATCGTCTCGCATAGTGGCGTGCCCTCGTGATCCATAGATCGATCTTGCGTGTTTTGCTTTGTCCTCCAATACGTCTCGTAGGTCTAGCATGTTTCCCCGTGCCTTGACATTTTTATTTGAGTGGCGTCGGGGTGCGGGCTGAGCTTTTGGCTGAAATGCCTCTCTGTCGCAGCCACGAGGTGGCCGATCAGCCGCGTCATGCGCTGGAGATGTAGGTTTTAATGCTTCCTCCTCCTGTCGGGGTAACAACCTGCGCTTTGGGTAACTCTTGGAGGGGCGTTTGAGTTCATATTCCTCGGCCGAAGGACTTCAGTCCATCTGTCAGCTAGCAAATCTTGATCAGCTCAAAGCTGTTGTTGCTTTTTCTTAAGGCTATTTGCCATGGCTATAAGCCGGCGCTTGAAGCGCTCTTGCTCGACGGGATCCTCAGGCATGACAAATTCATCATTGTCGAGGCTTGCCTCGTCTTCGGAGGGAGGCATGTAATTATCATCCTCCGCCTCTCCATCTGCCGCTCTCTTGGGAGGGCTGGCTTCTCCATCCTCCTGCTCTAAATCTTGTTGGAGGGGATTGTCGTCATCTTCGACACTGTCCGGAGTGCTATTATCTCCTGTGCTGGTATCACCGCTTTTGCTTTGGCGAGACATAGAGCAGCGCCGCTGTCGTCGGCGCTTGGGTTGCTTCTTGGAGGGGTCATCCTCCGCTGTCCCGTCGCCATTGCCTTCTTTGGGTGTGTCCACCATGTATATATCATATGATGAGGTGGCTGTCTAGTGCCCTGTGGGCAGTGGTTCCTGTTCATCTAGTGCATCATCGTCCATACCGTCGATATCTTCGGAGTCGAATTCGAGCCTGTCGGTCAAATCATCGACAGTGGCTACTAAGTGGGTGGTGGGTGGGCGGCGAATTTCTTCGTCATCCGCATCCCAATCCTGCCGGACATAGTCCGGCCAGGACTCTCCTGACAAGGAGAGAGACCTTAATGAGTTCAGTATGTCACCGAAGGGCGAGTGCTGAAAGATATCCGTGGAGGTGAACTCCATGATCGGCGCCCAGTCGGATTCGATAGGCACGGGCGCAGGCGGTTCAGAGTCCGTGGCCGGGGAAGAATCCGGCAGTTTGGCGTCACGGCTCTCGTGAAGGGGTAAGGTCGATACTTGGCTCGATCGCCATCGAGTATGCGGCCTCCGTGGCGGGGTCTATCCACCCGTCCATGGATGGCGTAATTGGCTCCAAATTGAGGGTCGGAGCGGTTGCCGGTGCGGTCTCCTGAACACTGTCTGATGGTAGAGCTAAATCATGCTCATCGTGATCATGTGGCGCACTCGGCAGGGGCTCGAATCCGTCGAAGATCAAGTCTCTGCAGATGTCGGTCGTGTAGTTTAAGCTTCCAAACCTGACTTGGTTGCCAGGGGCGTAACTTTCGATCTGCTCCAGATGGCCAAGCGAGTTGGCCCGCAGTGCGAAGCGGCCGAATACAAAGATCTGTCCGGGGAGAAAAGTATCACCCTGGACTGCATCGCTATCGATGACCGAAGGAGCCATCAAGCCTAACTATGACGACACAGAGGAACTCTCAATGAAAGCACCAATGTCGGTGTCAAAACCGGCGGATCTAGGGTAGGGGGTCCCGAACTATGTGTCTAGGCGGATGGTAACAGGAGGCAGGGGACATGATGTTTACCCAGGTTCGGGCCCTCTTGATGGAGGTAATACGCTACGTCCTGCTTGATTGTTCTTGATAATATGAGTAGTACAAGAGTTGATCTACCACGAGATCAGAGAGGCTAAACCCTAGAAGCTAGCCTATGGTATGATTGTTGTAGTTCGTCCTATGGACTAAACCCTCCGGTTTATATAGACACCGGAGGGGCCAAGGGTTACACAAAGTCGGTTACAAGGAAGGAGATCTACATATCTGTATTGCCAAGCTTGCCTTCCACGCTAAGGAGAGTCCCATCCGGACATGGGATGAAGTATTCAATCTTGTATCTTCATAGTCCAACAGTCCGGCCAAAGGATATAATCCGGCTGTCCGGATACCCCCTAATCCAGGACTCCCTCAATGGTGATTGGCATAAGCAAATAAGATGTGTATGGACTCAAGTCTAGCAACGGGGGCGTATGTCTCACCATAGTCCATACCTTCGAGTTGAGTGTAGCCTTGAGCGACGAGATGGGCCTTGTTGCGTACAACTTGTCCATCTTCATCCTACTTATTTCAAAACACCCATTTGGTTCCAATGACATTGTGATTGTCGTATAGGTTTTCAACCAATGTCCACACTTGATTTCTCTCAAAGTTGTGTGGCTCTTCATGCATAGTATTCATCTAATCTGGGTCCTTAAGGGCTTCTTCAACCTTCATAGGTTCAACACTAGAAATGAATGAGTGGTGTTCACAAAAATTAGCAAAACGAGTTTTCAGTGAGTAATTCTCCCGGTTTGAATATCATCGAAGATTTGTTCGACGGGATGGCCTCTTGTGACTCTTGCTCTAAGTCGTGAGAGCTTTTTGGGGGTTGGGATGGATCATCCTATTCATTGTATTCTTCTTCTTCTCCTTCTTCATTGTTGATGGTGTTATTTTCCTCTTGGAGAGGTGGAGAGGGAGGTCGCGGTGGTTCGTCTTGCTGTACTTCCTCATTTTCTCTGTCTTGACGTGTTCCACTTGTGGATGGCTCCAAATCAACTTGTGGTTCACCTTGATGTGAAGTTGAGGCTTCCACTTGAACAAAAGAGGTACTCTCCTTCACCTTTGTTGGGTTAATCTTGCCAATAGACAACTCTTGGATTGCTTCTGAAGGATCTTTGTCTCCTACATCAATTGGTAATTGCTCTACTGTAACATCCCAAATTTTCAATTTGGAATGTTATAGTTCATGCATATCATATTTTATTTCATTTTCGTTTCACGATCCTCGAAATCCTACGCAACTCAAGGACCCGCGGAGAGAGTTGGGGATTTCACGATTTTCATATTTGAATTTCTATCAAATATTGAAACAAGGATCATTTTGGTTTTAATGATTTTTCTCTCCGAAAATATTTCGAAATTAAAATATATGAGGGGAGATAATATGACTTCTTCAAAATAAATGAAATATTGGAGGAAAAATATAAAAATCAAATAAATGATTTTTATTTGGATTTTATTGCAATTTTATTCGAATTAAGAAAAATACGCGTTTTTTGAAAATTTCTTTATAGGCCCAAATAAATGTTCACCTCGTCCGACGTTTTTTTATAGGATAGGGAAAATTTATTTTGGGATTTTTGGAGTCCATTTAGTATTACTTTTCTTTGTTTTTATGCGTCGGGACTTATTTAAAAAAAAGGGCAACCGACCTAACGGGCCGGTTTCGACCCGGACTCCCCCCCGGCCTTATAAGCCGCCGAGGCCGCCCCAGCCCGCCCCGTGCCCGCGTCCGGCCCTAAACCTAGCCGCACCACCGCCCTAGCCCCACCGCTGAGCCGGAGCCGTGGCCGGACTTCGCCGAGCCACCGCCGTTGACCGTTGACCGGTCGGTTTTTTAGAAAACCTAAGATCGGTTTTTTTTCTTTAGATCGGTTTTATTCCGGTTTTCTACGGTTTAGTTAAGTAGCGGACGTTCGTCAGTATGGTTGTTTTAACAAACGTCGTTCACCCGTTTTTCATAGACAGCAAACGTTCGTTCGTTAGCCTGTTCGTCAGTTTTTTCCAGGGTTTTCCGTGATTATTTCTGATCGTGATCTCTGCCCTAATTTTCGTTTTAGTTTATCTTTTCGCTCATTTATCAGAATCAGGCGATTCAAGCGCCTAGATCTTCGTCTTGAAGCCCTCTTTCTATTTACCTAACTTGAACAAGATTTTGGTACCGTAAAAGTTGACTTTATTCCAGATTAGTAATTGGATCTTGTTTCTTTTGCAGTTTGTGTTTCGTTGCTCCGTTTGATTTGATTCTTTTTGCAAACCTGAGTTCTTCAGTTGAACTTCCTGGTTAGGTCTTCTTATTTGAGATTTACCCATGCATATTTGCTTGATTTCTTATGTATGTTATTGTTTGTTTGCGATAGAACACCCAGAGTGCGAAGCGTGCTACTACGAGTCTCTAGGTTTTGCGGATCATCAGCAAGGCAAGTAACACATTGATCATACTTCTTTCATACACAGTTATTATGCATTAGTTCCAATCCCAAAACATTGCATGATTAGGATGTGATCAACTTGTGGGTATTGGGAAGTAGATGATGAGGTAGAACCTATTGCCCTGTTTTAATATCAAACCCTGGGATTTACTTCTACGTTATGCTTATATTGCTATGCTATTCTCGTAGACATGGATTGGGTTTGAGTGTATCCATGACAAGATGTGAGATTGTTAATTAATGGTTCAACTTAAGGTGGCAACTTTAGTACACATCTGGGTGGATTGCTTGTTTTGGGCACCTAGGGATATACCAGTGTTATCCTAGGAGATCCCGAGGATATACCGTGTGATCCTCCTACGGTCCACCACCCAGGCTTAAAGGGATCAAAAGATTATTCATGCTAGAAACTTCCATGTGCAGCCACAAGCCATTATGGGCTCTGGCATCGTTGAGTATGTTGTGTGACCTCTTTCAGTGGTGGGCTAGCAGATGTAGAGGGAAAGTAGGTGTAACTGTCCACCCGGAGTAAAGAGTTAATGCTTCTGCAAGACTGTGTCTCAGTCATTCGTTTCTCAAACACTGTGCAGTGCAAGAAATACAACGGTGGAGATCGAGTCTTGTGGGGAAAAGTGCGCAAACCTCTGCAGAGTGTACAAACTAATCATGGTTAGCCGTGTCCCTGGTTATGGACATCTTTAGTATCTAGTACTTGGATTATCCTACTGTATCTCATCACTCTAATTTAATTTGTTGGGGTGATAATTACTTTTAATTGGGATTGAGATGGGGGGGTACCATTCTCAATGTTTCAACTACCATGATAGTTAAATAAAATATATTCCTTTGTTGTAGGGAAAAATTGGCTTTTCGCAAAAACCTTTCAACCATAGAGCGTCCACCAGCCATATATGCATGTAGTGATAGCATTTATCTATCTATTGCTCTAGTGTGTTACATTTCCAGCATATTCCATGTGCTGACCCTTTTTCGGGCTGCAACGTATTATGTTGCAGACTTTCTAGACGAGGAGTAAGACGCGATAGGTCGTTTGTCATGCACTCAGCTGCCGTTGGAGTTGATGGAGTCACTTTATCTTCCAAGTCTTCCATTGTTATCATTTTAGATGGCATTAAGCCATATTTATTGTAATAAGTTCTCTTTTGGGACATTCGATGTAATAAGTGTGTGATTGCTACTCTGTCGAATACTGTGTGTGTCAGCATTACCGATCTAGGGATGACACTGAAGCACAGAGACTTGACCGTTTGAGGTCGGGTCGCTACAAGATGGTATCAGAGCACACGCTGAACGTACGACACGACCACTGAGAAAAGCGATGGGTCACTCTTCTCTACTCATTTCTGACTCCTCTCCATTTTCTACTCTTTAGGATGGCAGACACGAGGAACAAGTTTGCACAATCGGATGAAGACACACCTTTTGGACGGCACTTGAAGGAAGTCACTAGGTACCTGAACATTGGAATGCCAAGTTTCAACGGGACCTACAATGCCACTTTACCAGAAGAGGAGCGCTGGATGATTCGAGTTCAAGTTCTAGTAAGGACATTCATGCCAGTTATAGATCCTATAGAGTTTTCCTTTGATGCACCCACCTGGAATCTAGGCAAGAGCATGGCAGCCCACATTGCTATGGGACGTATTGGAGAAGTCTACAAACAAGAGTTGAAGGACACTATATACCAGATATGTGGGCGCCGAGAAAAGAAATGGGAGATGATCAACAAAAAGACGGATAGATCCATCTCAGAATTCATCCAGGAGTTAAACGAACACATTCGTCACCAGGAGAATCAGATGTGCGCAAGCATGATAGATTGGAAGAAGGCAATGACCAGGATCGCTGAGCTAGAAGAGGAAATGAAGGCTACACACGACGATTATGAGGAGGAAATCATCGTACTAGTGGAGAAGAATGACGACCTAACAAGGAAGCTAGGAGTTTTCATGGGAGACCCCGCGCCAGGAGGAGAGGACGACGATTCCACTTGTCCGGAGAACTACATCACCATTGACGAACCGACTCCGACCCCGACGATAGTGATGATGACTATGAAGACAAAGTTGGAGCGGATATCATGGAGTCTTCCATCGAGCAATTTTTCTAGATTACCACCATATGACTAGTAGTTTTCCCCATGTATATAGTAGTAGTCCGAGCACTTTTAACGATAGTTCTAGACCGTTTGTATGCCCTTGCTTGATTGATTGAATGATATGATGTTATTGTGTTTGTCTCATGTGCATATGGGTAGTGCTTTCCCACTAGACCTCATTCTATTCTAAACTCGTCCCCCTAAACCCATCAGATGCCTCTGAGACGTGACCTCGGTTTTGCTTTCCCACTGGAGCTCACTCAGTTGATCCAGCAGCAGAATACCTTGATGCAGATGTTAGTTCAGAACCAAGGCAACAACAACAATGACAATAACCCACCGCCACCACCTCCAGTTGACAACTTAGCCTGTTTTCTGAGGCTGTAGCCGCCGGTGTTTTCCAGTAGCACCGAGCCCATAGTTGCTGATGATTGGTGCGCGGGATAGGAAGGGAGTTGACCACCGCAGGTTGCACAGATGCGGAGAAGGTGCGTTTTGCCGCACACCAATTGGATGGACCAGTAGTCGCATGGTGGGAGAATTACACAACCACTTTTCCTATAGCCAATGTCACTTGGGAGCAGTTTCAGCAAGCATTCCACACAGCCCACGTGTCCACTGGAGCTATGAGCATGAAGAAGCGTGAGTTTCGCAACTTGTGCCAGGGAAATCGTACTGTGACTCAGTACGTAGATGAGTTTAGTAAGCTATCTTGTTATGCCCTGATGATGTGGCCACACATGCCGCGAAGCAAGAGAAGTTTATGGAAGGGCTAAATGATGAGATGAGCATGCAGTTGATGGTGGCAACATTCAACAACTACCAGGAGTTGGTAGACAAGGCTCTTATGATTGAAGGTAAGCAGCAGCAGATTGAGAATTGCAAGAGGAAGTATGGACAGGGGAAGTACAATTCTGGAGCTCAGCATAAGCCTTGTCTCACCCCGAACTCGGGAGAACTTGTCCATAACCATGGAGGCCACACTCACAATGGAGGAAGTTCCCATAATCATAATGGCCCAAGGAATGGGAATGGGAATGGAGCAAGCAAAAATCAGAACCACTCTAACCCAGCCACACCCGCCAAGAAGGATCAAAGTCACATTACTTGTTTCAAGTGCGGGAAGACTGGGCACTACGCCAATGATTATCCGAAATTGAAGAATGGCAATGGCAATGGAAGCGCTGAGAAGAAGCCCAACCCTTTCAATAGGGGACAAGTGAACCACGTGAACATGGAGGAAGTTGAGGAGCAGCGTGATGCAGTTATTAGTAAGTTTTTCGTTAAGTCGTTTACTGCAATTATTCTTTTTGATATTGGTGCATCACATTGACACATATCGAGGGGATTCGTGGATAAGTATAAGTTGCCCAATAAGGTACTTCGGAAACCCATGTTAGTAAGTTCGCCAGGAGCCGAGTATATGGCAAGTCAAGGATGTTTTCAGATGATGTCGAATGTGGGGTTCCGGCAAACCCTTAAGGTTCAAACACTAGGGTGCGCGCGTAGTTTTTCCTCCCACCGATCTACGCTCTAGCTCGCTAAGAACTCATGGACGAACTCGACGAACTCACAACACAGAAAGACACAGGATTTATACTGGTTCGGGCCACCATTGTGGTGTAACACCCTACTCAAGTGTGGTGGTGGTGGATTGCCTATTGGGCTGATGATGAACAATACAAGGGGAAGAACAACCTCCTGAGGTTGAGGTGTTCTTGTGCGTGGCTAACTTGTGTGGGTGAGAGAGCGATCTAAGATGCC
>NC_041388.1:213332558-213334281 GCF_002162155.2 Triticum dicoccoides
CCTACTTATAGAGGCACTGGTCCTCTTCCCAAATATTGAGCGGGAAGGGAGCCAACAACGGCGGGCTAATTTGAAGGGGGACAACTAGTACAAGCTATCCTGACAAAAGGTGGTATGCGCCTGCGAAAGGCTCTGATGGTGACGCTGTCTTGGGCTCCATGATGACCTCTATCTTGCCGTCCTTCTGGTCTTGGTCTTGTTGCACCAAAATGTTAACCTTTGACTGATGCCTCGGTACTCCTCGCCTGTGCTAGTTTCCTTAGCACCAAAGACGAAACAAGGATGCTGCGTGTGCTGGCGCCCGCCTGGTGTCGATCGTCATGGCTCACGTCACGACAGCCTCGTGAGGTTCGCCTCGCCTTGATATCTCCGCTGCTCGTGAGCCTGCTTGACTAGGCCACTCCAGAGGAGGTCTCGTGCCATCCTCCTCGTGAGGCTTGCCCCTCGCGAGGGTCTTGGATGCCTTGCTGATGAAGATGGGCCGTACGGCCTGCTGGCTTAGCCACGCAGCGGGCCGCAGGCAGGCAAGTCTAGGGACCCCCGTTCCCAGGACGCCGAGAGTAGCCCCCGGGCCCAAGGTGCGCTCGGGCTTGGCTTTGCAGCGAAGCCAAGGGCCAAGCACGGAGCACCGCGGGCCCCCAAAGCCTGCAGCCTTGGTTGACATGTGGCGGTTGATTGGTCGTGGGCGTCTTTGCTTCCCCACGCTGCCTCGGTGACTGCACGACTTGACGAGTCCCTGCGACATGCAAGGGAAACCATCATTACCTGCGGTCATGGGACGTGCCGGTTGGCCTTCTCTTGCTATAAATGGGGTGGGGGCGGAGCCCCCGTCGCCCATCTCTTCCTTGCTTGCTGCTTCTTCTTCATCGCTTCACTGCTAGCACGAATGGCGGCTATCAGAAGGTTCTCTGCCAAAGAAAATGGGAAAGCCCCCCGGGATGTCCCAGAGCAACTTCCGCCGAAGAAGAGGTCGATCCACCGCCATGAAGAAACGGCGATGCAGGTGGTGGTGAGGCCTTGGTGCGAGCGGCCTCCTCCAGGGTATCCGCTACCCCTGTACGCCCAAGTCGAGAGCTCAGGAAGGCGGGGCGATGAGCAGCACCGCCGGCGCCACGCTCGGGGTCGCTGCGCCACGGCGACGTGCGCCGTCGCCCCCAGAATCCACACCGCGGACTCCTCGCGTGATCTGGTGTTGTGGGCGCCGATGCCGCCAAGCTCTTGGACCCGCTTCCCGCAGTTCTTCTCCGACGTGATGCCGCCGAGGGTGGCCTCTAGAGCTCTAGTTGCAGCACCCCGACTGCGGCACTCCTGCGACTGGAGCGGAGATCGAAGCAGTCCCCTCTGGCAAGATCTTAATGACCCGCGGCTAGGGAGAGATCACGCGGGTCTGTCGCGCGAGGGGCGCCCTCGTGATCCATCTTGAGTACGAAGGCGTCTCCACGCTCTTATTCAAGGTCTTCGATGCCGAGGGCCGCCGCCTAGAGTGCTGCTCCGTAGAGGAGCGCGAGGCTGATGCGCGCTCCACTCGCGACCACTCCAGCAGCATCCCTTGGGAGTCCAGCAGCTCTCCTGAGCTCTATGAGACTCCAGAGACAAGCGACGACAGCTACGTGCCCCCGAGCTCTCGCCGCGCTCGGAGCAGTGCTGCCGCATCCGGCCGACGCCGCCGCTCATCTGGATGGGGTTGGCGCCGGCCTCTCGTGGCCCACTATTGATGATGGCA
>NC_041388.1:213334620-213345449 GCF_002162155.2 Triticum dicoccoides
CTTAGTTTTAGCTTTTGTTTCATGCGAAGAATCATGAAGCGCCCCGTGGGGGCATGTAAGGGTCTGTAATGTCTTTTGTGCTCTTCTTCCCTGTTATGAAGATTTAATGAACGCGCGTCCCATTAAGGCTCGGTCCCCCCTTGCTTTCCTTGCGATAGCTTGTTGCTCCATGTCGAGAGGTCCCAGTCCCCAGGTAGGCTATAGCCGTCGCTGGTATGCCAGGTCGCGTGTCGTGGTCATGACCAGGAGGTGTGCGGCCCGAGGTCCAGTAAGAGCCCCTGAGGCGCGATGCTCAGGAGGTCCCCCTTAGCGCTCAAGCGGCCATGGTTAGGGAAGAAAGGGAGATGACGTGGCCGCAACGGGATTGCGGCAAGGCCTGAGTGTCCATGAGGCCCAGACATTTAGCCGATCCGAGGGCGAGACTTATCTTGCGAACTTCATGACAATTCCTGACGTTGCGCTGGGGCTGCGCGCCAACTTGCGCGGCATAGTCGGGGCGGCCCATACAAGTTTCCATCCTCCCATGCTCTCCTTAGTGCTCAGCGTCCTCAGGTCCCGGCCCTCGAGCGAGCTCAGCCGCCACTGGTATGCCAGGTCGCGATGCCATGGTCAAGACCAGGGGGTGAGTGCTGGAGAGCCAGTAAGAGCTCCTGAGTCACGATGCTCAGGAGCACCCCTTTTAACACGCAAGCGAATTGCACAAGAGAAAGGGAGACTCGCGGTGCCGCCTGCTATCCTTCCTGCGGAGTCACTGTGAACAGGCACGAGAAGAACAGGGTTTGTCGTTATAGCCATCAGTCTGCCGCTGGTTGGTCTGGATGAAATGAAGGCACTGAGGGCCTGGTGAGGTGACGTGCGCGGGGCGTGCCACGAGCCAGAGATGGACCGCTCAGGTTTGTCGACGTGGCAGGGACGGACCCATGCACCAGCGCCGTGCCTGTGAGGAGGCCCCGTGGGAGGTGATGATCGGGCAGATGATGACCGTAGGCAGGTTAAGCAGAGAAGGCAAATCAGCTTGGGTAAATGCAGGAAGATACATGCCACTGGGTCCGGCCCGAGCGGCTTGGGGATGATGCAGCCCGAGGGGCGCCCCAGCAAGGTAAGCTAAAGACATAAGAAAATGGGATACATGCCATAGGGACGGACCCACATGGCCTGGGAATGATGCAGCCCAAGGGGTGCTCCCAGCTTAATGAGTTTGGAAGATGTCACCTAATTCTGTAGACGAAGCAGAGTTGGTGCAGCTGAAGGCGTGCGTCGAAGAAGCTACTCCTCATGAGCCACCGGAGCCCTGAGCCTCGGGCGGCTCCGGGGGCTCACGAGGCTCCCTGAAGACTGTCTCCATTCCCTCCAGGACGACGCGGTACCTGGCCTCTTGAGCCGCCAGGTCATGCCGCATGGCGCGCTGATAGGGCGACGCCACGCTCGGCAAGCCGAGGGCATGCGAACGTAGCTGTGTGGCGGGCCTCCGCAACTGCCCACACATGAAGGCCAGAAGCGCTCCTGAGACGCGGCCCTGTTGAGCCCTGGAATGTCGATGCAGACACGCAGCTCGGCACACTTGCCTGGGTGGTGAGCCGCGCCCTGTGAGCGGCTATCGCCGTGCATGGCTCTTGCGTCTTGAAGTTCCTGTGTGGTCTTGGCGATGAACTCCTGAGTGGCAGGCACCCCTTGCCCGATGTTCTCCTGAGGAAAACGTGCCACATAGCATGCCTCGAAGTGGTGCCCAAGCGCATCCCTTGTTAGCTGGGCAAGGTCTGAGACCCTCTAGAAGAGAGCCCTCGAGCCCTGCCTGAGGAGGGCGCCGGGCGCGCCTTCCTATGTGATGGAGGGAGGTGCACCTGAGACGGATGCTAATCCTGACGAGGCTCCTGCCACGACGCCATCCTCCTGAGGTCCTGCGCGGCGCGGCTGCTTCTTCTTGGGGATGGCCTCCGGAGGACCCTCACTTCTGCTGTCGGGGTCGTCAATTGCTGCAGCTTGGAAGGCGCGCTCAAGGGAGCACACCGCATCCCTTTCTTCACACGGGACAGTGATGACCCCACTACTTCCAGGCATCTTGAGGACGTTGTAGCCATGGTGGGTGACCGCCATGAACTTCGCCAGGGCCGGATACCCAAGGATGGCATTGTACGGCAGGCGGATGTGCACGATGTCGAAGTCGATGAGCTCAGTACGGTAGTTCTCGCGTGTGCCGAAGGTGACAGGCAGGCGTACCTGCCCTATCGGTGTGGTGGAGCCGTCGGTCTCTCCCGAGAATGGTTTGGTAGGCTGGAGCTGCTTATATGGCACTTGGAGGTTGTCGAAAGTGTCAACGGGCAGGACATTGAGTCCTGCACCGCCGTCGATGAGAGTCTTGGTAACCTGCAAATTGCTGATGACTGGGGAACACAACATTGGGAGGACACCGACGGTGGCCGCGCACTTGAGCTGATCTGCCGAGTTGAAAGTGATGGCGCACTAGGACCACTTGAGCGTGTGTGCAGCCTCAAGCTTGGGGAGCGCCGCGTTCACCTCACAAGCGAATCATTTGAAGATGCACTGAGAGGCTGGGGCCTAGGCACCGCCCAAGATGCAGGCGATTGCACGCGGCTCCTGGAAGCCCCCAGCCCCCTTGTCCTGATGATGGTCGTCGTTCCTTCTTGGTGGAGGCAGTGGAGGAAGACCGGTGTTGCCTTGGGGGTGATCCTCACAAGGCTGGTCCCTCCAGAGCCCCTCGCGAGGATGGTCCTACCAGCGGTCCTCACGAGGATTGTCGCGACATTCCTGGCGCGGGCCGCGGTCGTCCTAGCGTCCGCCTCCTCGTCCTCCTCCATGGCCGTAGCCCTGGTCGTCGCGCTTGGGGCATCGACCGTAGCATCCCTCGCGTAGGGCTCAGAGCTCTTGGCAGTCGCTGGTGTTGTGGGTGTTCAGGTTGTGGAAGGCGCGGAACGGTCGGCTGTTCTTGGATGACTGATACGTCTCCAACGTATCTATAATTTTTGATTGCTCCATGCTATATTATCTACTATTTTGGACATTATTGGGCTTTATTATCCACTTATATATTATTTTTGGGACTAACCTATTAACCGGAGGCCCGGCCCAGAATTGCTGTTTTTTTGCCTGTTTTAGGGTTTCGAACAAAAGGAATATCAAACGGAGTCCAAATGGAACGAAACCTTCGGGAACGTGATTTTCTCATCGAATACAACTCAGGAGACTTGGACCCTACGTCAAGCCAATTAACAGGAGGCCACGAGGTAGGGGGCGCACCTCCCCCCTAGGCGTGCCCTCCACCCTCGTGGGCCCCCTGTTGCTCCACCGACATAATTCTTCCTCCTATATATATCCACGTACCCCCAAACGATCAAAACAGGAGCCAAAACCCTAGTTCCACCGTCGTAACTTTCTGTATCCACGAGATCCCATCTTGGGGCCTGTTCCGGAGCTCCGCCGGAGGGGGCATTGATCACGGAGGGCTTCTACATCAACACCATAGCCTCTCCGATGAAGTGTGAGTAGTTTACTTCAGACCTATGGGTCCATAGTTAGTAGCTAGATGGCTTCTTCTCTCTTTTTGGATCTCAATACAATGTTCTCCCCCTCTCTTGTGGAGATCTATTCGATGTAATCTTCTTTTTGCGGTGTGTTTGTTGAGACCGATTTGTGGGTTTATGATCAAGTCTATCTATGAATAATATTTGAATCTTCTCTGAATTCTTTTATGTATGATTGGTTATCTTTGCAAGTCTCTTTGAATTATCAGTTTGGTTTGGCCTACTAGATTGATCTTTCTTGCAATGGGAGAAGTGCTTAGCTTTGGGTTCAATCTTGCGGTGTCCTTTCCCAGTGACAGTAGGGGCAGTAAGGCACGTATTGTATTGTTGCCATCGAGGATAACAAGATGGGGTTTTCTTCATATTGCATGACTCTATCCCTCTACATCATGTCATCTTGCTTAAGGCGTTACTCTATTTTTTACTTAATACTCTAGATGCATGCTAGATAGCGGTCGATGAGTGGAGTAATAGTAGTAGATGTAGGCAGGAGTCAGTCTGCTTGTCTCGGACGTGATGCCTATATACATGATCATACCTAGATATTCTCATAACTATGCTCAATTCTTTCAATTGCTCAATAGTAATTTGTTCACCCACCGTAGAATACTTATGCTCTCAAGTGAAGCCACTAGTGAAACCTATGGCCCCCGGGTCTATCTTTATCATATTAATCTCCTACTACTTAGTTATTTACTTTGCCATTTACTTTTCCTTTATTTTACTTTGCATCTTTATCATAAAAATACTAAAAATGTTATCTTATCATATCTATCAGATCTCACTCTCGTAAGTGGCCCTATAGGGATTGACAACCCCTATTTGCGTTGGTTGCGAGGATTTATTTGTTTTGTGCAGGTGCGAGGGACTCGCATGTAGCCTCCTACTGGATTGATACCTTGGTTCTCAAAAACTGAGGGAAATACTTATGCTACTTTGCTGCATCATCCCTTCCTCTTCGGGGAAAACCAATGCAGTTCTAAAAGAGGTAGCAAGAAGGATTTCTGGCGCCGTTGCCGGGGAGGTCTACTCAAAAGTCAACATACCAAGTACCCATCACGTACCCTTATCTCCCGCATTACATTATTTGCCATTTGCCTCTCGTTTTCCTCTCCCCCCAATTCACCCTTGCCGTTTTATTCGCCCTCTCTCTCTCTCTATCCTCCCTCTCTTTCTCTATTTGCCCCTTTTTTGTCCGCTTGCTTTTTGTTTGCTTGTGTGTTAGTTTGCTTGTTTGTCGCGATGGCTCAAGATAATACTAAATCGTGTGACTTAACCAATACCAACAACAATGATTTTATTAGCACTCCGATTGCTCCTCTTACTGATGCTGAATCTTGTGAAATTAATACTGCTTTGCTGAATCTTGTCATGAAAGATCCGTTCTCCGACCTTCCTAGTGAAGATGCCGCTACCCATCTAAATACCTTCGTTGATTTGTGTGACATGCAAAAGAAGAAAGATGTGGATAATGATATTGTTAAATTGAAGCTATTTCCTTTTTCGCTTAGAGATCGTGCTAAAGCTTGGATTTCGTATTTGCCTAAAAATAGTATTGATTCATGGAATAAGTGCAAAGATGATTTTATCTCTATGTATTTTCCTCCCGCTATAATCATCTCTCTTAGAAACGATATTATGAACTTTAAGCAACTTGATCATGAACATGTTGCACAAGCTTGGGAGAGAATGAAATTAATGATACGTAATTGCCCTACTCATGGTTTAAATTTCTGGATGATTATACAAAAAATTTATGCCGGATTGAATTTTGCTTCTAGAAATCTTTTGGATTCGGCCGTGGGAGGCACTTTTATGGAAATCACCTTAGGAGAATCTAATAAACTCCTAGATAATATTATGGTTAAATATTCTCAATGGCATACTGAAAGATCTACTAATAAAAAGGTGCATGCGATAGAAGAAATTAGGGACAATTGCATTTTTGCCCCTAGTTGGTTCCTACCCACGGGTTTTGTCCTTACTTTTCGAGCTTGCTCAGTTTTTCCCTTACTTTTTCCGTCGAGGTCCCTCGAATGCCCTTTGACCATTTGACCAAAACTTTGAAAATTCATAACTAATTCATATGAACTCAGAAAAATGCAAATAAGATATCAAAATGTTTCGATAAACATTACCTTTATGTGCATATCATTTGCATCCAGGACAAAGCCACCCTTTAAACTACCTGAGGTAATTAATGTTATTAACATTATTAAAAATAAAAAGGTATAAACAATAATTTTTTTCATGAATAAAAATTACATGCAAATGTAGGTGATGTTTTCTGAACAGACTGATATCTTATTTGCAATTTTCTGAGTTCGTATCAATTTGTTATGAAGTTTCCAAATATTGGTCAAAGTCGTTAGAACATTCATAACAAGATGATACGAACTCATAAAAATGCAAATAAGATATGTGGATGTTCACAAAACATCACCTACATTTGCATGTAAATTTTTATTCATAAAAATATATTGTTTGTACCTTTTTATATTAAATAATGTTAATAACATTAATTACCTCAGGCAGTTTAAAGGGTGCGTTTGTCCAGAATACAAATGATATGCACATAAAGGTAATGTTTATATGAACATTTTGATATCTTAGTTGCATTTTCCTGAGTTCATATGAATTAGTTATGAATTTTCAAAGTTTTGGTCAAACGGTAAAAGGGCATTCGAGGGACCACGACGGAAAAAGTAGGGGCAAAACTGAGCAAACTCGAAAAGTAAGGGCAAAACCTGTGGGTAGGAACCAACTAGGGGTAAAAATGAAATTGTCCCGAGAAATTAATGTTTTGAGTGGAAAGATGGATGAACTTATGAAATTATTTGCTAATAAGAGTGTTTTTTCTGATCCTAATGATATTCCCTTGTCTACTTTGATTGAGACTAATAATGAATCTATGGATGTGAATTTTGTTGGTAGGAACAATTTTGGTAATAATGCGTATAGAGGAAATTTCAATCCTAGGCCTTATCCTAGTAATCCCTCTAATAATTATGGTAATTACTACAACAATTCTTATGGAAATTATAATAAGATGCCCTTTGATTTTGAATCTAATATTAAAGAATTTATTACTTCGCAAAAGATTTTTAATGCTATGATTGAAGAAAAATTGCTTAAGATTGATGATTTGTCTAGGAATGTTGATAGAATTGCTCTTGATGTTGATTCTTTCAAACTTAGATCTATTCCACCTAAGCATGATATCAATGAGTCTCTCAAAGCCATGAGAATTTCCATTGATGAGTACAAAGAAAGAACCGCTAGGATGCGTGCTAAGAAAGATGCCTTTATAAAAGCGTGTTCTTCTAGTTCCTATGAAAATAATGATGAAGATCTAAAAGTTATTAATGTGTCCCCTATTAAATCTTTGTTTTGCAATATGAATCTTGATAATGATGGGACTGAATATGATCCACCTTTACCTAGAAGGCGTTCCAAGATTCTGAATCTTTTGATCTTGATGCTAAATTTGATAAAAGTGGGATCGAAGAAATTAAAACCCTAGATGTTGCTAAACCCACTATTATGGATTTCAAGGAATTTAACTATGAAAATTGCTCTTTGATTGATTGTATTTCCTTGTTGCAATCCGTGCTAAATTCTCCTCATGCTTATAGTCAAAATAAAGCGTTTACTAAACATATCGTTGATGCCTTGATGCAATCTTATGAAGAAAAACTTGAATTGGAAGTTTCTATCCCTAGAAAACTTTATGATAAGTGGGAACCAACTATTAAAATTGAAATTAAAGATCATGAATTCTATGATTTATGTGATTTGGGTGCTAGTGTTTCCACGATTCCAAAGACTTTGTGTGATTTGTTAGGTTTCCGTGATTTTGATGATTGCTCTCTAAACTTGCACCTTGCGGATTCCACTATTAAGAAACCTATGGGAAGAATTAATTATGTTCTTATTGTTGCAAATAGGAATTATGTGCCTGTAGATTTTATTGTTCTTGACATAGATTGCAATCCTTCATGTCCTATTATTCTTGGTAGACCTTTCCTTAGAAGGATTGGTGCAATTATTGATATGAAGGAAGGAGATATTAGATTCCAATTTCCATTAAGGAAGGGCATGGAACACTTTCCTAGAAAGAAAATTAAATTACCTTATGAATCTATTATGAGAGCCACTTATGGATTGCCTACCAAAGATGGCAATACCTAGATCTATTCTTGCTTGTTATGCCTAGCTAGGGGCGTTAAACGATAGCGCTTGCTGGGAGGCAACCCAATTTTATTTTTAATACTTGCTATTTGATCCTGCTTAGTAATAAATAAATTATTTAGCCTCTGTTTTGGTTGTGTTTTTTTTGTGTTTAATTAGTGTTTGTGCCAAGTAGAACCGTTGGGAAGACTTGGGGAAAGTCTTGTTGAACTTGCTGTAAAAAAAAGAAAGTTTAGCGCTCACTGGAACTGCTGTCATTTTTATTTGGAAAGTGATATTAAGTTAATTATTTTTGAATATGATTAATAGATAAATTACTCACGTTCAGAAATTTATTTTAGAATTTTTGGGGTTCCATATCTTGCTCTAGCTACAGATTACTACAGACTGTTCTGTTTTTGACAGATTCTGTTTTGCGTGTGTTGTTTGCTTATTTTGATGAATCTATGGCTAGTAAATTAGTTTACAAACCATAGAGAAGTTGGAATACAGTAGGTACAACACCCATATAAATAAACAATGAGTTCATTACAGTACCTTGAAGTGATCTTTTGTTTTCTTTCGCTAACAGAGCTCACAAGATTTTCTACTTTAAGTTTTGTGTTGTGAAGTTTTCAAGTTTTGGGTAAAGATTTGATGGATTATGGAACAAGGAGTGGCAATAGCCTAAGCTTGGGTATGCCCATAGAACCCCCAAGATAATCTAAGGACACCTAAAATCCAAAGCTTGGGGATGCCCCGGAAGGCATCCCCTCTTTCGTCTACTTCTATCGGTAACTTTACTTGGAGCTATATTTTTATTTATCACATGATATGTGTTTTACTTGGAGCGTCTTGTATGATTTGAGTCTTTGCTTATTAGTTTACCACAATCATCATTTCTGTACACACCTTTTGAGAGAGCCATACATGATTTGGAATTTGTTAGAATACTTTATGTGCTTCGCTTATATCTTTTGAGTTATATAATTTTGCTCGAGTGCTTCACTTATATCTTTTAGAGCACGGTGGTGGATTTGTTTTATAGAAACTAGTGATCTCTCATGCTTCACTTAGATTATTTTGAGAGTCTTAATAGCATGGTAATTTGTTTAAAATCCTGATATGCTTGGTATGCAAGATTAATAATAAAACTCTCTTATGAGTGTGTTGAATACTATGAGAAGTTTGATACTTGATAATTGTTTTGAGATATGGAGATGGTGATATTAAAGTCATGCTAGTTGAATAGTTGTGAATTTGAGAAATACTTGTGTTGAATCTTGTGATTCCCGTAGCATGCACGTATGGTGAACCGCTATGTGATGAAGTCGGAGCATGATTTATTTATTGATTGTCTTCCTTACGAGTGGCGGTCGGGCACGAGCGATGGTCTTTTCCTACCAATCTATCCCCCTAGGAGCATGCGCGTAATACTTTGTTTTGATAACTTGTAGATTTTTGCAATAAGTATATGAGTTCTTTATGACTAATGTTGAGTCATAATGGATTATACGCACTCTCACCCTTCCACCTTTGCTAGCCTCTCTAATACCGCGCACCTTTCACCGGTATCATACACCCAACATATACCTTCCTCAAAACAGCCACCATACCTACCTAATATGGCATTTCCATAGCCATTCCGAGATATATAGCCATGCAACTTTCCACCATTCCGTTTATGACACACTCCATCATTGTCATATTGCTTAGCATGATCATGTAGTTGACATAGTATTTGTGGCAAAGCCACCGTTCATAATTCTTTCATACTTGTCACTCATGCATCACTGCATATCCCGGTACACCGCCGGAGGCATTCAAATAGAGTCATATTTTGTTCTAAGTGTCTAGTTGTAATTGTTGAGTTGTAATAAAAACAAAAGTGTGATGATCATCATTATTAGATAATTGTCCCAAGTGGTAAAGGATGATGGAGACTATGATTCCCCCACAAGTCGGGATGAGACTCCGGATGAAAAATAAAAAAAAGAAAAAGAAAAGAGGCCATAAAAAAGAGAAAAGTCCCAAAAATAAAAAAATGAGAGAAAAAGAGAGAAGGGACAATGTTACTATCCTTTTACCGCACTTGTGCTTCAAAGTAGCACCATGATCTTCATAGTAGAGAGTCTCTCATGTTATCACTTTCATATACTAGTGGGAATTTTTCATTATAGAACTTGGCTTGTATATTCCAATGATGGGCTTCCTCAAATTGCTCTAGGTCTTCATGAGCAAGAAAGTTGGATGCAGACCCACTTTGTTTCTTTTTGAGCTTTCATATACTTATAGCTCTAGTGCATCCATTGCATGGCAATCCCTACTCACTGACATTGATATCTATTGATGGGCATCTCCATAGCCCGTTGATAAGCCTAGTTGATGTGAGACTATATTCTCCTTTTTGTCTTATCCACAACCACCACTCTATTCCACCTATAGTGCTATATCCATGGCTCACGCTCATGTATTGCGTGAAAATTGAAAAAGTTTTGAGAATGTCAAAAGTATGAAACAATTGCTTGGCTTGCCATCGGGGTTGTGCATGATTTAAATATTTTGTGTGGTGAAGATAGAGCATAGCCAGACTATATGATTTTGTAGGGATAACTTTCTTTAGCCATGTTATTTTGAGAAGACATAATTGCTTTGTTAGTATGCTTGAAGTATTATTATTTTCCATGTCAATATAAACTTTTGTCTTGAATCTTTTGGATCTGAATATTCATACCACAATTAAGAAGAATTACTTTAAAATTATGCCAAGTAGCACTCCGCATCAAAATTTCTATTTTTATCATTTACCTACTCGAGGACGAGCATGAATTATGCTTGGGGATGCTTGATACGTCTCCAACGTATCTATAATTTTTGATTGCTCCATGCTATATTATCTATTGTTTTGGACATTAGTGGGCTTTATTATCCACTTTTATATTATTTTTGGGACTAACCTATTAACCGGAGGCCCAGCCCAGAATTGATGTTTTTGCCTATTTTAGTGTTTCGAAGAAAAGGAATATCAAATGGAGTCCAAACGGAATGAAACCTTCAGGAACGTGATTTTCTCACCGAATACATCTCAGGAGACTTGGACCCTACGTCAAGCCAACTAAC
>NC_041388.1:213345718-213386751 GCF_002162155.2 Triticum dicoccoides
AGGCACGCCCTCCACCCTCGTGGGCCCCCAGTTGCTCCACCGACATACTTCTTCCTCCTATATATATCCACGTACCCCCAAATGATCAGAAGAGGAGCCAAAACCCTAATTCCACCGCCATAACTTTCTGTATCCACAAGATCCCATCTTGGGGCCTGTTCCGGAGCTCCGCCGGAGGGAGCATCGATCACGGAGGGATTCTACATCAACACCATAGCCTCTCCGATGAAGTGTGAGTAGTTTACTTCAGACCTATGGGTCCATAGTTAGTAGCTAGATGGCTTCTTCTCTATTTTTGGATCTCAATACAATGTTCTCCCCCTCTCTTGTGGAGATCTATTCGATGTAATCTTCTTTTTGTGGTGTGTTTGTTGAGACCGATGAATTGTGGGTTTATGATCAGGTCTATCTATGAATAATATTTGAATCTTCTCTGAATTCTTTTATGTATGATTGGTTATTTTTTGCAAGTCTCTTAGAATTATTAGTTTGGTTTGGCCTACTAGATTGATCTTTCTTGCAATGGGAGAAGTGCTTAGCTTTGGGTTCAATCTTCGGTGTCCTTTCCCGGTGACAGTAAGGGCAGCAAGGCACGTATTGTATTGTTGCCATCGAGGATAACAAGATGGGGTTTTCTTCATATTGCATGAGTCTATCCCTCTACATCATGTCATCTTGCTTAAGGCGTTACTCTGTTTTTTACTTAATACTCTAGATGCATGCTGGATAGCGGTCGATGAGTGGAGTAATAGTAGTAGATGCAGGCAGGAGTCGGTCTACTTGTCTCGGACGTGATGCCTATATACATGATCATACCTAGATATTCTCATAACTATGCTCAATTCTGTCAATTGCTCAACATTAATTTGTTCACCCACCGTAGAATACTTATGCTCTCGAGAGAAGCCACTAGTGAAACCTATGGCCCCCGGGTCTATCTTTATCATATTAATCTCCTATTACTTAGTTATTTACTTTGCCTTTATTCTACTTTGCATCTTTATCATAAAAATACTAAAAATATTATCTTATCGTATCTATCAGATCTCACTCTCGTAAGTGGCCCTATAGGGATTGACAACCCCTATTTGCATTGGTTGCGAGGATTTATTTGTTTTGTGCAGGTGCGAGGGACTCGCGCGTAGCCTCCTACTGGATTGATACCTTTGTTCTCAAAAACTAAGGGAACTACTTACGGTACTTTGCTGCATCATCCCTTCCTCTTTGGGGAAAACCAATGCAGTGCTAAAAGAGGTAGCAATGACTCAGGCTGATCTCTGCCCTGTTTGGTGTCGGGCTCCGCGGCTAGCACTACCGCTCCCTTGCGCTTCACGTCCTTGGCCTTGTCTTTCTTCTGCTCTGTGCCTGCGGCTGGCAGCTCAAGGAGGGAAAGGCGCCCGTCCTCAGCTCTTGCACACTTGGTCGCCAGGTTGAACAGCTCATGAGACGTGCAAAGCTCCTCATGGATGGTGAGCTCTTCCTTCATCCTGACATCACGGACGCCGTTGGAGAACGTAGAGATGATGGCCTCATCCGTGACCTTGGGGATCTTGAGGCGGGTATTGTTGAAGCGCTCGATGTACTTCTGGAGGGTCTCCCCTGGTTGTTGCTTGATGCGGCGTATGTCGGTCGCGGCCGGCGGGCGGTCGCGAGTGCCCTGTAAGTTGGCGACGAAGCGGTCGCGCGTCTCGCCCCAGGAGGAGATCGAGCCGTGCTGCAAGTTCAGGAGCCAGGTGCGGGCCCCATCCTTGAGAGCCATGGGAAACTAGTTCGACATGACTTTCTCGTCGCCGTTGGCTGCTTTGATGCTCAGCTTGTAGAGCTGCAGGAACTCTGTGGGGTCGGCGGTGCCGTCGTAGCAAGGAGGTAGATCCGGTTTGAACTTGCGTGGCCATGCGACGCTGTGGAGCTCGGGGGTGAAGGCGCGGCTGCCGGCCGTAGTTACTGGGGGCCGCCTCGGAGGTGGAGCTTGGTCCTATCGAGGTCCGCGCGGCTCCGCTGCAAGCGGCGCACGGTCTTGATGAGGCGGCGCGGGAAGCGCGGGTGCAGCTTCTCGCGGCCGTGGGATTTCTTGGCAGCTTCTCTCTTTGCGCGCGGGCACCGGTCGTGGCGGATCGCATCGTGGGGCCGCGCGCCTTGGTGCCAAGGCGCCGTCTTTGGGCTGGGGTGGTGGAGGCGTGCCTCGGGCCTCGTCGCCCGTGGCTGGCTGAGGGTGAGGCCGAGAGAGGGACGGCGCTGGGGAGCCCCCTGCGCCACGGACGAGCTTGGCGACGCGGTCGAGCCACTCCTCGTAGAGTTCGTCGACTGGGCGGTAGCGCAGGAGCTCGTTTGCGGCGAGGAGTGCGGCACGCGCCTCCATGGGAGCGTGGTGTGTGTGAGATGAAGAACCGGCTGGTGCCAGCAATGGAGTGGCGGTGCGGCCGTCCTGCCGCACCGAAGGATGCAGCGGAGATGCTTGCTACTCGTTCCTCACCGGGCCGGTGGCAGCGTTGGCGGCGGGGGACGGAGAACGACGTGGTGGCCCGCCGATGGGAGCTGTCTGAGCAACGTGGGCGGTGAGAGCAGCCTGCCGCTCAGCTCGAGCGCGGCGAGCGTCCGCCATGGAGACAGTGGAGCGACGAACTGACAGAAGGAAAGCAACGGCGCACCCCTACCTTGCGCGCCAAATGTTGGATGTGGGGTTCCGGCAAACCCTTAAGGTTCAAACACTGGGGTGCGCGCGTAGTCTTTTCCTCCCACCGATCTACGCCCTAGCTCGCTAAGATCTCGCGGACGAACTCGACGAACTCGCAACACAGAATGACACAGGATTTATACTGGTTCGGGCCACCATTGTGGTGTAACACCCTACTCCAGTGTGGTGGTGGTGGATTGCCTCTTGGGCTGATGATGAACAATACAAGGGGAAGAACAACCTCCTGAGGTTGAGGTGTTCTTGTGCGTGGCTAACTTGTGTGGGTGAGAGAGCGATCTAAGATGACGTCTTCTCGCCCCCTTTTCTATGGTGGTGGCTAGCCCTACTTGACAACTAGTACAAGCTATCCTGACAAAAGGTGGTCTGCGCCTGCGAAAGGCTCTGGTGGTGACGCTGTCTTGGGTTCAACGATGACCTCCGTCTTGTCGTCCTTCTGGTCTTGGTCTTCTTCCACCAAAATGGCAACCTTTTCCTAGTGCCTCGGTACTTCTCGCCTGCGCTAGTTTCCTTAGCACCAAAGAGGAAACAAGGATGCTGCGCGTGCTGGCGCCCGCCTGGTGTCGATCATCATGGCTCACGTCACGAGAGCCTCGTGAGGTTTGCCTCGCCTTGATATCTCCGCTCCTCGTGAGCCTGCTTGACCAGGCCGCTCCAGAGGAGGTCTCGTGTCATCCTCCTCGCGAGGCTTGGCCCCTCGCGAGGGTCTTGGATGCCTTGATAATGAAGATGGGCTGTACGGCCTGCTGGCTTAGCCACGCGGCGGGCCGCAGGCAGGAAAGTCTGGGGACCCCCATTCCCAGGATGCCGACAGATGCCATTAACCATTGGAAGCCATGTTTCCCCCTCAGACTTGATAATTTTGCAGTCACAAGGATTGGATGTGATACTAGGAATGGATTGGCTATCGATGTATGGGGGAAACATCGATTGCGCGAGTAAGTCAAATTTTCTCACCACCCTGGAGGGAAAAAGGATCAAGTATGTATCCAGGCATTCTCCAAGGAGAACCCAAGTACATTCTCTCACGGTAGTTGTTCAGGAGGAAGTGCCTCTCATGAAGGATTACCCGGATGTATTTCCAGAGGAGTTACCAGGCATGCCGCCAGATCGAGACATAGAGTTCTTGATAGAGTCATTGTCAGGCACCATGCCAATATCAAAGAGACCATACCGGATGCCGCAAATGATCTGGAGGAGATCAAGAAACAGATGAAGGAGTTATTGGAGAAAGGTTACATTCGACGGAGCTCATCACCATGGGGAGCCCCGGTGCCGTTGGTTGAGAAGAAGGATAAGTCCCTAAGAATGGTTGTTGATTATCGGGCATTGAATGAAGTAAAGATCAAGAATAAGTACCCACTGCCGATAATCAATGATTTGTTTGACCAGCTGCAAGGAGCAAAGGTGTTTTCGAAGATTGACCTGCGATCAGGTTACCACCAGTTGAAGATTAGGGAAAACGATATACCCAAAACAGTGTTCACCACAAGGTATGGGCTATATGAGTATACGGTTATGTCATTTGGATTGACTAACGCCCCCGCCTATTTCATGAGTATGATGAACAAGGTGTTCATGGAGTTCTTGGATAAGTTTGTCGTGGTGTTCATTGATGATATTTTATTATACTCAAAGAATGAAGAGGAACATAATGAGCATTTGCGGTTAGTTCTCGAGAAGCTCAGGGAACATCAGTTATATGCCAAGTTCAGCAAATGTGAGTTTTGGTTGAAGGAAGTTGGATTTCTTGGACATGTTATATCTGGAGAAGGTATAGCAGTGGACCCTACCAAGGTTAAATCAGTCACTGAGTGGTTGGCACCCACCTCGGTTGGAGAGATCCACAGTTTTCTTGGACTCGCGGGATACTATCGGAGATTTATTGAGAATTTTTCTATGATTGCAAAGACCATGACGACATTGTTGAAGAAGGACAGCAAGTTCCATTGGACTGAAGAATGTGAAGCAAGTTTCCATGAGTTGAAGAAACGTTTGACTACAGCCCCAGTGTTGATTCTGCCAGATATACGCAAGGATTTCCAAGTGTATTGCGACACCTCTCGCTTAGGACTTGGAGGAGTACTTATGCAAGACGGAAGGGTTGTTTCGTATGCCTCACGACAACTTAAACCGCACGAATTGAATTATGCCACACATGATTTGGAGTTAGCAGCTGTAGTGCATGCACTCAAGACCTGGAGACATTTTCTTATTGGAAATCATTGTGATGTGTACACGGATCACAAGAGTTTGAAGTACATTTTTACTCAGAAGGAGTTGAACCTCGGGCAGAGGAGATGGTTGGAGCTCATAAAAGATTATGATATGAAGTTGCACTATCATCCAGGCAAGGCAAATGTCGTAGCAGACGCTTTGAGCTGGAAGACTTACGTCAACACCCTCGTAAGAAGAGGAATGCCGAAGGAGTTGGTAGAAGATCTTAGGGAGCTACGTTTGGAGATAGTTCCTGAAGGTTTTGTTGCAGCATTGGAGGTTCAGAGATATTGTTGGAAAAGATTCTAGCAGCTCAGAAAGATGACAAAAAAATTGCCAAAATATAGGAGAAGATGAGTGAAGGCAAAGCCAAAGGTTTTCGCGAGGATGAGCACGACACCTTGTGGTTTGAAGACCGTATATATGTGCCCAATAGCGCGGAGCTCAGAAAGTTGATATTACAGGAAGCTCATGATTCACCATACTCGATACACCCCGGAAACACCAAGATGTATTTGGATCTGAAGAAGCGTTTCTAGTGGACTGGTATGAAGAAGGATATTGCCGAGTATGTAGCCGTATGTGATGTATGTCAGAGAGTGAAGGCAGAACATCAGAAGCCCGCAAGGTTACTGCAGCCTCTGACGATACCTTAATGGAAGTGGGATAAGCTTGGCATAGACTTTATCACCGGATTTCCCAGGACCCGATCGGGATATGATTCAATCTGGGTAGTAGTGGATCGCTTGACCAAAGTAGCTCACTTTATCCCAGTGAAAACCACTTATACAAGTGCGAAGTTGGCCAATATATATATGACCAGGATCATATGTCTGCACGGAGTTTCGAGGACCATTGTATCAGATAGAGGAACACAATTTACTTCAAAGTTTTGCACCAGCTGCATCAGACTTTGGGGACCAGGTTGGAGTTCAGTACATCTTTTCACCCGCAGACAGATGGATAGACAGAGAGAGTGAATCAAATTCGGGAGGACATGTTGAGATCTTGTGCATTAGACTAGGGATCTAGTTGGTATGATAATTTGCCTTACGCAGAATTCTTGTACAATAATAGATACCAGGCCAGTTTGAACATGGCACCGTTCGAGGCCCTGTATGGAAGAAGGTGCAGAACACCATTGATGTGGGATGAAGTTGGAGACCGCCAGTTGTTTGGACCAGATTTGATTAAGGAGTCCAAAGAGAAAGTTGAAATGATTCGAGATAGACTAAAGGTAGCTCAGTCTAGACATAAGAGTTATGCAGACTCAAAATGCAAGGAGGTAGTCTATGAAATCGGAGACAGGGCATATCTAAGAGTGTCACAACTTCGAGGAGTTAAGCATTTTGGAGTTAAGGGAAAGTTAGCCCCGAGATTTGTGGGACTGTACCGTGTTTTGGAACGCTTAGGAGAGGTTTCTTACAAGTTGGAACTACCCGAAGGACTGCCGGGAGTTCATGATGTGTTTCACATTTTCAGTTGAAGAGGTGTCATGCAGAGATGGCCGATATTCCTATGACGGATACAGTTCCTCTAGAAGAAATACAATTGGATGGCGATTTGATATATGAGGAGAAACCTGTCAAGATTCTCGAGTTTGCTAGCCGAGTTACCCGCAGTAAGGTTATCAAGTTTTGCAAAGTTCAGTAGAGCCACCATACCGAGGATGAAGCCACCTGGGAACGAGAGGATGATCTACGCAAAGACCACCCGCACCTATTTTCTAGCCAATCTGAATCTCGAGGGCGAGATTCATCTTAAGAGGGGTAGGTTTGTAACATCCCAAATTTTCAATTTGGAATGTTATACAAAGGTCATTCATGCATATCATATTTTATTTCATTTTCATTTCACGATCCTCGAAATCCTAAGAAACTCAAGGACCCGTGGAGAGAGTTGGGGATTTCATGATTTTCATATTTGAATTTCTATCAAATATTGAAATAAGGATCATTTTGGTTTTAATGATTTTTCTCTCTGAAAATATTTTGAAATTAAAATATATGAGAGGAGATAATATGACTTCTTCAAAATAAATGAAATATTGGAGGAAAAATATTGAAATCAAATAAATGATTTTTATTTGGATTTTATTGCAATTTTATTCGAATTAGGAAAAATACGAGTTTTCAAAAATTCTTTATAGGCCCAAATAAATGTTCACCTCGTCCGGCATATTTGTATAGGACGGGGAAAATTTATTTCGGGATTTTTGGAGTCTGTTTAGTATTTTTTTTCTTTGTTTTTCTCCGTCTGGACTTATTTTAAAAAAAAGGCAACCGACCTAGCGGGCCGGTTTCGACCCGGACTCCTTCCCCCGGCCGGCCTTATAAGCTGCCGAGGCCACCCCAGCCCGCCCCGTGCCCGCGTCCCGCCCTAACCCTAGCCGCGCCGCCGCCTTGCCGGAGCCGCCGCTGCCATCGCCGGACTTCGCCGATCCGCCGCCGTTGACCGTTGACCGGTCGGTTTTTTATTAGAAACCCTAAGATCGGATTTTTTTTTTCTTTAGATCGGTTTTATTCTGGTTTTCTGTGGTTTAGTTAAGTAGCGGACGTTTGACCATATGGTCGTTTTAACGAATGCCGTTCACCCATTTTTCATAGACAGCGAACATTCGTTCATTAGCCTGTTCGTCAGTTTTTTTCCAGGGTTTTCCGTGATTATTTCTAATCGCGATTTCTGCCCTAATTTTCGTTTTAGTTTATCTTTTTGCTCGTTTATCGGAATCAGGCGATTCAAGCGCCTAGATCTTCGTATCGAAGACCTCTTTCTGTTTAACCAACTTGAACAAGATTTTGGTACTGTAAAATTTGATTTTAGTCCAGATTAGTAATCGGATCTTGTTTCTTTCGCAGTTTGTGTTTTGTTGCTCCGTTTGATTTGATTCTTTTTGCGAACCGGAGTTCTTCAGTTGAACTTCCTGGTTAGATCTTCTTATTTGAGATTTACCCGTGTATCTTTACTTGATTGCTTATGTATGATATTGTTTGTTTGTGATAGAACACCCGGAGTACGAAGCGTGCTACTACGAGTCTCTAGGTTTTGCGGATCATCATCAAGGCAAATAACACATTGATCATACTTCTTTCATACCCAGTTTTATGCATTAGTTCCAATCCCCAAACATTGCATGGTTAGGATGTGATCAACTTGTGGGTATTGGGAAGTAGATGATGAGGTAGAACCTATTGCCCTGTTTTAATATCAAACCATGGGAGTTACTTCTACGTTACGCTTATATTGCTATGCTATGCTCGTAGATGTGGATTGGGTTTGAGTGTATCCATGACAAGATGTGAGATTGTAAATTAATGGTTCAACTTAAGGTGGCAACTTTAATACACATCTAGGTGGATTGCTTGTTTTGGGCACCTAGGGATATACCAGTGTTGTCCTAGGAGATCCCGGGGATATACCGTGTGATCCTCCTACGGTCCGCCACCCAGGATCAAAGGGATCAAAAGATTATTCATGATAGAAACTTTTGTGTGCAGCCACAAGCCATTATGGGCTCTGGCATAGTTGAGTATGTTGTGTGACCTCTTTCAGTGGTGGGCTAGCAGATGTAGAGGGAAAGTTGGTGTAACTGTCCACCCGGAGTAAAGAGTTAATGCTTGTGAAAGACTGTGTCTCGGTCATCTGTTTCTCAAACACCGTGCAGTGCGAGAAATACAACGGAGGAGATCAAGTCTTGTGGGGAAAAGTGCGCAAACCTATGCAGAGTGTACAAACTAATCTGGGTTAGCCGTGTCCCCCGTTATGTACATCTTGAGTTCTAGTACTTGGATTATCCGACTATATCTCATGACTCTAATTTAATTTGTTGGGGTGATAATTACTTTTAATTGGGATTGAGATGGGTGTACCATTCTCAATGTTTCAACTACCATGATAGTTAAATAAAATATATTCCTTTGTTGTAGGGAAAAATTGGCTTCTCGCAAAAACCATATAACCATAGAGCCTCCACCAGCCATATATGCATGTAGTGATAGCATTTATCTATTCATTGCTCTACTGTGTTACATTGCTAACATATTCCATGTGCTGGCCCGTTTTCGGGCTGCAACGTATTATGTTGCAGACTTTTCAGACGAGGAGTAAAACGCGATAGGTCGTTTGTCATGCACTCAGCTATGTCGTTGGAGTTGATGGGCTCACTTTATCTTCCAAGTCTTCCGCTGTTATCGTTTTAGATGGCCTTAAGCCATATTTATTGTAATAAGTTCTCTTTTGAGACATTCGATGTAATAAGTGTGTGATTGCTACTCTGTTATAAATGCTTCGAGTATTGTGTGTGTCAGCATTACCGATCCAGGGATGACACTGAAGCACAGAGACTTGACTGTTTGAGGTCGGGTCGCTACATCTACTTGCGAGCCGTTAGATTCATCAAACTTCACACCTACCATCTCTTCAACCTTTCGGGTGAAATTGTTGTAGATAGGTAAGTGTGAGAGTTTGAGCCATAACCAAGTAAGAAACCTTCATAAGTTTAGGAGAAAATTTCGAGCGACTATGCTTATTAAGGATGTAACACTTTGAGCCAAATACTCGACAATATCCAACTTGGGGTTTGTTTCCGGTGAGAAGCTCGTATGCCATCTTGCTGAGAAGTTTGTGAAGATATAGTCAATTCGTAGCATGACAGCCTGTCTCAACCGCTTCTGCCCAAAAGTGTCTTGGCATCTCGTATTCATCAAACTTTGTTCTTGCCATCTCTATAAGTGTCCGGTTCTTCCTCTCAACAACTCCATTTTGTTGAGGTGTGTAGGTAGCCGAGAACTCATGTGAAATCCCTTCTTCATCTAGAAAGGTATCCACATTGGCATTCTTGAAATCCGTTCCATTATCACTTCGAACCTTCTTGATCTGCACTTCAAATTGGTTTTGAGCCTTCCTAGCGAAGTTCTAGAAGATCTTTTTGACCTGCGATTTGTCATCAACAAAGAACACGCACGTAAATCTTGAAAAATCGTTAACAATGACCAAACCGAATGAGTTACCACCGAGGCTCTTGTAGGCATTGGGACCAAAAAGATCCATATGAAGTAGCTCATGTGGTCTTCTCGTGGTCATGATGTTCTTCACGGGATGAATTCCTCCAACCTGTTTTCCTGCTTGACAAGCACTACAAAGTCTATCCTTCTCAAATATGACATCTTTAACACCAAGGATATGATCACCTTTAATAAGCTTATAAATTTTTGCATGCTTACATGACCTAACCTTCTATGCCATAGCCAACCTTTAGAAGATTTAGCAATTAAGCAAGTACGAGGTTGAGCTCTCTTAGTGAAATCAACAATGTAAAAATCACCTCTATGAATACGATAAAGACCATATTATGATTATCTCTTTGAAACACTTGGCAATCTACTTTAGTAAATAGAATATTAAAACTGAAGTCAGCTAGTCTAGATACGGAAAGGAGATTGTAGCAAGAGATTCAACGAGCATAACATTTTGGATAGAGCTATCATTGGAAATGGCCACCTTACCAAGGCCAAGTACCTCACCCTTGGAGTTATCTCCAAAAGTGACATACTTGCAATGGACCATCGTTCTTAGCAAGCTCACGGAACATGTCCTTGTTTTCGGTCATATGATCAAAATATCCACTATAGAGAATCCATTCCTTTACTCGGTACATGTAACCACGAAGGTTCGTCATAAGACCAAAGTGTCTCATTCACTCATCAAGATCAAAATCACTATTATCATCCTCATCATAATATCCATGCTCAACATCATCATGTGAATGATCATCACCTAGAGAGAGTGATTCATTAGATTTATGACCATGACAATGTGCATGTTTATGAATTATAACTGTTTGTGATGAGCTAGAACAACAGAAACGGGCTTTGTAGGCCCAGAACCATCAATAAATGTTGACCTTTTTTCTCGTCACATTGCAAATTACAACGCAATAAGTAATTGCAAATCTGTTCACACCTATCAAACTAATATGTGTTCACACTTAGCACCGGGCTATAAAAAACACCCACTCAAAAATTACTTCACAATTCCTCTCCTCATCACCCACAAAACTGCTCTTTCCTGTCAAGTCGTACCGCCATGACCGGTAGGAGGAGTTTTGGGTGGACATATAACCAGGCAGCAAAGACCAAGGCCACGGGAACACTAGAGAGGTCCCGCTGTGAAGCGGCAGCCGCAACATAGATGTCCTGGCACGCCGCGAAGCCCTTGAATGAGCTCTCACGGGCACGCGAGGGCTCTCACAAGCACACTCGCCGCATCAGTGATCGCGGCGAGCTAGTGTTGCTGATGTCCTTGGCCGGCGATGATGACATTGTCGCTGACCTCATTAAGCATCAGGAGCTGGTCGACAGCTTGATGAACCTGGTTGAGATCAGTGATGCCTCGGTTGATAAGGCGACCGGCCTCGTCGAGCAACTCATGGGTGACAATGCGAAGTTGCTCAAGGCGCTCGCCGAGAAGGAAGAGGAGGCCGCCGGATGGAAGATGCTGCATGAGCAGAGCAGTGCCTCGAAGATGATGCTGACAACGGTTGTCGAGGAACTGATGGGTGACTTCAGGAAGATCTGCATCAAGCATGAACAAGAGGTGGAGGAATCTGTGGCTGCTTTCAAGCAAAGTCATGAGGAATTGAATGAGCTAGAGGATGTCATCACCCGGTGATCCATCGACGAATAGAGACAGTAGCGACCCAGATCATTGTCTGCAATTTCCTTCTTCCCTTGCCCATGTGTCTTCCGGGCTTTGCCGCATGTGGCATTTTAAATTATCCGGAATATGTAAGACAACTATTATCTGCGCCATTGTAAATTTGTCGTTGTATTATCCGTTGCCATTTTATTTGTCGTCGTATTATCTGTTGCCCTATGTGGCAATTTAAATTAGGCCAGAATATGAGTTGAAAACACGAAAAAAGAAAATGTTGCCATGGGATCACAAGCAAACACCCTCCATCCAGGTGCTTTAATTAACCACGTGTTAAACAGCGGCTCGCCATTAATGGAGAAGTTGTGAGTGAGGCGGGCGGCTGGTGGATGGAGGTCAAAGAGCTCGCCTCCCGGTGAGCATGGGCGGCCTTGCTGCTCGCACATGTCCCGTCGAGCCTGTGAGGTGGACAGGATGCACACATCCCATAGAGCCTGCATGGCGGACTGCTCACACGCATCCCGTCGAGCCTGCACGGTGCACTTCTCGGGCCCGTCCTGTCTAATCAAACAGTCGCACGCACACCATCAAGTATGGTTAAATTTTGGTAGAGGTAGTGGCCGCATCTCTTTCACCTTCCACTTTCAGTGCAAGCCTATGATCTATTCTTACAACTTGAGGTAATATGTGAGGATCTCAGAAGCTCAGGATACAACAATCACACTGACACATGATCCTATATTTGGGGGTCTCATAAATTTAGTGCTGAAAAATCCTAGAGTGGTGATTGGGATTAAAGTTGTACCTCAGCAATTTCAATGGATTTGGAATTCCTCCTGCCAACCAAAGCACAAAATTTTCTTCTACATACTTCTCCATGATACAGTGAATACCAGAAATCTTCTCAGGAGGAAAACTTTTTATGTGGAAACTTATAATTGTGCACTCATGCCTTGCCAACATGAGGAAACTGTCCTCCACCTTTTTTGGGGCTCCCCTTTTGCTGAAAGATGTCGGAACTTTGTTTGTCCTTCCATAGACAATCCTACTTCAGTCTTGGAGGTTGTGGATGATATGAGAGTAAAGCTCAGGGTACCTTTTCTATGGACATCATTATTCTGGTTGCATGGGCAATCTGGATCTCAAGAAACAATCTGATCTTTGAACAAGTGAAACCATCATTCCGGATTTGGAGAGACATCTTCTTCGAGGAGTTGAATTGGCTCAGATATAGGATCAAGAAGAAGCATGCCACTTGGTTCAATGCGTGGCTAGACAACCTTTTGTAGTTTTTTAGCTTTTTCTTAGTCTTCTTTTTTCTTCTTTCTCGTTTGTTTCTTCTTCTTTCTTTTTTAGCTTTAGTCTCTTTTTTCTATTGGCTTATCTCAAGCCTTGTAAGACTGGTTCTCTTTTATTTCATTAATAAAAATTGCAGTGGGGCTTTTCCCTACTATGTACAGTCAAAAAAATGGTTACGACGATACACGATTCATATAATACTACCATTTGCGATATTAATGTATCAGCTATTTGTTTCAAAAGGACTTCATTGGCTATTAATGTGTTCGCCTTGTCTCAAACTGGATGATTTTTTTACCACGACATATATGTGCCATGTCATGAAACCATGCCAAGTTTCATGTTTTTTGGGTGAGTTTTTGATTTACTAGGATTTAATAACCGAGATTCTCAATGTTTCAGGATGACGAGAAGTTTGTAATTCAATCCCATTCCTTAAATGAGCCCTAAACATCCACCCAATGACACATGTACGATTTCCCACCCATTTTGCTTCACTGGAGCATGTGCTTGTAGTTCAAATTTGAATTATGGACTACATTAAATGTCTAGAAAACATAATTAATATATATAATGACCAAACCCTGAACAGTTTCAAATTTCAGCACTACACTCCTGTTATTCTATGTTGCCTGTAGAAAACAAAGTTAAAGGCGAGAAGATGGAGTGATTATCGTTTCGCCCACAAGAGGGGTAGTTTCCCTACCGGAACCACGAGGGTTGTGAGAAGCTTCGATTTGTCAGAGGCTTGTAATATAGCTTGGCCCAAATTGGACAATTATTTTACCATAACATATATGTGCCATGTAGTGACACCATGTCAAGTTTCATGATTTCCTAGTGAGTTTTTGTAACAACCTAGTTTTTGGCCCTTTTCTTTTTCTTTTTGATTTATTGGTTTTTGCTCTGTATTTTTTGGAGTGGTTCTGTGGCCTTGTCAACTGGTAGATCATCATTTCTTCTTCTCCCAAGTGACTCGTCGTCCTCAAATCTAGCCCTAGACCATGTCATTTCCGTTCTAGCCCAACCCTAAAATTCTTTTCCTAGGAATATTCCTTTTTCTATTAAAGGAATAACCATGTGTGCCCTAGGTTGTGTAGCAACCTATATTTCTGTCACTCCAAAAAAATCCAAATGAATTCGCATAATTTCTTTGGGTCATATGTTGCTCAAATATGCCCAAACTCTGTCCTAGCCCAAGAATAATTCCCCAATAATTAGTCTTCATTTCTGTCCAGTATGGCTTTGTGTGAAGGAAGGGCCACCTATGTTTACTTGTTAGCTCCCAAACTTTTTGGGCATGATATTTCATCCAAATCATTGCCTCATGCCAAAATTCAACTTTATTTGCCTAGCCAATCTTCCTCAGCAATTTTTTGAAGTTTTTGCCAGACAGAAGGCATTGTGAAGGAAGTACTAGCTAGGGTTGTCTAAATGAGTTGAAATTTTTCATAGCTCTTCATGTGCTCATATTATCAAATTCCTACAAATTTCAGCCCCATCCAATCATCTATGTGAGCACAAGACCAACTCTTTGATTCTGTTAATATTCTCAAGGTGTGAAGCAAGTATATTTTATATTTCTTCATTAATGTTGAGCAATTACCAGATTGTTCTCCTACCCAAATAACATCTCCCCACCAACATTGGGATCAATTCATCAAGCCAATATTTCTCTAGAATTTTTGCATGTTTCTGGTCAGTGAGGATGTTTGTGAAACAAGTACCATTTTGGCAAGTCCATTTTGTATGAAATTTTTACAGCATCATCACCTGCCCAAATCATCATGATATACCAAATTTTAGCTCAAGTGGTTACTCCACGTGAGTGAACCATCATGATCTTCATTCTGGACCATTTTGGTTAGTTGCAAAGCAACTATATTAAGCCTTGGTCCACTTCACCTCAAAACTTCCAGGAACATAGTACTTCCTAAGCTAATCACCCCAGACAACACCATTTGACCCAATCGGGTCTCTGTTGATCACCGGTACGCATCCAAGTATGCTACAACAAACTTCAGACCTTAGTTCCAACTTAACCATAGTGCCTCGGATCAAGCCATGGCATTATAAATGCTCTATATTGGAAGGACTATCAGCTAGACAACATTTTGGGTGCCAGTGAGCATTGAATGCCCTGGTTCACGTGGTGACTACGATGATGGCAAGCCTGTGCACGCACTCTTTGCACTGTGGTGCGTCCAGGACGTCATTTGCGCTTCGGCCTCTCCTCTTCTCGTCGCGTTTGTGCGCGTGACCGTGTCCAGCATTTTCATCTCGTCATTGTCGTTCCCCTGGACCCCTCTCCCCCTTCGTCCGCTTCCTCACCGGTGCTCGCCACCGAATGGCCAGGAGAGAATAGCAGCCGACATGGCATTGAATGCGCTCGGCCGCTTCCTCCTCGTGACTGTGGCGTTGTCTACCTCTCCGTTAGCCTCCCCTGTTCCTCCCCCGTTGCCTACCATCGAGCTCGCGTGCGTGCACACGCGTCCGCGGCGACGACAGCGCGGCACACCCCTTCCCTCGGCTATATAAGCCACCCGCCCCTGTTTCTCTTAGCCATTGGCCTCCACCACCTCCTAGAGCCCCACGTAGTCCCTTGCCCGAGCTCGAGGAGCTCCTCTGCCTCGCCATCACCGTCATGGCCGCAGCGGCCATCTTCTCAAATTCGGCCAAGCCAAGCTCCCTCCCTCCTCCATTCCACCACTCGAGCTCCACCCACTCACCAGCACACCTCTCCCTTCTCTCAATTCAACGGTGGGTCGACCTTGGCCTCAATCCCAACTCTGGCTGAGCTGCCAGCCGTCGCAGCCCTCACCGCCGTCGTTCCCGAGCTTCCCGGTGACCGCTCTGTTGTTGCAGGAACGGAACCACTACTCGCCGGCGATCACCGGAGACAAGGTCGGAGGGGTAGAGAATGAACACAGAGATTTTCCAGGCGCACAAACACCTCCACCGCATGTACGGCTCCTGTGTATTTCCCTTGAGCACGAACTCAAGCCACTCCATTACGAAGACCAACACACGGGTTTTATACCCAGGCACACGATGGACACGCTCTCCACGCCCCTGCCTGGTCGCACCCATGACCTAGCTCGCTTTGGCCGCGTCCTCCATGCGCGCTGCAATGCACGCGACGCACCGAGCCCTCCCGATCGCCTAGCTCCCCTGGACCTAGTCTCTAACAGAAACACCATGCATGACACGCACGCACACACACCTACGGGCATGCACACACGCAGCCGAGTCTTCCACGGCCGGACCCGACGCGCCCCGAGCGCACACACGCACACACCCTCGTAACACACATCATGGGCATGGCTTGCTGCTAACATTCACGCCACAAGCCATGACCTTGCACATGTCAAGCTCGTCGTCGTCATGCCATGGCCGCTCCTATGGCCTCCTCGATGCTTGATGTAGCACTCCGCCATGATCAGCAAGCCCTCAGCTCAAGCCCATGCTGCGCACTCCCCGGCCGGCGCACCCGTCGCGCTCGGACGCGAACGCATGACTGTCTCCAGTGTGGCGACGCGGTCACCTCCTCGGCGATCAACCCTGTGCTCCACACGCCCACAGCTCGCGGCCTTGATCACGCACCAACGCGATCAACGCGGCCGATCCAGCATGCCCAGGAGCTCGGTCTTCTCCTCGCCGAGCCACGCCCTGCACGCCTCGGCTCACGCATACGTGATCGACGCGGCCGCCCTGCGCTCTGCTGGACATGTTCTCCTCCGTGATCTGCATCCCCGTACGCGCGCCCGCGGTCCCGACGCGCCCAACGCGTCTAGTGCGCACCATAACACGCACCGGTCGCGCCCGGCTCGCCGCCGCGTCTTATTGCCCTGCACCGCTGCGACCTCACCCGCAGCGCCGCACCTCCATGTCGCCCCGCCACTGTGTGTCATCGCCGCACCTCTGCATCCACCGCACGAATGGTGTCACAATGAGCCATAGCCGCAGCCGCTTCCGTGCTCACCGCGGACTCGCCGCGCCACAGCTCCGAGCCGCGAGGCTCTGATACCAAATGTTGTTGCAGGAACGGAACCACTACTCCTCGGCGATCACTCGAGACAAGGTCGGAGGGGTAGAGAACAAACACAGAGATTTTCTAGGTGCACAAACACCCCGTCGCACGCACGGCCCCTGTGTATTTCCCTTGAGCACGAACTCGAGCCACTCCATTACAAAGACAAACACATGGGTTTTATACCCAGGCACACGATGGACACGCTCTCCATGCCCCTGCCTGCTCACGCCCACGACCTAGCTCGCTCTGGCCGCGTCCTCTGCGCGTGCCCGCGACGCATCGAGCCCTCCCGATCGCCTCGCTCCTCTGGACCTGGTCTCTAATAGAAACACCGTGCACCACACACACGCACGCACACCTACAGGCATGCACACACACACCCGAGTCTGACGCACCTCGAGCGCACACACGCACACACCCTCGCAACACACATCATGGGCATGGCTTTTTGCTAACACGCGCTACCATGGAACGGGTTGGCCTCGTCGCCCTGAGCACGTGGGTAGGTCGGCCGCCTCTGCCAGGGGCCGGCTCTGCCTGGGCCAGGTGCAGGCGCGAGCGTGGGGAAGAAGGAGACGAACCCCTCCCTGCCAGCTGGCCATGGGCCCCGCGACCCCACTCGTCATCCACTCCACGCACGGATCCCAGGGACGCTGACGTGGATAAGTGGAGGCGTAATCCTCCGGATTACGTCTTCAGTTTCCAGAAAGCGTATTTTTGTGTTCCTTTAGATGTAAATGCGTTTTCACTTCTAGGAAATGTATTTCCTTCTAATACGCTTTTATTTTTCTGTCCATGCCCTGTTTGAAAATATTTTCATTACAGATAGGTCCCTAGCAGAAAACACTTCATAACTTTTTGATCCTAACTCCAAATGAGGTGATTCCAAAGCCCACTTCTTCATTTCGTCGAGCCCGTTCTATTGGCATCATTTTCACCGTGTGTTAACATTCTAAAAATGGCCATTTTTCCCTTGCACTAAATCAGCCCCCTCCGAGAGAGAACAGTTTCCGGTGATTCTTTCCACAAGCTTCTCGCACTTTTTCCTGGTGATTTCATCTACCCCAGGCAAGACAGACCCTCCATTTGCATGATTGCGATGCAGTGAAATGGTTTAAATTATTTGAAGTTGGTTAAAATTTGCATTAGCTATGTATGATTTGTTCATGGCATTTCTTGGAGTATTGTTTTGATCTTGCTATTGCCATGATATTGCTTGGAGTTCTAGGGCTTATATTTTGATGATTATGTGGATGACATATTTCCTTTAGATTATTAGTGGCTAGTATTATTTTCATCATGATGCTAGTTGATATTATGTTTTGGAGTATGATGTTGGAGATGATGCTTGCATGTGGATCATAGTTGGATAGCTAGTTCTTGAGATTTGAGTAGTAGTATTATCGTTCTTGGATTCATCATGATAGAAGTGTTATGCTATCCTCGGAGTATTTTGATATGTCGATAGTATGATTTGGATCATTTGTTGGATATTGCTATGACTTGGATTACAGGTTGATAGATGATAGCGGAGTATCAGTTATCATTGTTGTATGTTGGGGATAAATTCCGTCATTAAGTTGGTCAGGTGCCACCGAACCGGGATTTTCCCAGTGCAACCACATTTGCCTTTTATGGGAAGGCTCTAATGCGGTCTATTGTCATGCCTCTCGCCGGTGCCTCCAACGAGGGAAGGTTATGGGCGTGCGTTACCCTTGTCTGGTAAGCAGACATAACCTTGTGTGCCCATAGTTGGTATTGAGATCTCTTGTCCCCGTTTGGGACCATGTGTGCTTTCCCATGACGATGGTCGTTGATGCCTTTGGTAGGCATGGGGCCACCTAGGACTGAACCCTAAAGGGGTGTTGGTCGGAGTGGACGAGAGAGTGTCATGGCAGTAGGTCGGTTTTGTCGGAACGCTATTGGTCCCCCCGAGTGGGTGCACGAGACCATGGGGTCCGTGGTGTGGGTAAAATGCGCTACCTCTGTAGAGTGTGTGTGTGTGTGTGTGTGTGTGTGTGTGTGTGTGTGTGTGTGTGTGTTTAATCTATCGATAGTCTCATCCTCGATCACGGGCACAAGTTCGTACTAGGTCACACTGTTCGGTCAACACTCACATGACGGAATGACTTATAGGTTATGTATATGTTGATATTGTGAGCTGTAACAGTTTGGCAGGATGTTGATGATGATGTTGGTACGATCTCGAGGATGATCATTCAGTTTGTGGGTGGTCACGTGGTGATCACGTGGATGTTTTGGATCACAAGGTGATCGAGATGGTATATTACTTGGCCGGATAGCCAAGTGTGAGATGGTTCATGTGGTTCTTGAGATCTGCGATGATGGTTTATCACTATTCTAGTAGTTCATATCATGATTAGTATTTGCTTCATCATGGTAGCTATTAATTTAATTAACCTTGTTAATTCTAGGTTATTTTCTTGCCTTGATGCTTTTGGTTGTTGTGAGCTTCCAAGTACATTCAATGTACTGACCTAGCGTGTCATGCCAGATTGCAGGTGATGCCATGTTTGATTGATTGCTTGTCGAGGTTTCCGCGCATGCGAGCTAGATCGTGTCCCAGCCAAAGTCCCTGCGGAGTGGAGTTCGCCGCCTTTGTCGTTATTCCGTTGCTAGAAGTATTCCGCTGCTACGAGTTGTTCCGCTTCTAGCATAGAGCAAGTGTAGTATCGGATACGTAGTGTCGTCATGCTGATGTGCTTCTCTATAACATCAGACCCTTGTATTACTATTCTTGTAATAAGAGCTAATTTGTTCTATGTCAAGCAGTGTCGTATTCCAGAGACTTCTCCTCGATCTCTGGGCTAGAATACGGGGCGTTCCAGTTTCTCTCAGCCGGGGTGCCACAGGCTCGATATCAGAGCAGGTCTGGCTGTAGAACGCACTAGTTAGCGCGAGCTGTAGAAATCGGTAGTATAGAGTCTGTCTTGTTTGTTGCATTTGGTTGCTGCATTTGTTTGTTGCATAGCATGCATATAGACTTATTATTCTGTTACTAACGGTTTATCTGGTGAGTGTACCTGGCATTAGTTCGGATCCACTACAGCTTAGCCCCTGCATTTCTTTTAGTTTCTTTTCTTTCCTGTTCTTCGGTGTTTGGTGTTATTTCTGTCCTCGCAGAGTGATGCCAAGTGATCCCGACACTGTTTGCAGAAATGGTGCTCAGGTATCGCACCGATATTCTTCTTTCATCCTCACCTATGTTTTCGGTGGTAGACATGTTGCTACCCTGGATTGTTCTTTTTATCTTGTCATGTTGGCAACCCTTAATGATCTTAGTCATCAAGAAAGGGCAATGGCAACCGACTCAGTTTTTCCCGCTATCCTATTTCTTGGATGACTACGGATCTTTTCCGTCTGCTTGATAATAATGTGGCTGCGACATTCATGTCCCTCTACATGGTTACCAAGTACGTCCTCGCCTCCCAGCTAGTCAAGGTTGTTACCTTGATAGCTAGCAGTTGGTGTAGCCTTGTTTACACGAATCCTTCCACACATTTATTCGTCCTCGTGCACACTGTCATAGCATGTTAGATCATAGAACCGGAGTTCCCGCGAGATTTGTGTGCTTAAGTAGGCATGCATATTGTGTGACTAGCAGTAATGTGTCACATTGTTTGTGTGTGAATTGAGTGTTTTGTGTGCCTTTGTTTAGTTGAGTTGTTTCTTTGCTTCTTTCTTTTTGGGCCCTCGGTGCTACCATATTTTCCCCTTATTAAAGTTGCTCGTCAACTGACACTGGACCCGAAGAATCAGCAAGGAGTTTAAATATTCGGAAACTCAGCTAAACAGAATGGAATTCTCAGCCACATGCAGTGAAATGGGGAATATCTGATCTTGATGCTGATAATCAATTTTGCATTAGTGTGCACTCCTCACAATAGTATGGATAAACCAAGTCCACATCCGTACAAAATCCTCACAACAGTTATGATCCAGCCAACAGAAAGACAAGTCGGGTACAAGATCAACGTTATATTTTCAGTCAAAGGTATGGATCAGGTACAAAGGTCTGGCTCAACAATAAATGATGCTTCAAATATGTTATCTTACGAAAGAAAGCCAGAATGTGCTATGATCAAGGGAGATAGTCAAACAAATTTCTCATGCAAGTAATCAGCCGCAGGATATTATGGGTATGAGTATGGTGTTCAGTCTGCATATCACAAGTGTGAAGCTTTGGATATGAGAAACTCAGTCTTCCTCCACACACCATCGGAAGAAGCTTATGATGCAAGGATCCTCAATTTTTCTCAGTACAAAATATGTACAGATTCCGGTCCGAGATACCTAATCTTCCACAGCAAGATACCTCAGTAAAAGCTTCTGATAGACGGAAATGAATCTTTCTTAGTAAGCAATCAGAGGATAAGCTTCTTAGATACGGAACCCAAGCTTCTCCAGCATGCTACCCAAGGCAAAAGCTTTGAGCAGAGGCTAACAAGTCTTCCTCCACAAGCTACTCGGATGGCTTATCTCGTAAGCCACTCAGCCCACATCAGTACTACACTATTGCACCGTCCTCAGAGATTATACGATGAATTGGCAGTATATGGCAGTACAGCTCAAGAATCAGATTCACAATAATTTTGCTAGAAGTACAAGTCAGTCAAAGCATATGTCTGCTTCAGAAATCAAGTGTTCGGCTACATATCTTCCCACATATATGGTGAGAATGTATCCCCGTACATGCAAGTGACTCGGGTAATTTTCAACCCACGACACCTTGCCTTCTTCAGTACGACACTGCATGTCGTATTCAGTATTTCTACAAGATATGACATCGTAAGTAGGCAGTATATGACAGTGCGATTCAAGGGTCAGATTCCCAATGATTTTGTCAGAAGTATCATTCCACCAAGACAAATGTCTGACGCAAAAATCGAGTGTTCGGTTGCATATTCTTCTTATATATATGATGAGCATGCATCCCCGGTCAGATCAGTCACTCCTACAAGATACGGCAATTATCAAGCAGATATACCTAAGGAAGGTAAGGATTCAACGAGCTCATGAGTCAGGCACATGAAGATAAGCAGAGATACATCTCTTGTAATAAAAGGATCGACAAGATCTGGAGATGCCAACTCAGAACCAACAGTCTTGACAGTGGTCGCCAAGGCCAATATTTTCGCACCAAGAAGGTGATATCATGAACTCTTGTCACTCTCTTGCATGATTGGCAACCACAACGAGCTCTATACATCTACATGCTCTGAGTATATGTCATATATGTGCGGACCCAGGTCAGAAAATAAGCCCAAGGAATTATGCCAAAAATATTGCACTAGGCACAGTCATGGTCATACGAAGAATCAAGGACATGTGTGGCCAAGTTATTTCAGTAAGGTATCCTGACAAAGAAAATCATGACTGTCAAAAGGATGAGACTGACAGCAACGGTATGATGATTTTTGCGTGATCATCAGGGTCGGGGTACCCAAGTCAGTTGAATGCCATAATTGCATATGGAGCCACAAAGGCATACCCTCAGAGGATTACTTTGTTCCACAAGGACAGCATATTTCGTAGACCCGCTTAAAATGGTTAGTGCGGAATACCCAAGTCTGTTCTGTCAAATTCAAGATTCAGGTACAACCTCAGCAGTTTGACTTCAGTGGCAGTATTAAAGCATCTTAGGGCCTATTACCACATCTGGGTATACCGAAAACTAGGGTAAATAAAAAATCAAACAATCAGTGTAGACCGGGTATATCCACTGGTGGAACCAAGTGCATGGACAAAAGGTCATGAAAAGTATTTTTCCCGCCAGCACTCCCGTCAGGACAGCTCCAAGATGTTAAGATTTGAGGTGTGGCATAGCTATAAATCCATACCCTGTTATAGTGCTCACGACAAAAGCCAGTCGAATCTTTGGTACATATCTCATGCTAGAGCCAATGAAATAAATCAAGATAAATCAGTACCACCTGTGAGCAGTCAGCTTCTGTCAGGAGAATGGCCATGATTCTCAGCATTTATTGGAACCCAGATGACATGCATTTGTTTGAGCAAACCCCATGGCAAAAGTAAAAGGTTTGCATGACCAAAGGAAAATTTATGCTTAGATCCATTGGGTATCACCGCAGATATGAGAGAGTCAACGTCAGCAAAAGGATTTGGTATGTGAGCAAAAACCCGTCAGAATTTGGGGAAAGGTGAAGCAAACCACCCTTGAGCAAAGGTAATCAAATCATGAGAAAATTAGGGGAACAAAAATAAAGGAAAAGGATACCCGAGTTGGAGCCGGTGTCCTCAAGTCATAATATTGTTCCCTGAGCAACCAAATCTCGAGGACGAGATGTCTTTAAGGGGGAGGTTTGTAACAGCCTGGTTTTTAGCCCTTTTCTTTTTCTTTTTGATTTATTGGTTTTTGCTATGTTTTTCTTTTTGGAGTGGTTCTATGGCCTTGTCACCTGGGAGATCATCATTTCTTATTCTCCCAAGTGACTCATCCTCCTCAAATCTAGCCCTAGACCATGTTATTTCCATTCTAGCCCAACCCTAAAATTCTTTTCCCAGGAATATTCCTTTTTCTATTAAAGGAATAACCCTGTCTACCTGAGGTTGTCAAGAAACCTATTTCTATCACTCCAAAAAAATCCCAATTAATTCTCATAATTTCTTTGGGTCATACGTTGCTCAAATATGCCCAAACTTTCCTATCCTAGCCCAAGAATAATTCCCCAATAATTATTCTTCATTTCTGTCCAGTATGGCTTTTTGTGAAGGAAGGGCCACCAATATTTCCTTGTTGGCTCCCAAACTTTTTGGGAATGCTATTTCATCCAAATAATTGACTCATGCAAAAATTCAACTTTATTTGCCTAGCCAATCTTCCTCGGAAATTTTTCAAAGTTTCTGCTAGACAGAAGGCATTGTGAAGGAAGTACTAGATAGTGTTATCCAAATGAGTTGAAATTTTTCATGGCTCTTCATGTGCTCATATTATCACACTCCTCCAAATTTCAGCCCCATCCAATCACCTATGTGAGCACAGGACCAACTCTTTGATTATGTTAATATTCTCAAGGTGTGAAGCAAGTATATTTTATATTGCTTAATTAATTCTGAGAAATTACCAGATTGTGCTCCTACCCAAATAACATCTCTCCATCAAATTTGGAATCAATTGATCAAACCAATATTTCTCTAGAATTTTTGCAAGTTTCTGGTCGGTGAGGATGTTTGTGAAACAAGTACCATTTTGGCAAGTCCATTTGGTATGAAATTTTTACAGCATCGTCACCTGCCCAAATCACCATGATATACCAAATTTTAGCTCAAGTGGTTACTCCATGTGAGTGAACCATCATCATCTTGATTCCGGACCATTTTGGTCAGTTGCAAAGCAACTATATTAAGCCTTGGTCCACTTCAGCTCAAAACTTCCAAGAACATAGTACTTCCTAAGCTAATCACCCTAGACAACACTATTTGACCCAATCAGGTCTCTGTTGATCACCAGTATGCAGCCAAGTTTGCTACAGCAAACTTCAGAGCTTAGTTCCAACTTAACCATAGTGCCTCAGATCAAGCCATAACATTATAAATTGATGTGGAGCATCCTACGGTCATCCCCATAGACCTACCATCGTCTCACGAAGTGCCAAGAGGACCCATGACTCGAGCTAGAGCTAGAGCTCTCGAGACCGAGGTGACTTCTCTCCTTAGTGATATTACATATGATCCTCTCGCGACATGGATACTACCTAAGTACTAGACGTTGTGCATGATTAGGTACCAAGAGGACCTTTCCAAAGATGCACATGAAGGTGAACAAGTCCCCAAGTCCATGGATGAAGAGAACCCACAGAAGGAGTCAAGAACACCTCCCAGGACCCAGACATCCGGCCACGACCCCGGACGTCCGGCCCCTGGAGCGTCGTCCAGCACAAGCTGCACAGCCGCCAAGCATCTACAGGCCCCGGACATCCGGCCCCGCCAGCCCAGACATCCAGCCCTTCCCGATCTCTCGGATATCTGGCCTCCAGCCCGGAAATTCGGACCCCTCCGAACCCGAGAGCAACGAAGCCAGCCGCTCCAATCCGGACATCCGGCCCGACGCCCGGCCTCCCCTGTCTGCGGACAGTGAAGGGCCGAGGCCCGTGTACCCCTTCAACCCCCTAGACTATATATACTCCACCTCATCCCTCTTTCTAGGGTTAGCATTAGTTTAGCTCATATTTAGAGATAGAGCATTGCTCATCCACATCGGATCTACTCCACGAGAGAGACCGCGGCCCCTCTTCGGAGAAGATCCCTTTGGATTCAAGACCCCGCTAAGGTAAGATCCCCCCCCTGTGGATTCAAGACCTCCTCATGGAGAAGACCGACTACCTTTTGTATCGTCCCTAGTTGACTGTGTACCGTGTGATCTCTTATGTATTCGAGGATCTAGCACATGTGTGACTATTTCTTGTTGGTTTAGTGTTTTTCTCGTGTTTCCCCCGTGTTTCCCCTTGTTTCCCTCCTCGTGTTCTTCGTGTTCATCGTGGGATCCGCTCCTTTCGTGAAAGATCGGGCGATTAGGGTTCTACCCTACATCATCTTGGTATCTAGAGCCACGTTGATCACAATTTCGGAGCCTCCCCGTTGTGTTTCTAGCCTAGTTTTTGTTGATTTTTGTCCCTATTTCGGAAATTCCCCACAAAAATAGCCCCAAATTTTTTTGTGATTTGTTGGTGTGATGGATTTTTGTTGGATTTGATCCGCGGATTTCGTGTGTTGCGGGTAGATCTATCCTTCGATCCACTTTTCCCCAATTTACATCCGCAAATTCCTCCGAATTTTGCCCGGATTTGACCTCTCCTTGCGGTGTTCATCACGTTCATCCCTGGATCTAGAGCCCGGACATCCGGCTCGATACCCCGGACATCCGGCCATAAAGCCTAGACATCCGGCCCCTGGCAGCATCACTTCCTCTCCACCACCGATTTTCCGTCCATATTTCACCAAATTTTGTTCTAGTGCCCACATATACTTCCGCATACCGCCACCACCTCCGCATAGCCCCACAATCGCTTACCACTTCCAACTCCGACAATTTTGGTCCAATTTCGCTTTGACAATTTGAGTTGTGGTTCTGTTTCCTACTTGTGTTTCGGCTATTTAGGTACGGTTAGACATCAACATTACCGCCGCTTATCTTTGCCACGGACGCGTCATCAACAATGACCACCTCGACTACATCTTGGTATTCGTGCCACAATTTTGACACCATACCGTATGCAAGAACAGTAACCTCACCTTGGTATTGGACATATCATTCTTGACATTACTTTAATAGACATCATAGCCTTAGTCCTTTGCGTCGCTTACCCATCGAGACTAGCCGTTGAGTATTGCCGGCAATGAGACTTGTGCACATTAGTGATCATACTTCCCATAGCTTACATACATCATTGTTGCATATCTTGGTATCATCTCTTGTGTCACAAGGTTGTCATCGCATACACAATTACTATCTTGGTTCGTGAAGCATTGCATGAGAAAAGAGCTCAAATAACAAAGAGCCAAACAAGCTTTTAAGAAAAAAAGAAAAGATAAGAAAAGAGTTTTAAGCAACAACCATAGCATCATACAACATTAAGATTGTCATACTAGATCATCTTGGATCATAGCATCGAAACACCATACATAGAGCATACTTGGGATAGAAGTCGTCGCATTTTTGCTAAGTAGGTTGTGCTCAAGTCTTTGTATCCGCCTATTGTGTAATCATGCTAGCGTCTCTCTACTGTTGTGCAACAAGAGCATTTTTGTGGATTCCACATTTTGGCTCACCCTTGGTTGCACGACCCCACTTATCTTTTTGCGTGTGTGTTTCCATGTACCTTACATTGCTTGGTCTACTTGTTGCATTGCAAACTTGCGAATCTTTTCCAACATTATTGAAGCTCACATACAATTCATCAAATTTTGTTCCACCATCCTAACCAAGCTCCACCATAAGCTTTTACTTGTGTAGGTGTGAGAAACCGACAAGAATTGGTACCAATTGTGCTATTTCCTTGTCCACATTGGAGTGATCATTGATCCACCTTCAACTTCGGTCATGGTACATTTGGTATACGTTCTTCTCTTTCTACCACTCCCATTTTTCTCTTGGAATGATGGATAGGCCAAGTACTTCTACCAACCCACTCTTCATTGAGCACGACGACGACACGAACTCCTACGTCACCAAGAGTCACCTCTTTGGTGCACAACGTGCTTTGCATCAAGAGCAAAAAGCAATGAGTGAACGCATCGACATCCTCACCGCCGACTTGCGACTCTCCGAGCAACGTACAAGGGACTACTTCGACCACAAGCTTGATGACCACAAGAAAGAGAATGACGCAAGAATGGACGAGATTCGTGCTTTGTTGCTCAACGGCTCTTCTTCCACTTCGTCCTCATCAAGACGGACCCGCTCAAGTCGACACTCCGACTTCACCCTCTCCAGCTCAAGTACACCGACATCGAACACTCTTCAATGTGCCACGTGCAACGATCGTCAAGCAAGCCTCAATCCTCTACGCGACACCGGCTCTCAAGAGCACTGACAATGTCAAACCCAAGAGGCTTTCGCTCTAGCACGCGAACGGCAACGACAATGCCAACATGAAGAGGAAGAGCGAGCGCGTCTACACCAAGAAGCACAAGATGTCGAGGCACAACGTCAAGCACAACGATTGTGAGATGCTCAAGCACTTGAGGCACAACAAGCCCTCCAAGATTCAAGTCGATCCATAGCCAACCAAGGCCGACAAGCTCGTGAACATGAAGAAGCACTTCGTGAAGAAGATCACGAATGACGACATCAAGATCGCGTGCAACGTCAAGCTCGACAAGTTCCTCCACAAGTTCACCAAGAGCGTGAAGACAATGGGAATCATCCATGACAAGAGCAACATGAGGTTGACAACCCTCCTCGCGAAGAGCACAACGAGTTTGACAATCATCAACAGGGCGTCATCATCCTCGACCCCAACACAATGAAGAGAAATGCTACGACAAGCTCAAATTCTCCATGCCCAAGTTCAATGGAAGGAACGATCCCGAAGAGTATCTTTCATGGGCATTGAAGGTCGACAAAATCTTCCATTTGCACAACTATGATGAAGACAAGAAGATCGTGATGGCATCCATTGAGTTCCAAGACTATGTCCTCATTTGGTGGGAACAAGTTATCTTGCGCCGAGAGGCAAGAGGTGAACCACACATCACTACTTGGGCGCAAATGAAGGATGTCATGAGAGCACGCTTTGTGCCTACCTACTAAAACCGCGACCTCTAGCTACCTCTTGAGCACTTGCGTTGGCTTTCCCTTGAAGAGGAATGGGTGGTGCAGCAAAGTAGCGTAAGTATTTCCCTCAGTTTTTGAGAACCAAGGTATCAATCCAGTAGGAGGCTATGCGCGAGTCCCTCGCACCTACACAAAACAAATAAATCCTCGCAACCAACGCAATAAGGGGTTGTCAATCCCTACACGGTCACTTACGAGAGTGAGATCTGATAGATATGATAAGATAATATTTTTGGTATTTTATGATATAGATGCAAAGTAAAATAAAAGCAATGAAATAACTAAGTATTGGAAGATTAATATGATGAAGATAGACCCGGGGGGCATAGGTTTCACTAGTGGCTTGTCTCGAGAGCATAAGTATTTTATGGTGGGTGAACGAATTACTGTTGAGCAATTGACAGAATTGATCATAGTTATGAGAATATCTAGGTATGATCATGTATATAGGCATCACGCCCGAGACAAGTAGACCGACTCCTGCCTGCATGTAGAGTATTAAGTTCAAGAGAACATAGTAACGCTTTAAGCAATATGACATGATGTAGAGGGATAAATTCATGTAATATGATAAAAAACCCATCTTGTTATCCTCGATGGCAATAATACAATACGTGCCTTGATGCCCCTACTGTCACTGGGAAAGGACACCGCAAGATTGAACCCAAAGCTAAGCACTTCTCCCATTGCAAGAAATATCAATCTAGTAGGCCAAACCAAACTGATAATTCGAAGAGACTTGCAAAGATAACCAATCATACATATAAGAATTCAAAGAAGATTCAAATATTGTTCATAGATAAACTTGATCATAAACCCACAATTCATCGGCCTCAACAAACACACCGCAAAAGAAGATTACATCGAATAGATCTCCACAAGAGAGGGGGAGAACTTTGTATTGAGATCCAAAAAGAGAGAAGAAGCCATCTAGCTAATAACTATGGATGCGTAGGTCTGAGGTAAACTACTCACACTTCATCGGAGAGGCTAGGTTGTTGATGTAGAAGCCCTCTCTGATCGATGCCCGCTCCGGCGGAGCTCCGGAATAGGCCCCAAGATGGGATCTCGTGGATACAGAAAGTTACGGCAGTGGAATTAGGGTTTTGGCTCGGTATCTGATCGTTTGAGGGTACGTAGGTATATATAGGAGGAAGAAGTACGTCGGTGGAGCAACAGGGGGCCCACGAGGGTGGAGGGCGCGCTTGGGGGGGTAGGCGCGCCCCCCTACCTTGTGGCCTCCCTGTTGGTTGCTTGACGTAGGGTCCAAGTCTCCTGGGTCTTGTTCGTTCCAAAAATCACGTTCCCAAAGGTTTTATTCCGTTTGGACTCCGTTTGATATTCCTTTTCTTCGAAACCCTAAAATACACGAAAAAACAGCAATTCTGGGTTGGGCCTCCGGTTAATAGGTTAGTCCCAAAATAATATAAAAGTGTATAATAAAGCCCAATAATGTCCAAAACAGTAGATAATATAGCATGGATCAATCAAAAATTATAGATACGTTGGAGACGTATCAAGCATCCCCAAGCTTAATTCCTGCTCGTCCTCGAGTAGGTAAATGATAAAAACAGAATTTTTGATGTGGAATGCTACTTGTCATATTTTCAATGTAATTCTTCTTGATTGTGGTATGAAATATTCAGATCCAGAATATTCAAGACAAAAGTTCAATGTTGACATAGAAATAATAATACTTCAAGCATACTAACTAAGCAATTATGTCTTCTCAAAATAACATGGCCAAAGAAAGTTATCCCTACAAAATCATATAGTCTGGCTATGCTCTGTCTTCACCACACAAAGTATTTAAATCATGCACAACCCCGATGACAAGCCAAGCAATTGTTTCATACTTTTGACATTCTCAAAACTTTTTCAATCTTCACGCAATACATGAGCGCGAGCCATGGACATAGCACTTTAGGTGGAATAGAATGCTGGTTGCGGAGAAGACAAAAAGGGAGAATATAGTCTCACATTAACTAGACATATCAACGGGCTATGGAGATGCCCATCAATAGATATGAACGTGAGTGAGTAGGGATTGCCATGCAACGGATGCACTAGAGCTATAAGTATATGAAAGCTCAAAAAGAAACTAAGTGGGTGTGCAACCAACTTGCTTGCTCACGAAGACCTAGGGCATTTTGAGGAAGCCCGTCATTGGAATATACAAGCCAAGTTCTATAATGAAAAATTCCAACTAGTATATGAAAGTGACAACATAGGAGACTCTCTATCATGAAGATCATGGTGCTACTTTCAAGCACAAGTGTGGTAAAAAGGATAGTAGCATTGTCCCTTCTCTCTTTTTCTCTCGTTTTTTTATTTGGGCCTTTTCTCTCTTTTTTATGGCCTTTTTTGTCCGGAGTCTCATCCCGACTTGTGGGGGAATCATAGTCTCCATCATCCTTTCCTCACTTGGGACAATGCTAATAATGATGATCATCACACTTTTATTTTCTTACAACTCAAGAATTACAACTCAATACTTAGAACAAGATATGACTCTATATGAATGCCTCTAGTGGTGTACCGGGATATGCAATGACTCATGAGTGACATGTATGAAAGAATTATGAACGGTGGCTTTGCCACAAATACAATGTCAACTACATAATCATGCAAAGCAATATGAAAATGATGGAGCGTGTCATAATAAACGGAATGGTGGAAAGTTTCATGGCAATATATCTTGGAATGGCTATGGAAATGCCATGATAGGTAGGTATGGTGGCTTTTTTGAGGAAGTTATATGGTGGGTGTATGATACCGACGAAAGGTGTGCGGTATTAGAGAGGCTAGCAATGATGGAAGGGTGAGAGTGCGTATGATCCATGGACTCAACATTAGTCATAAAGAACTCACATACTTATTACAAAAATCTACAAGTTATCCAAGCAAAGTATTACGTGCATGCTCCTAGGGGGATAGATTGGTAGGAAAAGACCATCGCTCGTCCCCGACCGCCACTCATAAGGAAGACAATCAATAAATAAATCATGCTCCGACTTCATCACATAACGGTTCACCATACGTGCATGCTACGGGAATCACAAACTTTAACACAAGTATTTCTCAAATTCAAAACTACTCAACTGGCATGACTCTAATATCACCATCTCCATATCTCAAAACAATTATCAAACATCAAACTTCTCTTAGTATTCAACACACTCATAAGAGAATTTTATTATTAATCTTGTATACCTAGGATATAAGGATTATTTAGGCAAATTACCATGCTATTTAAGACTCTCAAAATAATCTAAGTGAAGCATGAGAGATCAGTAGTTTCTATAAAACAAATCCGCCACCGTGATCTAAAAGATATAAGTGAAGTACTAGAGCAAAACTATATAACTCAAAAGATATAAGTGAAGCACATAGAGTATACTAATAATTTCCGAATAATGTGTGTGTCTCTCAAAAGGTGTGTACAGAAAATATTATTGTGGTAAACTAACAAATAAAGACTCAAATCATGCAAGACACTCCAAGCAAAACACATATTATGTGGTGAATAAAAATATAGCTCCAAGTAAAGTTACCGATAGAAGTAGACGAAAGAGGGGATGCCTTCCAGAGCATCCCCAAGCTTTGGATTTTAGGTGTCCTTATATTATCTTGTGGGTGCCATGAGCATACCCAATCTTAGTCTCTTGCCACTCCTTGTTCCATAATCTATCAAATCTTTACCCAAAACATGAAAACTTCACAACACAAACCTCAAAGTAGAAAATCTCGTGAGCTCTGTTAGCGAAAGAAAACAAAAGACCACTTCAAGGTACTGTAATGAACTCATTCTTTATTTATATTGGTGTTAAACCTAATTTATTCCAACTTCTCTATGGTTTATAAACTATTTTACTAGCCATAGATTCATCAAAATAAGCAAACAACACACAAAAAACAGAATCTGTCAAAAACAGAACAGTCTGTAGTAATCTGTAGCTAGCGCAAGATCTGGAACCCCAAAAATTCTAAAATAAATTTCTGGAAGTGAGAATGTATCTATTAATCATCTGAAAAAATAATTAACAAAATAGCACTTTCCAACTAAAAATGGCAACAGTTCTCGTGAGCGCTAAAGTTTCTGTTTTTACAGCAAGATTAACAAGACTTTTCCCAAGTCTTCCCAACGGTTCTACTTGGCACAAACACTAATTAAACACAAAAAACACAACCAAAACAGAGGCTAGATAAATTATTTATTACCAAACAGTAGAAAAAAGCAAGGAATAAAAATAAAATTGGGTTTCCTCCCAACAAGCGCTATCGTTTAACGGCCCTAGCTAGGCATAAAAAGCAAGGATAGATTTAGGTATTGCCATCTTTGGTAGGCAATCCATAACTGGCTCTCATAATAGATTCATAAGGTAATTTAGTTTTCTTTCTAGGAAAGTGTTCCATGCCTTTCCTTAACAGAAATTGGAATCTAATATTTCCTTCCTTCATATCAATAATTGCACCAATCATTCTAAGGAAATGTCTACCAAGAATAATAGGACATGAAGGATTGCAATCTATATCAAGAACGATAAAATCTACGGGAACATAATTCCTATTTTCAACAATAAGAACATCATTAATTCTTCCCATAGGTTTCTTAATAGTGGAATCCGCAAGGTGCAATTTTAGAGGGCAATCGTCAAAATCACGGAAACCTAACAAATCACACAAAGTCTTTGGAATCGTGGAAACACTAGCACCCAAATCACACAAAGCATAGCATTCATGATATTTAATTTTAATTTTAATAGTTGGTTCCCACTCATCATAAAGTTTTGTAGGGATAGAAACTTCCAACTCAAGTTTTTCTTCATAAGATTGCATCAAAGCATCAACGATATGTTTGGTAAAAGCTTTATTTTGGCTATAAGCATGAGGAGAATTTAGCACGGATTGCAACAAGGAAATACAATCTATCAAAGAGCAACTATTATAATTAAATTCCTCTAAATCCAAAATAGTAGGTTCATTAACATCTAGAGTTTGATCTGTTCAATCCCACTTTTATCAAATTTAGCCTCAATATCTAGAAACTCCGAATTTTTGGAACGCCTTCAAGGTAAAGGTGGATCATATTCAGTCCCATAATTATCAAGATTCATATTGCAAAATAAAGATTTAATAGGGGACACGTCAATAACTTTTACATCTTCATCTTTATTATCATGGTAACTAGAAGAACACGCTTTTATAAAGGAATCTTTCTTAGCACGCATTCTAGCGGTTCTTTCTTTGCACTCATCAATGGAAATTCTCATGGCTTTGAAAGACTCATTGATATCATGCTTAGGTGGAATAGATCTAAGTTTCAAAGAATCAACATCAAGAGAAATTCTATCAACATTCCTAGCCAACTCATGAATCTTAAGCAATGTTTCTTCAATCAAAGCATTGAAGTTCTTTTGCAAAGTAATAAATTCTTTAATATTAGATTCAAAATCAGAGGAAATCTTATTATAATTTCCATAAGAATTGTTGTATGAATTACCATAATTATTAGGGATTACTAGGATAAGGCCTAGGATTTAAATTTCCTCTATACGCGTTGTTACCAAAGTTGTTCCTACCAACAAAATTCACATCCAAAGATTCATTATTATTCTCAATCAAAGTAGACAAAGGCATATCATTAGGATCAGAAGAAACACTTTTATTAGCAAATAATTTCATAAGTTCATCCATCTTTCCACTCAAAACATTAATTTCTTCTGTTGCATGCACTTTCTTATTAGTAGATCTTTCAGTGTGCCATTGAGAATAATTAACCATAATATTATCTAGGAGTTTAGTAGCTTCTCCTAAAGTGATTTCCATAAAAGTGCCTCCCGCGGCCGAATCTAAAAGATTTCTAGAAGAAAAATTCAATCCTGCATAAAAAATTTGTATAATCATCCACAAATTCTAACCATGAGTAGGGCAATTGCGTATCATTAATTTCATCCTCTCCCAAGCTTGTGCAACATGTTCATGATCAAGTTGCTTAAAATTCATCATATCATTTCTAAGAGAGATGATCTTAGCGGGAGGAAAATACTTAGAGATAAAAGCATCTTTGCACTTATTCCACGAATCAATACTATTTTTAGGCAAAGACGAAAACCAAGCTTTAGCATGATCTCTAAGCGAAAAAGGAAATAGCTTCAATTTAACAATATCATTGTCTACATCTTTCTTCTTTTGCATATCACACAAATCAACGGAGCTATTTAGATGAGTAGCGGCATCTTCACTAGGAAGGCCGGAAAACGGATCTTTCATGACAAGATTCAGTAAGGCAGCCTTAATTTCACAAGATTAGGCATCGGTAAGAGCAGCAATCGGAGTGCTAATAAAATCATTGTTGTTGGTATTGGTAAAGTCACACAATTTAGTGTTATCTTGAGCCATTGTGACAAGCAAGCAATCCAACACACAAGCAAACAGGAAACGGGCAAAAAAAGGCAAATAGAGAAGGAGAGGGAGGATAGAGAGAGAGGGCGAATAAAACGGCAAAGGTAAAGTGGGGGAGAGGAAAACGAGAGGAAAATGGCAAATAATGTAATGCGGGAGATAAGGGTTTGTGATGGGTACTTGGTATGTTGACTTTTGCATAGACCTCCACGGCAACGATGCTAGAAATCCTTCTTGCTACCTCTTGAGCACTTGTGTTGGTTTTCCCTTGAAGAGGAAAGGGTGGTGCAGCAAAGTAGCGTAACTATTTCCCTCAATTTTGAGAACCAAGGTATCAATCCAGTAGGAGGCTATACGCGAGTCCCTCGCACCTACACAAAACAAATAAATCCTCGCAACCAACGCGATAAGGGGTTGTCAATCCCTACACGGTCACCTACGAGAGTGAGATCTGATAGATATGATAAGATAATATTTTTGATATTTTAATGCTAAAGATGCAAAGTAAAATAAAAGCAATGAAAATAACTAAGTATTGGAAGATTAATATGATAAAGATAGACCCAGGGGCCATAGGTTTCACTAGTGGCTTCTCTCAAGAGCATAAGTATTTTACGGTGGGTGAACGAATTACTGTTGAGCAATTGACAGAATTGAGCATAGTTATGAGAATATCTAGGCATAACGTTCGAGACAAGTAGACCGACTCCTGCCTGCATCTACTGCTATTACTCCACACATCGACCGCTATCCAGCATGCATCTAGAGTATTAAGTTCAAGAGAACAGAGTAACTCTTTAAGCAAGATGACATGATGTAGAGGGATAAATTCATGAAATATGATAAAAAAATCATCTTGTTATCCTCGATGGCAACAATACAATACGTGCCTTGCTGCCCCTACTGTAACTGGGAAAGGACACTTCAAGATTGAACCCAAATCTAAGCACTCCTCCCATTGCAAGAAAGATCAATCTAGTAGGCCAAACCAAACTGATAATTCTAAGAGACTTGCAAAGATAACCAATCACACATAAAAGAATTCAGAGAAGATTCAAATATTGTTCATAGATAAACTTGATCATAAACCCACAATTCATCGGTCTCAACAAACACACCACAAAATAAGATTATATCGAATAGATCTCCACAAGAGAGGGGGAGAACATTTATTGAGATCCAAAAAGAGAGAAGAAGCCATCTACCTAATAACTATGGACCCGTAGGTCTGAGGTAAACTACTCACACTTCATCGGAGAGGCTACCGTGTTGATGTAGAAGCCCTCTGTGATCGATGCCCCCTCCGGCGGAGCTCCGAAACAGGCCCCAAGATGGGATCTCGTGGATACAAAAAGTTACGGCGGTGGAATTAGGGTTTTGCCTCCGTATCTGATCGTTTGGGGGTACGTAGGTATATATAGGAGGAAGAAGTACGTCTATGGATCAACAGGGGGCCCATGAGGGTGGAGGGTGCGCCTGGGGGGTAGGCGCGCCCCCTACCTCGTGGCCTCTCTGTTGGTTGCTTGACGTAGGGTCCAAGTCTCCTGGGTCTTGTTCGTTCCAAAAATCACGTTCCCGAAGGTTTTATTCCGTTTGGACTCTGTTTGATATTCCTTTTCTTCAAAACCCTAAAATAGACAAAAAAACAGCAATTCTGGGCTGGGCCTCCGGTTAATAGTTAGTCCCAAAAATAATATAAAAGTGTATAATAAAGCCCAATAATGTCCAAAACAGTAGATAATATAGCATGGAGAAATCAAAAATTATAGATACGTTGGAGACGTATCACCTCTTCAAGAAACTTCAACTACTCAAGCAAGGAACCAAGTGCGTTGAAGAGTACTACAAGGAGATGGAGATTGCCCTGATACGAGCCAATGTCACGGAAGATGATGAGCAAACTATGGCACGTTTCTTGAATGGACTCAACCATCCTATCAAGAAGATCGCCGACTACCAACCATACTCGAACCTCATTGAGCTAGTGCATCAAGCTACCCAAGCGGAACGTCAAGTGCAAGACGATTACAAGTATGCCAAGTTCTCATCCAAGTCATACGGCTTCTCCAACACCCAAGCTTCAACGACTCCAACACCGTCTACCAAGCCTTCTACAAGCAACGTCGACAAGTCGAATTCCAAGAAAGCTTCATCAACTCCAAGTCATCCTCCTACAATGAACAACTTCAAGCCGAGAGCTTCATCATCATCTACTCCAACTGATGAGACCATCAAGACGAGTTCCTTCAAACGCTTCACATGCGGAGGCCGAGGCCACAAGTCCTACGAGTCCAACAAGCGGATCATGATCCTCAACGATGACGGCACTTATGACTCAATGAGTGAAGGAGAAATGGACGCCCTCGAGCAAGTCGCCATGCACCGGCAAGTGAACAATGAAGAAGAACAAGTCTTTTGCGATGAAGATTCAAGTCCCGCTCTTGTTGTCTCCAAGGTCTTGACTCTCCAACATCACCAAGAAGAAGACCAACGATGCCACATCCTTCACACCAAGGCCGGCATCACTGGACGATCTGTCAAGGTCATCATCGATGGAGGGAGTTGTCATAACCTCGCAAGTGAAGAACTTTGCTCCAAGCTCCAATTTCCCAAGACGAAGCACCCACATCCATACAAAGTTCAATGGCTTAGCGACTCCGGCACTATCGAAGTCGAGCATCGAGTACAAGTCTCCTTCAAAATTGGCGCCTACGAAGACACTTTGGAGTGTGACGTCATTCCAATGACCGTTTGCCACCTTCTCCTTGGACGCCCATGGCAATTTGATAGAGGTGTCATCCACAACGGCCGAACAAACCACTACATCTTCAAGATGAAAGGAAAGGAGTACGTACATTGCCCCATGTCTCCAAGCCAAGTGATGGCCGACAAGCAAGCCACCCATCGTGGAGAGAATAGTGAGAGAGCAAGCCACTAACAGGAGAGTGAGCGCCACAAGCCCAAATCAAGCGTCTCCACGATGAGCGAAAAGAAGAACTTAGTTCTATTTGCCACCAAAAGTGAGATAAGAGGAGTGTGTGAGAACCCATCTAGTGTGATACACTATGTCCTTTTGTGCAAGGACGATGCAACACAAGCTAACACCTCTCATGCTCTACCTTTAGTGTTATCTTCTCTTTTGCAGGAATTTAAAGATGTTTTCCTCGACGAGCTACCTCTGGGACTACCTCCACTACGAGGCATCGAGCACGGCATCGACCTCATCCTCGGAGCACCTCTTCCGAACAAAGCTCCCTACCGCGTCAACCACGAAGAAACCATAGAAATACAAAGGCAAGTAAAGCATCTCATAGACCATGGATATGTGCGTGAAAGTTTGAGTCCTTGTGCCGTTCCGGAAATTCTTGTGCGAAAACGAGATGGTAGCTTTCGCATGTGCTCTGATTGTAGACCTATCAATGCTATCACCGTTCGCTATTGGTATCCCATTCCACGCCATGACGATATGCTTTATGAACTTAGTGGTGCCACTATCTTTTCAAAAATTGATCTTAAAAGTGGTTACTATCAAATCCGCATATAAGAGGGTGATGAATGGAAAACCGCTTTCAAAACCAAGTTTGGGTTGTATGAGTGGTTAGTCATGCCTATGGGTCTATCGGAAGCACCGGGTACTTTTATGCGTCTTATGAATCATGTCTTTTGCCCTAACATTGGTGTGTTTGTTGTGGTCTACTTCGATGATATCCTTGTTTTTAGCAAGTCTCTCAAAGAGCATGTCACCCATGTCCGAACTGTTTTACAAACTCTTCGAAAAGAGAGTCTCTATGCTAATATGGAGAAATGCCTTTTTGGCGTTGATAAGCTTGTTTTCTTGGGTTTTGTTGTATCTTCTAAGGGTGTTCATGTAGACGAGTCCAAGATCAAGGCTATTAAGACTAGGCCCCAACCAACTTGCTTCAAGTGCGTAGCTTTCTTGGCCTTGCGGGTTTCTATCGTCGCTTTGTAAAAGATTTTAGCACAATTGCTTTGCCTTTGCATGCTTTGAGCAAGAAGAAACCGCCTTTTGTTTGGGGACCATCCCAAGATACCGCTCTCAATGAGCTTAATAACTTGCTTACCCATCCTCCCGTGCTTGCCTTACCCAACTTTGACAAACCCTTTGAGATTCATTGTGATGCTAGCGGTAATGGCATAGGAGGTGTGTTAATGCAAGAGAAGCGCCCCATAGCTTACAAAGAGCTATATGCTTTAGTCCGCATTTTGCATGAATGGGAACACTATCTTCGCCCTCATGAATTCATCATTCATACCGATCATGAAACTCTCAAGTACCTTAAGGGCCAAACCAAGTTGAACAAGCGTCATGCTAAATGGTGTGAATTTATTGAGTCTTTTCCTTATGTCATCAAGTACATTAAAGGTAAGGTAAATATTGTGGTGGATGCCCTTTCCCGCATATGCATGCTTGTTACTCAACTTGAATTGGATGTCATTGGCTTTGAGCACATAAAAGACTTGTATGAGCATGATCCTAATTTTGCTACTCCTTATGCCAAATGTTTGACGCATACATATCGGGAACGCTATTACATCAAATATGGATATCTTATGAGAGCTAACAAGCTTTGCACCCCCCAAGTCTTCTCTTCATTTGTTGCTTTTGCAGGAATCTCATGGAGGAGGATTAATGGGACATTTTGGACGCGACAAGACATTCGCTACGCTCTCAAAAAACTACTATTGGCCCAAGATGTTTCGTGACGTCAACTGCTTCACCAACCGATGCTCTACATGTCGCAAAGCTGAGTCTAAAGCTCAATCCCATGGCCTTTACATGCCTCTCCCAATTCCATATCAACCATGGGAAGATATTAGCATGGATTTTGTACTTGGATTGCCTAGGACTAGAAATGGAAAGGATTCGGTATTTGTCGTTGTGGACCATTTCTCCAAGATGGCACATTTCATTCCTTGCAACAAGATAGATGATGCTCCACATGTTGCCAACCTCTTTTGTAGGGAAATATTGCGTCTACATGGAGTGCCAAAGACGATTGTCTCGGACCACGACGTCAAGTTCCTAAGCTACTTTTGGAAGACCCTATGCGCCAAGCTCGGAATGAAGCTACTCTTCTCCACGGCTTACCATCCTCAAACTGATGGCCAAACGGAGGTGACCAACCGCACACTCTCTGCTCTACTTCGAGTGCTCATCAAGAAGAACATCAAGGAGTGGGAGGAGTGTTCTCCTATCACCGAGTTCGCCTACAACCGCGCAAGACACTCAACAACCGGCAAGTTCCCCTTCGAGGTCATCTACGGATTCAACCCTTTGTCCCCACTGGACATTCTACCTCTACCACTACAAGAGCGCATCAATATGGACGCAAGTGTATGTGTGAACCATCTCAAGAAGGTGCATGAAGATACAAGGCACACCATCGAGCGCCAAGTACAATGACTAGCGACCAAGCTCAACATCGACAAGAACCCTTTGGTATTCAACATTGGAGATCTTGTGTGGTTACACCATCGCAAGGACTGCTTCCCCCACGAACGCAAGTCCAAACTTCGACCACGAGCGGATGGACCCTTCAAGGTGCTTGAACGCTACAACAACAATGCCTACAAGATCGACCTCCCGCGCGACAAGTATTCCATGAGCGACATATTCAACATCAAGGATCTCTCGCACTACCATGGTGATGAGGATTTCAATCCTAGGACAGATCTTCCCCATGGGAGGGGAGATGATGCGGAGCATCCTACGGTCAGCCCCATGGACCTACCATCATCTCACGAAGTTCCAAGAGGACCCATGACTCGAGCTAGAGCTAGAGCTCTCGAGATCGAGGTGACTTGTCTCCTTAGTGATATTACATATGATCCTCTCGAGACATGGCTACTACCTAAGTCGGAGACGTTGTGCATGATTAGGTACCAAGAGGACCCTTCCGAAGATGCACGTGAGGGTGAACAAGTCCCCAAGTCCATGGATGAAGAGAACCCACGGAAGAAGTCAAGAACACCTCCCAGGACCCAGACATCCGGCCATGACCCCGGACGTTCGGACCCTGGAGCGTCGTCCACCACAAGCTACGCAGCCGCCAAGCATCTATAGGCCCTGGACATCCGGCCCCGCCAGCCCGGACATTAGGCCCTTCCCGAGCTCCCGGATATCCGGCCTCCATCCCGAAATCCGGACCCCTCCAAACCCGAGAGCAACAAAGCCAGCCGCTCCAACCCGGACATCCGGCCTCTCTAGCCCAGACATCTGGCCCCGTGTGAAATCCAACCCCCTAGACTATATATACTCCACCTCGTCCCTCTTTCTAGGGTTAGCATTGGTTTAGCTCATATTTAGAGATAGAGGATTGCTCATCCACATCGGATCTACTCCACGAGAGAGACCGCGGCCCCTCTTCGGAGAAGATCCCTCTGGATTCAAGACCCTG
>NC_041388.1:213386933-213400863 GCF_002162155.2 Triticum dicoccoides
AAGACCGGCTACCTTTTGTATCGTCCCTAGTTGACTGTGTACCGTGTGATATCTTATGTATTCGAGGATCTAGCACATGTGTGACTATTTCTTGTTGGTTTAGTGTTTTTCCCGTGTTTCCCCCGTGTTTCCCCTCGTTTCCCTCCCCGTGTTCTTCATGTTCATCGCGGGATCCGCTCCTTTCGTGAAAGATCGGGCGATTAGGGTTCTACCCTGCATCATAAATGCTCTATATTGGAAAGACTATCATTTAGACAACATTTTGGGTGCTAGTGAGCTTTGAATGCCCTGGTTCATGTGGTGACTACGACGATGGTAAGTCTGTGCACGCGCTCTATGCACTGTGGCATGTCGAGGACATCATTTGCGCTTTGGCCTCTCCTCTTCTCGTCGCGTTCGCGTGCGTGACCATGTCTAGCGTCTTCATCTCGTCGTCGCCGTTCCCCTGGACCCCTCTCCCCCTCTGTCCGCTTCCTCACCGACGCTCGCCGCCGAACGACCACGAGAGCACAGTAGCCGACATGGCATTGAATGCGCTCAGCCGCTTCCTCCTCGTGACCATGGTGTCGTCTACCTCTCCGTGAGCCACCCCTGTTCCTCCCCCATCGCCTACCATCGAGCTCGCGTGCGTGGACACGCGTCCGCGGTAACTGCACTGCGGCACACCCCTTCCCTCGGCTATATAAGCCACCCCGCCCCTGTTTCTCTTCTCCATTGGCCTCCACCACCTCCCAGAGCCCCGCCTAGTCCCTTGCGCGAGCTCAAGGAGCTCCTCTGCCTCGCCATCGCCGTCATGGCCGCCGCGGCCATCTTCTCAAATTCGGCCAAGCCGAGCTCCCTCCCTCCTCCATTCCACCACTCGAGCTCCACCCATTCACCAACACACCTCTCCCTTCTTTCAGTTCAATGGCAGGTCGACCTTGGCCTCGATCCCAACTGCGGCCAAGCCGCAAGCCGCCGCAGCCCTCACCACCGCCATTCCCGAGCTTCCCGATGAGCGCGCTACCATGGAACTGGTCGGCCTCGTCCCCCTAAGCACATGGGTAGGTCGGCTACCGCCTACGGTGGCCGGAGTCGTCGGCAAACCTCGTCGGGGTTGGCTCTGCCTCGGCCAGGTGCGGGCGCAAGCGAGGGGAAGAAGGAGACGATCCCCTCCCTTCCAGCTGGCCGTGGGCCCCGCGACCCCATGATGTCTACTACACAACCTTTTTCTTGTAGACGTTGTTGGGCCTCCAAGTGCAGAGGTTTGTAGGACAGTAGAAAATTTACCTCAAGTGGATGACCTAAGGTTTATCAATCCGTAGGAGGCGTAGGATGAAGATGGTCTCTCTCAAGCAACCCTGCAACCAAATAACGAAGAGTCTCTTGTGTCCCCAACACACCCAATACAATGGTAAATTGTATATGTGCACTAGTTCGGCGAAGAGATGGTGATACAACTGGTATATGGATGGTGGATAAAGGTTTTTGTAATCTGAAAATATAAAAACAGCAAGGTAACTAATGATAAAAGTGAGCGTAAACGGTATTGCAATGCGTTGAAACAAGGCCTAGGGTTCATACTTTCGCTGGTGTAAGTTCCCTCAGCAATAATAACATAACTGGATCACATAACTATCCCTCAACATGCAACAAAGAGTCACTCCAAAGTCACTAATAGCGGAGAACGAACGAAGAGATTATGGTAGGGTACGAAACCACCTCAAAGTTATTCTTTCCAATCAATCCATTGGGCTATTCCTCCAAGTGTTACAAATAGCCCTAGAGTTCGTACTAGAATAACACCTTAAGACACAAATCAACCAAAATCCTAATGTCACCTAGATACTCCAATGTCACCTCAAGTATCCGTGGGTATGATTATATGATATGCATCACAAAATCCCAGATTCATCTATTCAACCAACACATAGAACCTCAAAGAGTGCCCCAAAGTTCCTACCGGAGAATCACGACGAAAATGTGTGCCAACCCCTATGCATAGGTTCATGGGCGGAACCCGCGAGTTGATCACCAAAACATACATCAAGTGAATCACGTGGTATCCCATTGTCACCACAGATACGCACGGCAAGACATACATCAAGTGTTCTCAAATCTTTAAAGACTCAATCCGATAAGATAACTTCAAAGGGGAAACTCAATCCATTACAAGAGAGTAGAGGGGGGAGAAAACATCATAACATCCAACTATAATAGCAAAGCTCGCGATACATCAAGATCGTACCAGCTCAAGAACACGAGAGACAGAGAGATCAAACACATAGCTACTAGTACATACCCTCAGCCCCGAGGGAGAACTACTCCCTCCTCGTCATGGAGAGCACCGGGATGATGAAGATGGCCACCGGAGAGGGATTGCCCCCTCCGGCAGGGTGCCGGAACGGGTCTAGATTAGCTTTCGGTGGCTACGAAGGCTTCTGGCGGCGGAACTCCCGATCTATTGTGCTCCCCGATCGTTTTAGGGTATATGGAGATATATAGGCGGAAGAAGTACGTCAGGGGGTCCACGAGGGGCCCACGAGGGTGGAGGGCGCGCCCAGGGGGGTGGGCGCCCCCCCTACCTCGTGGCTTCCTCGTAGATTCCCTGACGTGCACTCCAAGTCTCTGGGCTTCTTCTGATCCAAAAATAAGTTCCGTGAAGTTTCAGGTCAATTGGACTCCGTTTTGTTTTCCTTTTCTGCGATATTCTAAAACAAGGGGAAAACAAAAAATGTCACTAGGCTCTGGGTTAATAGGTTAGTCCCAAAAAATGGTATAAAAGTGTATAATAAAGCCCATAAACATCCAAAACAGTAGATAATATAGCATGGAGCAATCAAAAATTATATATACGTTGGAGACGTATCAGCATCCCCAAGCTTAATTCCTACTCGTCCTCGAGTAGGTAAATGATAAAAACAGAATTTTTGATGCGGAGTGCTACTTGGCATAATTTTAATGTAATTCTTCTTAATTGTGGCATGAATATTCAGATCCGAAAGGTTCAAGATAAAAGTTCATATTGACATAAAAATAATAATACTTCAAGCATACTAACTAAGCAATCATGTCTTCTCAAAATAACATGGCCAAAGAAAGTTCATCCCTACAAAATCATATAGTTTAGTCATGCTCCATTTTCGTCACAAGAGAATGCTCTCATCATGCACAACCCCGATGATAAGCCAAGCAATTGTTTCATACTTTAGTAATCTCAAACCTATAAACTTTCATGCAATATATGAGCGCGACCCATGGACATAACACTATGGGTGGAATATAATATAATGAGGGAGTTATGTGGAGAAGACAAAAATGAGAAAGTCTCACATCAACGAGGCTAATCAATGGGCTATGGAGATGCCCATCGATTGATGTTATTGCAAGGACTAGGGATTGCCATGCAACGGATGCACTAGAGCTATAAATGCATGAAAGCTCAACAAAGAAACTAAGTGGGTGTGCATCCAACTTGCTTGCTCATGAAGACCTAGGGCACTTGAGGAGGCCCATTATTGGAATATACAAGCCAAGTTCTATAATGAAAATTCCCACTAGTATATGAAAAGGACAAAACAAGAGACTCTCTATCATGAAGATCATGGTGCTACTTTGAAGCACAAGTGCGGAAAAGGATAGTAGCATTGTCGCTTCTCTCATTTTCTCTCATTTTTTGGGGGCCTTCTCTTTTTTTATGGCCTTTCTCGTTTTTTTGGGCCTTCTCTTTTTTATGGCCTTTCTCTTTTTTGGGGCCTTCTCTTTTTTTTATTCCTCACTTGGGACAATGCTCTAGAAAATGATGATCATCACACTTCTATTTATTTTACAACTCAAGAATTACAACTTGATACTAGAACAAGATATGACTCTATATGAATGCCTCCGGCGGTGTACCGGGATTGCGATGAATCAAGAGCAACATGTATAAAAAATTATGAATGGTGGCTTTGCCACAAATACGATGTCAACTACATGATCATGCAAAGCAATATGACAATGATGATGCGTCTCATAATAAACGGAATGGTGAAAAGTTGCATGGCAATATATCTCGGAATGGCTATGGAAATGCCATAATAGGTAGGTATGGTGGCTGTTTTGAGGAAGATATAAGGAGGTTTATGTGTGAAAGAGCGTATCATATCACGGGGTTTGGATGCACCAGCGAAGTTTGCACCAACTCTCAGTGTGAGAAAGGGCAATGCACGGTATCGAAGAGGCTAGCAATGATGGAAGGGTGAGAGTGCGTATAATCCATGGACTCAACATTAGTCATAAAGAACTCACATACTTATTGAAAAAATCTACAGGTCATCAAAAACCTCGGCACTACACGCATGCTCCTAGGGGGATATATTGGTAGGAAAAGACCATCGCTCGTCCCCGACCGCCACTCATAAGGAGGACAATCAAATAACACCTCATGTTTCAAATTTGTTACATAACGTTTACCATACGTGCATGCTACGGGACTTGCAAACTTAAACACAAGCATTTCTCAATTTCACAACTACTCAACTAGCATGACTTTGATATTATTACCTCCATATCTCAAAACAATCATCAAGCATCAAACTTCTCTTAGTATTCAATGCACTTATATGAAAGTTTTTACTATTCTTGGATGCCTAGCATATTAGGATTATTTAAGAAAATTACCATGCTATTTAAGACTCTCAAAATAATATAAGTGAAGCATGAGAGTTCATCTATTTCTACAAAATAAAACTACCACCATGGTCTAAAAGGTATAAGTGAAGCACTAGAGCAAATGACAAACTACGCCGAAAGATATAAGTGAAGATCAATGAGTAGTCGAATAATTATGCAACTATGTGAAGACTATCTAACATTTAATAATTTCAGATCTTGGTATTTTATTCAAATAGAAAGCAAAGAAAAATAAAATGACATTCTAAGAATGGAAAACATCATGTGAAGAAGCAAAAACTTAGGATCAACCGAAACTAACCGATAGTTGTTGAAGAAGAAAGGTGGGATGCCAACCGGGGAATCCCCAAGCTTAGATGCTTGAGAATTATTGAAATATTATCTTGGTATGCCTTGGGCATCCCCAAGCTTGAGCTTTTGTGTCTCTTAATTCCTCTAATATCACCTCCCTAAATCTCAAAAGCTTCCTCCACACAAAACTCAACAAGGACTCGTGAGATAAGTTAGTATAAACCATTGCAAAAACCTTATCATACTCTACTGTAGCAAATCACTAAAATTAATATTCAACATTGAATACTAAATGCATCTGCATATTTAATAGTCCTATCCTCAAATAGAATCATTAAAGAAGCAAACATATGCAAACAATGCAAACATAACAGCAATCTGCCTAAACAGGACAGTCTGTAAAGAATGCAGCAACATCCATACTTCCCTAGCTCAAAAAATTATGACAGAAAATTCCCACTTTAGTAAATTTATCAGAGCTTAATATGCAAAAGTTTTTTAAATGTTATCACATTCTGACTTTTCTAGGGAATTATTGCAACAGCAGTAAACTTTCTGTTTTCAAACAGCAACATGTGGACTTCTAAAATAGGCATAGTAAAGGCTATCAATGCCACTTTTATTGAAATAAAAGATGCAAAACATTGTTCTAAATAACAGAAAGCAAATCTTAAAAAAATAAATTGATGCTCCAAGAAAAACACATATCATGTGGCGAATAAAAATATAGCTCCAAGTAAAGTTACCGATGAACAAAGACGAAAGAGGGGATGCCTTCCGGGGCATCCCCAAGCTTAGGCTCTTGTCTATCCTTGAATATTACCTTGGGGTGCCTTGGTAATCCCCAAGCTCAGGCTCTTGCCACTCCTTATTCCATAGTCCATCGAATCCTTACCCAAAACTTGAAAATTTCACAACACAAAACTTAACAGAAAACTCGTAAGCTCTGTTAGTATAAGAAAATAAATCACCACTTCAAGGTACCATAATGAACTCATTCTTTATTTTTATCGGTGTTAAACCTACTTTATTCCAACTTCTCTATGGTTTATAAACTCTTTTACTAGCCATAGATTCATCAAAATAAGTAAACAACACATGAAAAACAGAATCTGTCAAAAACAGAACAGTCTGTAGTAATCTGGATCAAACGTATACTTATGGAACTCATAAAATTCTCAAATAAATTGATGCACCTGAGGAATTTATCTATTAATCATCTTCAAAAAGAATTAACTAAATAGCACTCTCCAAATAAAAATGGCAGCAATTCTCGTGAGCACTAAAGTTTCTGTTTTTTACAGCATGATCAACAAGACTTTCCCAAAGTCTTCCCAAAGGTTCTACTTGGCACAACACTAATTAAAAGCATAAAACAGATCTAAACAGAGGCTAGATGAATTATTTATTACTAAACAGGAACAAAAAGCAAGGAACTAAAATAAAATTGGGTTGCCTCCCAACAAGCGCTATCGTTTAACGCCCCTAGCTAGGCATGATGATTTCAACGATGCTCACATAAAAGATAAGAATTGAAACATAAAGAGAGCATCATGAAGAATATGACTAGCATATTTAAGTCTAACCCCCTTCCTATGCATAGGGATTTTGTGAGCAAACAACTTGTGGTAACAAGAATCAACTTGCATAGGAAGGTAAAACAAGCATAACTTCAAAACTTTAAGCACATAGAGAGGAAACTTGATATTATTGCAATTCCTACAAGCATATGTTCCTCCCTCATAATAATTTTCAGTAGCATCATGAATGAATTCAACAATATAACCAGCACCTAAAGCATTCTTTTCATGATCTACAAGCATAGAAATTTTATTACTCTCCACATAAGCAAAATTCTTCTCATGAATAATAGTGGGAGCAAACTCAACAAAATAATTATCATGTGAGGCATAATCCAATTGAAAAACTAAAATCATGATGACAAGTTTCATGGATATCATTATTCTTTATAGCATACAAGTCATCACAATAAACATCATAGATAGCAACTTTGTTCTCATAATCAATTAGAACCTCTTCCGAAATAGTGGATTTATCACAAAATAAAGTCATGACCTCTCCAAATCCACTCTCATCAATATAATCATCATAAATAGGAGGCATGCTTTCATCATAATAAATTTTATCATCAAAACTTGGGGGACAAAAAATATCATCTTCATCAAACATAGCTTCCCCAAGCTTGTGGCTTTGCATATCATTAGCATCATAGATATTCAAGGAATTCATACTAACAACATTGCAATCATGCTCATCATTCAAAGATTTAGTGCCAAACATTTTAATGCATTCTTCTTCTAACACTTTGGCACAATTTTCATTTCCATCATACTCACGAAATATATTAAAAAGATGAAGCATATGAGGCAAACTAAATTCCATTTTTATATAGTTTTCTTTTATAAACTAAACTAGTGCTAAAACAAGAAACTAAAAGACTCGATTGCAAGATGTAAAGATATACCTTCAAGCACTCACCTCCCCGGCAACGGCGCCAGAAAAGAGCTTGATGTCTACTACACAACCTTCTTCTTGTAGACGTTGTTGGGCCTCCAAGTGCAGAGGTTTGTAGGACACTAGCAAATTTCCCTCAAGTGGATAACCTAAGGTTTATCAATCCGTAGGAGGCGTAGGATGAAGATGGTCTCTCTCAAGCAACCCTGCAACCAAATAACGAAGAGTCTCTTGTGTCCCCAACACACCCAATACAATGGTAAATTGTATAGGTGCACTAGTACGGCGAAGAGATGGTGATACAACTGGTATATGGATGGTAGATAAAGGTTTTTGTAATCTGAAAATATAAAAACAGTAAGGTAACTAATGATAAAAGTGAGCGTAAACGGTATTGCAATGCGTTGAAACAAGGCCTAGGGTTCATACTTTCGCTAGTGTAAGTTCCCTCAACAATAATAATATAATTGGATCACATAACTATCCCTCAACATGCAACAAAGAGTCACTCCAAAGTCACTAATAGCAGAGAACGAACGAAGAGATTATGGTAGGGTACGAAACCACCTCAACGTTATTCTTTCCAATCAATCCGTTGGGCTATTCCTATAAGTGTCACAAACAGCCCTAGAGTTCGTACTAGAATAACACCTTAAGACACAAATCAACCAAAACCCTAATTTCACCTACATACTCCAATGTCACCTCAAGTATCTGTGGGTATGATTATACGTTATGCATCACACAATCTCAGATTCATCTATTCAACCAACACATAGAACCTCAAAGAGTGCCCCAAAGTTCCTACCAGAGAATCACAATAAAAATGTGTGCCAACCCCTATGCGTAGGTTCATGGGCGGAACACGCAAGTTGATCACCAAAACATACATCAAGTGAATCACGTGGTATCCCATTGTCACCATAGATACGCACGGCAAGACATACATCAAGTGTACTCAAATCTTTAAAGAATCAATCCGATAAGATAACTTCAAAGGGGAAACTCAATCCATTACAAGAGAGTAGAGGGGGAAGAAAACATCATAAGATCCAACTATAATAGCAAAGCTCGCGATACATCAAGATCGTACCACCTCAAGAACACGAGAGAGAGAGAGAGAGAGAGAGAGAGAGAGATCAAACACATAGCTACTGGTACATACCCTCAGCCCCGAGGGAGAACTACTCCCTCCTCGTCATGGAGAGCACCGGGATGATGAAGATGGCCACCGGAGAGGTATTTCCCCCTCCGGCAGGGTTCCGGAACGGGTCTAGATTGGATTTCGGTGGCTACGGAGGCTTCTGGCGGCGGAACTCCTGATCTATTGTGCTCCCCGATCGTTCTAGGGTATATGGAGATATATAGGCGGAAGAAGTACGTCAGGGGGGCACGAGGGGCCCATGAGGTTGGAGGGCGCGCCCAGGGGGTGGGCGCGCCCCCTGCCTCGTGGCTTCCTCGTAGATCCCCTGACGTGCACTCCAAGTCTTCTGGGCTTCTTCTGATCCAAAAATAAGTTCCGTGAAGTTTCACGTCAATTGGACTCCGTTTGGTTTTCCTTTTCTGCGATATTCTAAAACAAGGAAAAAAAACAAAAACTGGCACTGGGCTCTGGGTTAATAGGTTAGTCCCAAAAAATGGTATAAAAGTGTGTAATAAAGCACATAAACATCCAAAACAGTAGATAATATAGCATGGAACAATCAAAAATTATAGATACGTTGGAGACGTATGACCCCACTCGCCAGACACTCCACGCACGGATCCCAGGTACACTGACGTGGATAAGTGGAGGCATAATCCTCCGGATTACGTCTTCAGTTTCCCGAAAGTGTATTTTTGTGTTCCTTTAGATGTAAATGGGTTTTCACTTCTAGGAAACGTATTTCCTTCTAATATGCTTTCTGTTTTTATGTCCAGGCCCTGTTTGAAAATATTTTCATTATAGATAGGTCCCTCGCAGAAAACACTTCATACTTTTTGATCCTAACTCCAAATGAGGTGATTCCAAAGCCAACTTCATCGTTTCGTCGAGACCGTTCTGTTGGCATCATTTTCACCGTGTGTTAACATTCTGAAAATGACCATTTTGCCCTTGCACTAAATCAGCCCCCTCCGAGAGAGAACAATTTCCGGTGATTCTTTCCGCGAGCTTCTTGCACTTCTTCCCGGTGATTTCATCTACCCCAGGAAAGCCACACCCTCCATTTGCATGATTGCAATACAGTGACATGGTTTAAATTATTTGAACTTGGTTAAAATGTTCATTAGCTATGTATGATTTGTTCATGGCATTTCTCGGAGTATTGTTTTGATCTTGCTATTGCCATGATATTGCTTGGAGTTCTAGGGCTTATATTTTGATGACTATGTGGATGACATGTTGCCTTTGGATTATTAGTAGATAGTATTATTTTCATCATGATGCTAATTGATATTATGTTTTGGAGTATGATGTTGGATATGATGCTTGCATGTGGATCATAGTTGGATAGCTAGTTCTTGAGATTTGAGTAGTAGTATTATCATTCTTGGATTCATCATGATAGAAGTGTTATGCTATCCTCAGAGTATTTTGATATGCCTATAGTATGATTTAGATCATTTGTTGGATATTGCTATGACTTGGATTATAGGTTGATAGATGATAGCGGAGTATCAGTTATCATTGTTGTATGTTGGGGATAAATTCCGGAATTAAGTTGGTCAGGTGCCACTGAACCGGGCTTTTTCCAGTGCAACCACATTTGCCTTTTATGAGAAGGCCCTAATGCGGTCTATTGTCATGCCTCTCGCCGGTGCCACCAACGAGGGAAGGTTATGGGCGTGCATTACCCTGGCCCGGTAAGCAGACATAACCTTGTGTGCCCATCGTTGGTATTGAGATCTCTTGTCCCCATCTGGTACCATGTGTGTTTCGCCACTACGGTGGTCGTTGACGCCTTTGGTAGGCATGGGGCCACCCAGGACTGAACCCTAAAGGGGTGTTGGTCAGAGTGGCCGGGAGAGTGTCATTGCAGTAGGTCGGTTTTGTCGGAACGCCGTTGGTCCACCCGAATGGGAGGACGAGGTCATGGGTTCTGTGGTGTGGGTAAAGTGCGCTACCTCTGCAGAGTGTGTGTGTTTAACTATCGATAGCCGCCTCCTCAGTCATGGGCACAAGTTCGTACTAGGTCACACTGTTTGATCAACACTCACATGATGAATGACTTATAGGTTTTGTATATGTTAATATTGTGAGCTGTAACAGTTTGGCAGGATGCTGATGATGATGTTGGGATGATCTCGAGGATGATCATTCAGTTTGTGGTGTGGTAACGAGGTGATCACGTGGATGTTTTGGATCACGAGGTGATCGAGATGGTATATTACTTGGTCGGATAGCCAAGTGTGAGATCGTTCATGTGGTTCTTGAGATCTGAGATGATGGTTTATCAGTATTCTATTAGTTCATATCATGATTAGTATTTGCTTCATCATGGTAGCTGTTAATTTAATTAACCTATTTAATGCTAGGTTATTGTCTTGCCTTGATGCTTTTGGTTGTTGTGAGCTTGCAAGTACATTCAATGTACTGACCAGGCGTGTCATGCCAGATTGCAGGTGATGCCATGTTTGATTGATTGCTTGTCGAGGTTTGTGCACATGCGAGCTAGATCGTGTCCCAACCAGAGTCCCTGCAGAATGGAATTCACTGCCTTTGTCATTGTTCCACTACTAGAAGTATTCCGCTGCTACGAGTCGTTCCGCTGCTAGCATAGAGCAAGTGTAGTATCGCAGGCATAATGTCGCCGTGCTGATGTGCTTCTCTGTAACATCAGACCCTTGTATTATTATTCTTGTAATAAGAGGTGATTTGTTCTTTGTCAAGCAGTGCCGTATTCCAGTGACTTCTCCTCGTTGTCTGGGCGGGAATACGGGGCGATCTGGTTTCTCTGAGCCGGGGTGCCACAGTTTTGGATTTATAGAGATTTAAAAACCGATATCCGCAATGCTTGTGTCCAAGCTAGGATGCCGAGAGGGTCGAATTCATTCCCATTTGTTCCATGGGACCTAAACATGCACCCAAGGACACATGTATGTTTTTTCTAGCCATTTTGGTGCACTAGAGCATGTATTTGTAGTTCGGATTTGAATTATGGACATTAAATGCCCAGAAAACCGAATGAATGAATAAAAAAGGTCAAACGAGCCCTGAATAATTTCAAAGTTTAGCGCGAATCTCCCATTGTTCTGTGGCGCGTGTAAAAGAAAATACAAGGCTAGAAGAGGGAGCGATTATCATTTGGCCCACAAGGTGAAGGTTTCCCTATCGAAACCACAAAGGTTCTTATGACAGGCTCCGGTTTGTAAGTGGTTTGTAATAAAGCTTGTTCCAAATTGGCAATGTTTTTATCACGACATATATGTGCCATGACGTGACAACATGCCAGCTTTGATGACTTTCTGGCGAGTTTCAGATTTATGTGGATTTAAAAACCGAGATTCCAAATGTTTGAGGACAAGCCAGGACGCCGGTACAGTTGTAATTCATTCCCATTCCTGGCATGGGACCTTAACATGCACCCAAGGACACATGTATAATTTTTCTAGCCATTTTCGTGAACTGGAGCATGTATTTGTAGTTCAAATTTGAATTATGGACATTAAATGCCTAGGAAACTCAATTAGTGTATAGAAAGGCCAAACAAACCCTGAATAAGTTCAAATTTCAGCACACATATCCTGTCATTCCATGTTGCCCGTATAAGAAAATACAAGGCGAAAAGAGGCAGTGATTACGTTTCGCCCACAAGGGGAACACGTTTCCCGATCAGAACCACTAGGCATCTTTGAGAGAAGCGCCGGTTTGTAAGAGGTTTGTAATAAAGCTTGACCCAAATTGGACAATGTTTTTACCATGACATATATGTGCCATGACGTGACACCATGCCAACTTTCATGACTTTCTTGTGAGTTTTGGATTTATTGGTATTTTAAAACCGAGATTCCAAATATTTGAGGACGAGCCAGGTCGTCGGTATGGTTGTCATTCATTCCCGTTCTTCGCATGGGACCTAAACATGCACCCAGGGACACGTGTATAATTTTTCCAGCCATTTTGGTGAACTGGAGCATATATTTGTAGTTCAGGTTTGAATTATGGATATTAAATACCTAGGAAACTCAATTAGTGTATAAAAAGGCCAAACGAACCCTTAATAAGTTTAAATTTCAGCACGGATATCATGTCGATCCATGTTGCCTGTAGAAGAAAATACAAGGCGAAAAGAGGTATTGATTATTGTTTCTCCCACAAGGGGGACACGTTTCCCTATCAGAACCACGAGGCTTCTTTGAGAGAACCTCTGGTTTGTAAGAGGCTTGTAATAAAACTTCCGCCAAAATGGGCAAAAAATCCTTGACATGTCATGACACCATGCCAAGTTCCACGATTTTCGGGTGAGTTTTGGATTTACGGGGATATAAAACCAAGATTCTTCTCATGAAATGTTTTCAAGTAGCACACAATTCACTCATGAAAGTCGTGTCCCTACCAAACCGTGGTTGATGCCCCCCTCACCCTGCTGCGCATGCGATCTAAGTCGTGCCTTCTGATTGGCCAGAACCCAAACCCCACAGATCGTACGTCTCCATCATTGGATGCTCCCAGATCGAATGGCAATCCTTAGCCCTTTCGATAGCACATGAAGTATATGGGTAAGCACTATGCGCATGCGTCGTGCTAGCTCACGCTTCCTTCTCTACTAAGTTTTCTATATTAATGTTGTTAAATGTCCAAAAGGGCGATCGTTTCCCACCACTTCTCTCATCGGTTTCCTGCCTCTTCTCCCATCATTTTCCCACTACCAGTGTCAGTGCTCATTGAAAGCTAGGCGGCGACACACCGGCCATGTAAATATCGCACACATTTTCTAAAAACACAAATGTGTGTGATAGGAGGGAGTAGGTCCCATATGGTGACCAGCGTGAAACGCCTTAAAGGCAAGGAGGCAATTGCTATAAGCAAGGTGTGGCTTCCCATCCGCTAGCCTAGTTGAATAGAACGCGGAGGTTAAGCGTGCTCGGGCTAGAGTAGTCCAAGTATGGGTGACCCGGTGGGAGGTTGCATATCTCAAGCTTCATTTAAATGCGTGATTATATAAACCTTAGGACCCTTGTTTTGCTAATTTTTAGACTATGTTTTTATTGAATTTTTTTCTCTAAAAAATTAAAGAATGATTGACTCTATAGTGACCTGTCATGGCGATTATATAAACCTTTTTCAGGTCGCATGTAGGGTATAGGGGGCGGGGTGTTCTGATCGAGAATGTCTCCCTTGTGCGGTTTATAGATGATGCACATATCTGTGGGCTCCCCGAGGTATATATATTATCCTTTTACCGACAATGCCGGGGCCCGCACAATCTATCCCTTTGACCCAACAACGACAAGGGTTTGACCACGATGGTTTCCTATTGCTATGTGTGCCATGTTAGGCCAAATAAAGTTTGAGCGCATGCCTCGGACG
>NC_041388.1:213401021-213402711 GCF_002162155.2 Triticum dicoccoides
CCTCGAAGTTGGGAAACTGACATCATACGTATTGAACCAGGCTTGGGCTCAGGTATGGTGTTCTGTTTGTAATGTAGTTGGTGGCCCATCGAAGTTGTGCATTTAAGATTTAAACACATCACACACCACCGTACCCATACATATTTTTGGGCCTCATGCAGTGTATAGGGGGTCTTCTGATCGACCACGTCTCCCTTGTGCAGTTTTTGTGATGACACGCATATCTGTGGGCTCCCCAAGTGTATATATCATCCCTTTGACCGATAACGAGGGATGTATGTTGGCCATGAATGGATCCCTCCTAGTTCGTGTTAGGGCTGGTCATCGTCAAATGTCGTTCAACCAAAGCTCGAGCTCATGCGTTGTCAGGATTCCCTCCCACATGCTCGGATTGCTGGGTTCGACCTGCACCGTACCCTACATATCTCATCCTTAACTACCTGGCCTTGATGGTTGTTGTCTGTATCGAGAGGTAGGCACCACATCTAAATTGTACATTATTCTATATTAAAAACACACATCACCCCTTCCAACATACATCATTTTGGACACATGCAAGAGGTGTTGGTTTGGTGGTCCCTCTCGTGCGATTTTTTTGATGGTTCAATCTATTGTCCCAACCATTTTATCGACAACAACAGTTGTCATTTGACCAAATAATAGATTCAGTGGTCCATCTTATGGTAGGTCATGGCTACATGCATGTATGACCAAAGTATCATTACATGCATCCGCCCCTCTGACATGAAGTGGTGGGTCAAGCACCCTAGCTAGCTACGACATTATGTCATTGTAGATATATACAAGGGTGCTTTCGGGTTTGCGAGGCAGGTGCCACCAAATTTGTGCATTTTGTATTTATAGTTTTAAACATCACACCCAATATTCCTACATATATTTGGCCACTTCTAGGTGGTTCTTGAGTTCTGGCCCCTTTCATTGATCTTCGACGACGCGCCCAACCGTGGGCCCGCGCGGTCAAAGTTGTGCATTGGAATTTTGAACATCACAGCCAACCCTTTTTACTCATACATATATTTAGGCCACATGCTGGTGTGGCTGTCTTCTGACCCTCTCTAACATTTTTTTGCTACAAAGACCCTGATGACGCCCAACGGACACGGGTATAATTTCTTAACCGTGTGCGATGCAAGTGCGCTGCGAATCACCACGACTGCGCAAGCGTGATCAAAGGTGGAGGTACTGGCTCAACCGTGTGCGATGAAAGTGCGTTGTAAAATCACCACGACTGCGCAAGCACGAGCAAAGGGTGGAGGTACTGGCTTAACCGTGTGCGGTGCAAGTGCGCTATAAAATCACCACCGGTGCAAGCCAAAGGTGGTTAGTTTATTTAGAAATTAGGAGGAACCGTGTGCGATAGACCAGCTAGCTAGAAATCTAAAAACAAACTACCCTCCTTGAGCGTTGCAAAAATCGGTGGTTCTGCCACTATTCCTTATTATCATACACGCATATTCTTATTGGACCGTGCGCGATCTTGGGTACTCACACCCCGGATCAATTCCTTTACCCAAATTATAATAGTCGTCGTACTTAACCGTCGCCCACACTCCTCCACCACCGACCTTATAGTAAAATTGCAGTAGCCGAGGAGTTTGAACCGTCGCCCTCCCTCGTCCACCACCATCTCCACCCACCATTACTAAAAATTTCAGTAGCCGTGGCATAT
>NC_041388.1:213403090-213476378 GCF_002162155.2 Triticum dicoccoides
CTTGCCGCCACTGCCACCGCCGACGGCAACCTCTGCGGGTCTGCCCGTTACTCCTAGGATAGATAATAAAGTTTAGGTTACCCAGCGATTCCCATACCGTCGCCCACTCCCCTGAGTTTTTTGATGAGGCCTGCCATGCCCCTCCCCTCTAGATCCACATCCCCTGGTCCAAAATGTCGCAGCCTAAGCTCGAGCACGTATCCCAGGGAGCCTGGCGAGCGTTCGGCCAAGAAGAGGTTTATCATGGCCTCTCCGGTGGATGTTGGTGAGGTGGCCGTCGTTCACCCCGACCTGTCGATCCCGGAGCAACACGTCGCTGCGGAAGCCGGCGAAGACGTTGACTACATTGCCATGCTAAAGGCTTCAAGTTAGCGGGCTAGCGTACTAGTGTATATCGGGAAAGCTGGCTATGACATCAAGCTCGCCGACAACGATGACTTCCCGCTGGCCATGTCACAGGTTAAGTGGTCCATCCCCAACCCCTCCGGTTCAACCAACGTCGATCTCTTCGACGGCCCTGCCGCTGATCTCCTCTAACAAGAGGTCAAGGATTTGTGATCCGTGTACGCCATCGATCCCATTTTGTCATTTCTGAAGGACACGTTCTACGGCGGCGGCTTGGGATCCTCAATTGCCAAGTTAGATCTCATCAACCACAACCATGAGGAGGGCACCCAGAAAGGTTCTTCCATGGTGAAACAGTCCATCTGTGACATCAGAGAATGCACCATGGGTCTGTGCTCTTCCAACTGGAAGGATCCCATCCATGACATGTGAGGCAACATCCTATCAGCAAATCCTTCATTTTGAACTTGTCAAGCTGACTTTGAAGCACATCCAATTTGGATTCCTTGATGGAGTCGGTACCTTCGTGCATATCAATCAAAGTATCCCAAATTTCCTTTGCATTCTCAAGACGGCTGATTTTGCTGAATTCTTCGGGGCACAATCCATTGAAGAGGATATCGCGGGCTTGAGCATTGTATTGCAGCATCCTTAATTCTTCCACGGTAGCTTCACGATTCGGTTCTCTCCCATCAAAGAATTCACCTTGCAAGCCAATACACACAATAGCCCAAACGGTGGGTTTATGTCCAAGAATATGCATTTTCATCTTATGCTTCCAACTAGCAAAATTAGTACCATCAAAATAAGGACCTCTACGGTGGTAATTTCCCTCGCTATATGCCATACTCTCCTAGGTTGTGAAACCAAGGCTATGATCACCAAAGCTATGGAAATCAAGGCAAATGGAGATCAAAGCTCTTAAACCACTTGTAGGATCGAAAGTGTGTCTAGAGGGGGGTGATTAGACTACTTGACCAAATAAAAATCTAGCCTTTTCCCAATTTTAAGTCTTGGCAGATTTTAGCAACTTATCACAAGTCAAGCAATCAACCTACACATGCAAATCTAAGAGTATAGCAGCGGGATGTAAATCATTGCATATGAAGGTAAAGGGGAGGAGTTTGGAGGGAGCAAACGCAACGTATACATGGAGATTTTTGGTGTGGTTCAGATAGGTGGTGCTATCGTACATCCATGTTGATGAAGACTTCAATCCACGAAGGGTAATGGTTGCGTGAGTCCACGGAGGGCTCCACCCACGAAGGTTCCACGAAGAAGCAACCTTGTCTATCCCATCATGGCCATCGCCCACGAAGGACTTGCCTCACTTGGCTAGATCTTCACGAAGTAAGCGATGTCCTTGCCCTTACAAACACCTTGGTTCAACTCCACAATCTTGACGGAGGCTCCCAAGTGACACCTAACCAATCTAAGAGACACCACTCTCCAAAAGGTAATAGATGGTGTGTTGATGATGAACTCCTTCCTCTTGTGCTTCAAATGATAGTATCCCCAACACTCAACTCTCTCTCACAGATTTGGATTTGGTGGAAAGATGATTTGAGTGGAAAGAAACTTGGGGAAGGCTAGAGATCAAGATTCTTGTGGTTGGAATGGAATATCTTGGTCTCAACACATGAGCGGGTGGTTCTCTCTCACAAAATGAATGGTGGAAGTGTAGGCACGTTCTAATGGCTCTCTCCATGAATGGAGGAAGGGTGGAGGGGTTATAGTCTCCACACAAAATCTAACCGTTACACACAATTTACCAAACTCCGTGGGACCGAATTGTTAAATCGGTCAGACCGATTTAGTACAAAATTTGAATGTTAGGGTTTTTGGTGGGACCGACATGTCAACTCGGTGGGAACAATTTCATTAGGTTTAGGGCATAATGTAACCTCAGTGAGACCGATCACATGAACTCGGTGAGACCGATTTCTATAATAGGAAACAGAGAGTTGGTCAGGCAAACTCGGTGGGACCGATCACTCATTTCGGTGGGATCGAAACGTTACGAAAAGGAAACAGAAAGTTTGCATTGCGAACTCGGTGGGACCGATCTCTCATCTCGGTTAGACTGAGACATTACGAAGGGAAATAGAGAGTTTGCAATCCCATCTCGGTGAGACTGAGATCCCTATCGGTGAGACCAAACTGATTAGGGTTTCTGACAGTGGCTATGTCAAATGAACTCGGTGGCGCTGGATAGATCAAATCGGTGGGGCCGAGTTTGACTTTTGGTTTGGGACATATGTGGATATGAGAAAGTGGTTGAGGGCTTTTGGAGCATATCACTAAGCATTTTGAGCAAGCAAGCCATTAAGCAACGCCTCATCCCCTTTTAATAGTATTGGCTTTTCCTATGGACTCAATGTGATCTTGGATCACTAAAATGAAAATGTAGAGTCTTGAGCTTGAGCCTATGTGTCCATAGCATTTTGAGGGGTCCACATTCCTAGTCCATGCCATGCCAATCATTGAACTTTCTGAAATGATCATCTTGAAAGAGTATTAGCTCAATGAGCTATATGTTGTTAAGAATTACCAAAACCACCCAGGGATTAGTTGCACTTTCATAGACATAGTCATAATATTGATGCAAAAGATGCAATGTTGATAATGGTAGTGCAATATATTTGTGGCACTGCCATTTAGGTCATATGGGTGTAAAGCGCATGAAGAAACTCCATGCAAATGGACTTTTGGAATCACTTGATTATGAATCATTTGATACTTGCGAACCATGCCTCATGGGCAATATGACTAAAACTCCGTTCTCCAGAACAATGGAGCGAGCTAATAACTTATTGGAAATAATACATACCGATGTATGCGGTCTGATGAGTGTTGAAGCATGCGGCGGGTATCATTATTTTCTGATCTTCATAGATGATTTGAGTAGGTATGGGTATATCTACCTGATGAAACACAAGTCTGAAAATGTTTGAAAAAGTTCAAAAGATTTCCAGAGTGAAGTGGAGAATCATCATAATAACAAAATAAAGTTTTCTACAATCTAATCGCGAAGGCGAATATTTGAGTTACGAGTTTGGCCTTCATTTAAAACAATGTGGAATTGTTTCACAACTCACGCAACCTAGAACGCCATAGCGTAATGGTGTGTCCGGACGTAGTAACCGTACTTTATTGGATATGGTGCATTCTATGATGTCTCTTACTGATTTACCACTATCATTTTGGGGTTATGCATTAGAGGAAGCCGCATTCATATTAAATAAGGGACCGTCTAAATCCGTTGAGATGACACCGTATGAACTATGGTTTGGCAAGAAACCTAAGTTGTCATTTCTTAAATTTTGGGGTTGCAACACTTATGTCAAAAGGCTTCAGCCTGATAAGCTCGAACCCAAATCAAAGAAGTGAGTCTTCATAGGATACCCTAAGGAAACAATTGGGTACACCTTCTACCACAGATTCGAAGGCAAGATCTTTATTGCCAAGAATGGAACCTTTCTAGAGAAGGAGTTTCTCTCGAAAGAAGTGAGTGGGAGGAAAGTAGAACTTGATGAGGTAATTGTACCTTCTCTCGAATTGGAAAGTAGTACATCAGAGAAAACCATTCCCATGATGCCTACACCAACTAGAGAGGAAGCTAATGATGATGATCATAAAACTTCAGATCAAGTTACTACTGAACTTCGTAGGTCAATGAGAACACATTCCGCGGCAGAGTGGTACGGAAATCCTATTTTGGAAGTCATGTTATTAGACCAAGGCAAATCTACAAACTATCAAGAAGCTATGATGAGCCCAGATTCCGACAGATGGCTTGAGGCCATGAAATCTGAATTAGGATCCATGTATGAGAACAAAGTATGGACTTTTGTGGACTTGCCCAATGATTGGCAAGCCATAGAGAATAAATGGATCTTCAATAAGAAGACTGACGCTGATGGTACTATTCCTATCTACAAAGCTCAACTTGTGGCGAAAGGTTTTTGACAAGTTCAAGGAGTTGACTATGATGAGACTTTCTCAGCCGTAGCGATGCTTAAGTCTGTCTCAATCATGTTAGCAATTGCCGCATTTTATGATTATGAAATCTGGCAAATGGACATCAAAACTACATTCCTTAATGGATTTCTTAAAGAAAGAGTTGTATATGATGAAACCAGAAGGTTTTGTCGATCCTAAAGGTGCTAACAAAGTGTGCAAACTCCAGTGATCTATCTATGGATTGGTGCAAGCATCTCGGAGTTGAAATATACGCTTTGATGAAGTGATCAAGGCATATGGTTTTATACAGACTTTCAGTGAAGCCTGTATTTACAAGAAAGTGAGTGGGAGCTCTGTAGAATTTCTAATATTGTATGTAGATGACATACTGTTCATTGGAAAAGATGTAGAATTTCTGGATAGCATAAAAGGATACTTGAATAAGAGTTTTTCAATGTAAGGCCTCGGTGAAGCTACTTATATATTGAGCATCAAGATCTATAGGGATAGATCGAGACGCTTAATAGGACTTTCACAAAGCACATACCTTGGCAAAGTTTTGAAGAAGTTAAAAATGGATCAATCTAAGAAAGGGTTCTTGCCTGTGTTGCAAGGTGTGAAGTTGAATAAGACTCAAATCCTGACCACAGCAGAAGATAGAGAGAGAATGAAAGTCATTCCATATGCCTCAACCATGAGTATGCCATGATGTGTACTAGACCTGATGTGTGGCTTGCCATGAGTTTGGCAAAGGGGTATGATAGTGATCCAGGAGTGGATCACTAGACAGCGGTCAAAATTATCCTAAGTTACCTAAGAGGACTAAGGAAATATTTCTCGGTTATGGAGGTGATAAACAGTTCGTCGTAAAGGGTTGCGTCAATGCAAGCTTTGACACCGATTCAGATGACTCTAAGTATCAATCTGGATATATATTGAAAGTGGGAGCAATTAGCTAGAGTATCTCCATGTGGAGCATTGTAGACATAGAAATTTGCAAAATACATACAGATCTGAATGTGACAGGACTGTTGACTAAACTTCACTCACAAGCAAAACATGATCACACCTTAGTACTCTTTGGGTGTTAATCACATGGCGGTGTGAACTAGATTATTGACTCTAGTAAACTCTTTGAGTATTGATCACATGGCGACATGAACTATGGGTGTTATTCACATAGCAATTGAACTAGATAATTGACTCTAGTGCAAGTGGGAGACTGAAGGAAATATGCCCTAGAGGCAATAATGAAGTTTTTATTTTATATTTCCTTATTCATGATGAAGGTTTATTATTCATGCTAGAATTGTATTGGTCGGAAACCTAAATACATGTGAATACATAAACAAATACCATGTCCCTATTAAGCCTCTACTAGACTAGCTCGTAGATCAAAGATGGCTGAGGTTTCCTAACCATAGACATGTGTTGTCATTTGATAATGGGATTACATCATTAGGAGAATGGTGTGATGGACAAGACCCATCCATTAGGTTAGCATAATGATCATTCAGTTTATTGCTATTGCTTTCTTCATGTCAAATACATATTCCTTTGCCTATGAGATTATGCAACTCTCTAATACCAGAGGAATGCCTTTTGTGCTGTCAAATGTCACAACGTAATTGGGTGATCATAAATATGCTCTACAGGTATCTCCGAAGGTGTTTGTTGAGTTGGCATAGATCAAGATTAGGATTTGTCACTCTGAGTATCAGAGAGGTATCTTTGGGCCCGCTCGGTAATACACATGACTAAGAAGTTAGTTACGAGGTGATGTATTACAGAACGAGTAAAGAGACTTGCTAGTAACGAGATTGAACTAGGTATGAAGATACCGATGATCAAATCTCGGGCAAGTAACATACTGATGGATAAAGGGAATTACGTATGTTGTCATAACAGTTCAGCTGATAAAGATCTTCATAGAATATGTAGAGCCAATATGGGCATCCAGGTTCCGCTATTGGTTATTGACCGGAGAGGTGTCTCGGTCATGTATACATAGTACTCGAACCCGTAGGGTCCGCACGTTGAACGTTCAATGACGATATAGTTTTATATGAGTTATGTGATTTGGTGACCGAATGTTGTTCAGAGTCCCAAATGAGATCACGAACATGACGAGGAGTCTCTAAATGGTCGAGAGGTAAAGATTGATATATAGGACGATGGTATTTGGACACTAGAAGTGTTTCGGGTGTTACCGGGTACTTATCGGGTCACCGGAAGGGGTTCCGGGCAGCCCCGGTAGTTTTTTGGGCCTTATGGGCCAAAAGGGAAAGAGCACACCAGCCCACAAGGGGCTGATGCTCCCCTCTAACCCCTGCCCACGCACCAAAGGAGGGAGGGAAGAAAGGGGATGTCGGATGTGGGGTTCCGGCAAACCCTTAAGGTTCGAACACTAGGGTGCGTGCAAAGTCTTTTCCTCCCACTAATCTATGCCCTAACTCGCTAAGATCTCGCGGACGAACTCTACGAACTCGCAACATAGAAAGAGACAAGATTTATACTGGTTCGGGCCACCGTTGTGGTGTAATACCCTACTCCAGTGTGGTGGTGGTGGATTGCCTCTTGGGCTGATGATGAACAATACAATGGGAAGAACAGCCTCCTGAGGTTGAGGTGTTCTTGTGCTTGGCTAACTTGTGTGGGTGAGAGTGATCTAAGATCTCCTCCCCTTGCCTATGGTAGTGGCTAGGCCTACGTATAGAGGCCCTGGTCCTATTCCCAAATCTTGAGCAGGAAGGGAGCCAATAATGGCGGGCAAATTTGAAGGGGGACAACTAGTACAAGCTATCCTGACAAAAGTGGTCTTCGCCTGCCAAAGGCTCTGGTGGTGATGCCATCTTGCGCTCCATGATGACCTCCATCTTTCTGTCCTTCTAGTCTTGGTCCTGTTGCACCAAAATGGCAACATTTGCCTGATGCCTTGGTACTCCTCGCCTGCGCTGGTTTCCTTAGCACCAAAGAGGAAACAAGGACGATGTGCGTGCTGGCGCCCATCTTGTGTCGATCGTCATGGCTCATGTCACGAGTGCCTCGTGAGGTTCGCCTCGCCTTGATATCTCCGCTCCTCGTGAGCCTGCCTGACTAGGCCGCTCCAGAGGAGGTCTTGTGTCGTCCGCCTCGCGAGGCTTGGCCCCTCGCGGGGGTCTTGGATGCCTTATCGATGAAGGTGGGCCGTACGGCCTGCTAGCTTAGCCACGCCACGGGCCGCAGGCAGGCAAGCCTGGGGACCCCCGTTCCCAGGATGCCGACAGTAGCCCCCGGGCCCAAGGTGCGCTCGGGCTTGGCTTCGCGGCGAAGCCAAGGGCCAAGTACGGAGCACCGCGGGCCCCAAAAGCCTGCGATCTCGGTTGACGCGTGGCGGTTGATTGGACGCGAGCGTCTCCACTTCCCCACACTGCCTCGGCAACTGCTCTACCTGATAAAAGGCTGGTGCAGGCATCACTTTCCTTCAATTCTTCTTCCTCTCCTTGCTCCAGATCCCCTTCCTTGCTCTCTGCCACCGTTATCTCCAGATCCGCTCCAATCTCATCCCGTAGCTGCGATCCATGGCGCCATGCAAGGCCAAGGCTTCCTCAATGCCGGCTTGGTACGAGCCGGCCCTTGAGGCGCCCACCGTCATGGAGAAGAGCCTCGCCTCCGTGCGCCTGCTGACGGCGGGTGAGAGCAATGAGTGGGGGAAGACCGAGCTCCGGCTTGCCTCCGACGCGCTGGAGCCCGAGGAAAGCACCTTCTTCCCCTTCTTCTCGAGCAGCGTCACCGTCGGGTTGGTTCCTCCCTTCCCCGATTTCTTTTACGAAGTCCTCGACCACTACGAGCTGCAGGTGTTACATCTCCATCCCAACTCTGTCCTCCTCCTTTCCATCTTCGCCTACTACTGTGAGGCGTACCTGGGCGTGATGCCGTACGTGGCGCTCCTACGCCACTTCTTCTTCCTCCGTGTCAGCATCCGGCAAGGCCAATTCGATCTCGAGCACCGAGAAGAGGGCCGACAACATTTGATCCAAATGGGTCATGTTGAACACCAAGTGCGCCGTTCCGCGTCTAGCGTTGCCCACGGCGGTGCCCTCTTTCCACGGGGGATGGCCCAGGGCGGAGCTTGCTGATGAGCGGGCATCGTTAGTGTTGGGGCAGATGGTGACCGACCTAAAACTAGGCAACGCAAGGGCAGCAAAGGTGACGGGGGTCATGCTTCTGAGGGAGTTCTTGACCCTGCGAGTTGCTCCACTCCAGGCGTGTGCACGCCCCTTGTGGGAGCTTGAAGAAGAGGGGAACATGACCTGCCTGAGGCCAGGGGCCCTGCCTGACAATGAATTGGCTGCTGTCCTGCACCTCATAGTTGGGTACAACCAGTAGTACCCACCAAGCGCCTTCGTCCCCCAGTTCCAGCGCAAGGATCGGGAGGAATTTGTCACCTCCAGGCTGACCTTTGATGCGCGTGGGCCGGTGCCGCCAGTGCTCCTAGGAGCCCCCGCGGCACCAGAACCGGTGGAGGTGTCTTCTGGCAAGCCCCTCAGGGAGGGGGAAGAGGAGGTGGACCCGGAGAAGACTCTGGAAGAGGTGGGAGAGACTTCCCCTCTAAGCAAGGCCGAGATCCTCCGCGCCCTTCCTGACGATGCCGAGGCCGACGCCCGCCAAAGGGAGAGGGAGCAGCCCCCCATCCCGACGAGGGGTAGGTCGTCGTTGGTGCCTTGCGATGCCGTCTCTGCCCCGATGCTGTCAGGGTTCAGGCTTCCTAAGCGGAAGTATGTCGCGGTGGATCAGTAAGTGTCTCAAGCTTCGCCTTGTCCCTGTTTGCACTCTTCATTTCCTGATGCTGGCCCTTGGTTGGTCAGGCCGACGTCTTTCGTGAAGAAGATGAAGGAGGATGCGGCGTCCGTGCCTCCTTCCTCAGGAAAAGGTGGGAGCAATGCCCGCATCTCCCCAGCCCGGTCGTCCTCGCGGGGCCAAGAGGAGCATCGCCACATGGAACCAGCCCCCATGGCCCTGCTAGCTCCGGAAGTGCCGGCGCCTGGCGCGGCTGACGAGGTCCCAGCTGTTCTGGAGGTCGCGGTCTCCCAGGTACTGGTGATGATGTCACCTCCTCCCACTTCTGCACCTCCACTTCCAGGTTCTTCTGCCCCCTACTGCTACTCTGGAACGTGCTCTCTCAGAGATGACCCAGCTGCAGGTGGATCTCCTAGGCGCAGACCCACGCCTTGTGGTCAGGCGTCTGGAGTTGGCTTTAGGCTGGCTCCATTCCGACTTGGCGGTTCGCGCGGCGCTGGGCCTGGCTGCTGCGGCTTCTAAGAAGGAGAAGCAGAGTGCCGCCAACGCCGCAGCCAGTCGTGAGATGGCGTTGAAAGACGACGAGGTTGCTCGCGACCACTGCCAGGCGCTGGAGGACGAATTGCTGGGCCTGCGCACCAGGCTCGCCGAAGAAGCACGCTGCCACCAAGTGAAGGAAGAGGAAATGAAGGCCGGGAGGACGCCATCAAGAACCATGATGCCAAGCTGGCGAGTTGGGGCGGACGCAGGCCGCCAAGCACAGCCGACTGGAAGAGCTGGAGCAGGAGGCGAAGGCAAGGGAGGCTGAGCTCGATGCCAAGGTGCGAGTCCTGACCGAAGACCGTGCGGACTTTGCCGATCTCGAGAAGAGGTCCCGCAAGGCGCTGAAGACATTTTACGAGCACGGCCGGCAGAAATCGCTGGCCACCGACGAGGATGGCCCCGCCCAGCTGCTTCCTCTCTTGGTGCAGGCGCTCGAGGAAGTCGTTGATGCCGTTGGTCCAATGGCGGAGGCAGAAGCTCGCGTCCTGTCTTCAGCTGCATTGACTCGCGTCTTCAGCCACCTACACCTTCGCGACCCCGACGCTTGCCTTGATGAGCTGCTGGAGCCTGTGGCTGAAGACCAATACGAGGTTGCCGCCGCAACTGTACAAGGTCAGGTGGAGGCCTTGTTGGAGAAGTTCCGCGGCTTCGTCTCCGCTCCTCTGTCCGGCGATGTTGCCGATCCTGCAGCTGGTGGTGAAGGCGAAGACAACGTTGCTCACAAAGTGGCGCCTTCCGCAGGTGATGGCGGCGTCCAGGGGTGACCTGCAGCTACTCTCCTGTGTCGTTCTTGAAACATGCATTAGGCCTCGGGGAGGCGTTTAGACTTTTCATTTGGTATCGTGAGGACAACGTGCAAGGACAATATGTTTGTAATATTTGCTTCGAGATTTTGCGATTTCCTTCCTATTTGTGTTGCGTTCTGCATCGGTAGAACCCAACCCCGCGCATACCTCAACCGCCATTGGGCCGACCGGAAACTAGGATGAACCAAGGAGTGAGGGGCTACGTGACCAGTTAGGCTCCTGAGTCGCGATGCTCAGGAGTCCCCCTTGACATACAAACAGCTTATAGGGAGAGTTTGCGAGGATAGGCTGATGTTCTATGTCGGCAGGGCCCAGCCCCACGCATGCCTCAACCGCCATTGGGCCGACCGAAGACCAGGACGGACCAAGGAGTGAGGGGCTACATGACCAGTTAGGCTCCTGAGTCACAATGCTCAGGAGTCCCCCTTGACGTGCAAACAATTTCCATACCTGCCCTCGCCGAGGCCTCAGGAGGGGCACGCGATGCCCAGGTCCGGGAGACCTGGATGGGTGGCGTGCGCTTGGGTGTGGCCCGAGCGCAGCCCCCGTGCCCATCCCCCTCACGCGGCTCTCCCGAAGGGAGGCGTTGCGGTGAGGCCGGATGCTGAGCTTTGGGCTCCCTGAGGTTGGTACAACCGTGGGGCCACCCTCAGTTGTTTATCACCAGCGCGGAGCATAGTGCTTCCACTTGTGCACGGGCATAGCCGCTCCTCGGCAGTGCCGATGGCCAGCACAGAGCATGGTGCTTCCACTTGTGCGTGGGATGGGGTCCCCCCTCTGGGAGGAGCCCGTGGGGCGTGTATAGCCCCGCCCTGACACGTGGCTTGCACGGCGGGGCTGCGAGGTGTATCTGGGCACTCGTGAGCCAGCGCGGGACTCACGAGGCCCTACCTCAAGGCGGGTTGCGCCTGGTCTTGAGTCTTGGTGACTGTGTGTTCCTGCAAGGCGGTCAGGTGCAAGCACTCTAGGTCCTCAGGTCCCGGCCCTCGAGCGAGCTCAGCCGCCGCTGGTATGCTAGGTCGCGATGCTGTGGTCAAGGCCAGGCGGTGAGGGCTGGAGGGCAAGTAAGAGCTCCTGAGTCGTGATGCTCAGTATCCCCCCTTTTAACGCGCAAGCGAATTGCACGGGGTGAATGTATCCGCGGCGGGTGGCAATTGAGCAGGCGATAACCATAGGCAGGTTAAGCAGGGAAGGCAAATCAGCTTGGGTAAATGCAGGAAGATACATGCCACTGGGTCCGGCCCGAGCGGCTTGGGGATGATGCGGCCAGAGGGGCGCCCCCAGCAAGGTAAGCTAAAGACATAACAAAATGGGATACATGTCGTAGGGACGGACCCACACGGCCTCGGAATAATGCAGCCCAAGGGGCGCTCCCAGCTTAACGAGCTTGGAAGATGTCACCTGGTTCTGTAGATGAATCAGAGTTGGTGTAGCTGAAGGCATGCGTCGGAGAAAGGACTCCTCATGAGCCACCGGAGCCCTGAGCCTCAGGAGGCTCTGGGGGCTCAGGAGGCTTCCCGAAGACCGTCTCCATTCCCTCTCGGACGACGCGGTGCCTAGCCTCTTTAGCCACCAGGTCACGCCGCACGGCGCGCTGATAGGCCGACACCACGCTCGGCAAGCCGAGGGGCATGCGAACGTAGATGTGTGGCGGGCCCTCGCAACGGCCCACACGCGAAGGCCAGAAGCGCTCCTGAGACGCGGCCCTGTTGAGCCCAAGGACGTTGATGCAGACACGCAGCTCAGCACCCTCGCCTGGGTGGTGAGCCGCGCCCTATGAGCGGCTATCGCCACGTGTGGCTCTTGAGTCTTGCAGTTCCTATGTGGTCTTGGCGATGAACTCCTGAGCGGTGGGCACCCCTTGCCCTGCGTCTTCCTGAGGAAAACATGTCACGTGGCGTGCCTCCAAGTGGCGCCCAAGCACCTCCCTCATGAGGTTGGCAAGGCCTGAGGCCCTCCAGAAGAGAGCCCCCGAGCCCTGCCCGAGGAGGGCGCTGGGCATGCCTTCCTACACGATGGAGGGAGGCGCCCCTAGGACGAACACTAATCCTGATGAGGCTCCCGCCGTGACGCCATCCTCCTGAGGTCCTGCACGGCGCAACTGCTTCTTCTTGGGGATGGCCTTCGGAGGGCCCTCACTTCTGCTGTCGGGGTCGTAGATTGCTGCAGCTTGGAAGGTGCGCTCGAGGGAGCACACCACATCCCTTTCTTCACACGGGACCGTGATGACCCGGCCACTTCTAGGCATCTTGAGGACGTTGTAGCCGTGGTGGGAGACTGCCATGAACTTTGCCAGGGCCGAATACCCGAGGATGGCATTGTACGGCAGGCGGATGTGTGCGACGTCAAAGTCGATGAGCTCGGTGCGATAGTTGTCGCGTGTGCCGAAGGTGACAGGCAGGCGGACCTGCCCTATCGGTGTGGTGGAGCCGTCAGTCACTCCTGAGAAAGGTTTGGTAGGCTGGAGCTGGTCATATGGCACTTGGAGGTTGTCGAAGGTGTCGACGGACAGGACGTTGAGCCCTGCACTGCCGTCGATGAGAGTCTTGGTAACCTGCACATTGCTGATGGCTGGGGAACACAACATCGGGAGGACGCCAGCGGTGGCCGCGCACTTGAGCTGATCTGCCGAGTCGAAAACGATGGCGCACTGGGACCACTTGAGCGGGCGCATGGCCTCAAGCTTGGGGAGCGCCACGTTCACCTGGCGAGCGAACCATTTGAAGATGCGCTGACAGGCTAGGGCCTGGGCGCCGCCCAAGATGCAGGCGATTGCATGCGGCTCCTAGAAGCCCCCAGCCCCCTCGTTATGATGATGGACGTCATTCCTTCTTGGCGGAAGTGGAGGAAGACCGGCGTTGCCTTGGGGGCCATCCTCACGAGGCTGGTCCCTCCAGGGCCCCTCGCGAGGATGGTCCTACAAGCGGTCCTCACAAGGCATGTCGCGCCATTCCTGGCGCGGGCCATGTTTGTCCCAGCGTCCGCCTCCTCGTCCTCCTCCACGATCGTAGCCCCTGTCGTTGCGCTCGGGGCGTCGACCGTAGCGTCCCTCGCGTAGGGCTCAGAGCTCCTGGCAGTTGCTGGTGTTGTGGGTGTTCAGGTTGTGGAAGGCGCATAACGGTCGGCTGTTCTTGGATGACTCGGGCTGATCTATGCCCCGTCTGGTGTCGGGCTCCACAGTTTGCACTACCGCTTCCTTCCACTTCACGTCCTTGGCCTTGGCTTTCTTCTCCTCTGTGCCTGCGGCTGGCAGCTCAAGGAGGGAAAGGCGCCCCTCCTCAGCTCTCGTGCACTTGGTCGCCAGGTTGAACAGCTCCTGAGACGTGCAGAGCTCCTCGTGGATGGCAAGCTCTTCCTTCATCTTGACGTCACGGACGCCGTCGGAGAATGCGGAGATGATGGCCTCATCCGTGACCTTGGGGATCTTGAGGCGGGTGCTATTGAAGCGCTGGATGTACTTCTGGAGGGTCTCCCCTGGTTGTTGCTTGATGCGGCGCAGGTCGGTCGTGGCCGGTGGGCGGTCACGAGTGCCCTGGAAGTTGGCGACGAAGCGGTCGCGCATCTCGTCCCAGGAGGAGATCGCTTCGTGCTGCAGGTTCAGGAGCCAGGTGCGGGCCCCATCCTTGAGAGCCATGGGAAAATAGTTTGCCATGACTTTCTTGTCGCCGTTGGCTGCTTCGATGCTCAACTCATAGAGCTGCAGGAACTCCGCGGGGTCGGCGGTGCCGTCGTAGCGAGGAGGCATATCCGGCTTGAACTTGCCTGGCCAGGCGACGCTGCGCAGCTCGGAGGTGAAGGCACGGCAGCCGGCCTTGGTTACTAGGGCCCGCCTCAGAGGTGGAGCTTGGTCTTGTCGAGGTCCGCGCGGGGCCGCCGCCGGCAGCGCACGGTCTTAACGAGGTGGCACGGGAAGTGCGGGTGTAGCTTCTCGCGGCCTTGGGATTTCTTGGCAGCTTCTCTCTTCGCGCGCGGGCACTGGTCATGGCGGATCCCACCACGGGGCCGCATGCCTTGGTGCCAAGGCGTCGTCTTTGGGCTGGGGTGGTCGAGGCGCGCCTCGGGCCTCGTCGCCCGTGGCTGGCTGAGGGTGAGGCCGAGAGAGGGCCGGCGCCGGGGAGCCCCCTGCGGCGCGAACGAGCTCAGCGACGCGGTCAAGCCCCTCCTCGTAGAGGTCGTCGATTGGGCGGTAGTGCAGGAGCTTGTTTGCAGCGATGAGTGCGGCCCGCGCCTCCATGGGAGCGCGGTGTGCATGAGACGAAGAGACAGCTGGGGCCAGCGATGGAGTGGCGGTGCGGCCGTCCTGCCGCACCGAAGGATGCAGCGAAGACGCTTGCTGCTGGTTCCCCACCGGGCTGGTGGCAGCGTTGGCGGCGGGAGACGGAGAACGACGTGGTGGCCCACCGATGGGAGCCGTCTGAGCGACACGGACGGTGAGGGCAGCCCGACGCTCAGCTCGAGCACGGCGAGCGTCCGCCATGGAGACGATGGAGCGACGGAGCCCTACATGGCGCGCCAAATGTCGGATGTGGGGTTCCGGCAAACCCTTAAGGTTCGAACACTCGGGTGCACGCGAAGTCTTTTCCTCCCACCGATCTACGCCCTAACTCGCTAAGATCTCGCAAACGAACTCGACAAATTCGCAACATGGAAAGACACAAGACTTATACTGGTTCGGGCCACCGTTGTGGTGTAATACCCTACTCTAGTGTGGTGGTGGTGGATTGCCTCTTGCGCTGATGATGAACAATACAATGGGAAGAACAGCCTCCTGAGGTTGAGGTGTTCTTGTGCTTGGCTAACTTGTGTGGGTGAGAGTGATCTAAGATCTCCTTCCCTTGCCTATGGTGGTGGCTAGGCCTACTTATAGAGGCCCTGGTCCTCTTCCCAAATCTTGAGCGGGAAGGAAGCCAACAATGGCGGGCAAATTTGAAGGGGGACAGCTAGTACAAGCTATCCTGACAAAAGTGGTTTTCGCCTACCAAAGGCTCTGGTGGTGACGCCGTCTTGGGCTCGACGATGACCTCCATCTTGCCGTCCTTCTGGTCTTGGTCTTGTTGCACCAAAATGGCAACCTTTGCCTGATGCCTCGGTACTCCTCGCCTGCACTGGTTTCCTTAGAACCAAAGAGGAAACAAGGACGATGTGCGTGCTGGCGCCCGCCTGGTGTCGATCGTCATGGCTCACGTCACGAGAGCCTCGTGAGGTTCGCCTCGCCTTGATATCTCCGCTCCTTGTGAGCCTGCCTGACTAGGCCGCTCCAGAGGAGGTCTTGTGTCGTCCGCCTCGCGAGGGTGTTGGATGCCTTGTGGATGAAGGTGGGTCGTACGGCTTGCTAGCTTAGCCATGCCGCGGGCCGCAGGCAGGCATGCCTGGGGACCCCCGTTCCCAGGAAGCCGACAAGGGAGGCACCCTAAGGCACACATCTCCCTTTCCTTTCCCCCTCATGTCCAAATAAGGAAAAAGGGGGTGCATGGCAAGGCAACAGCCCTAGGGCTGCCGCCAGGTCTCTTCGGGTGCCCTAGGGGCTGCCTCCCCCCTCCCACCTATATATACATGGGGAGGGGCGCCACACAAGGACACAACATTGTCTTAGCCGTGTGTGGCGCCCCCGTCCATCGTTTACTCCCTCAGTCATATTTTCATAGTGCTTAGGCGAAGACCTATGGAGATCACATCACCATCACCGTCACCACGTCGTCATGCTATCGGAACTCATCTACTTCCTCGCCATCTTGCTGGATCAACAAGGCGGAGAACGTCACTGAGCTAAACGTGTGCAGAACACGGAGGTGCCGTGCGTTCGGTACTAGATCGGCTGGAGCGTGAAGAAAGTTCGACTACATCAACCGCGTTGTCAAACGCTTCCGCTTCCGGTCTATGAGGGTACGTAAACACACTCTGCCCTCTCATTGCTATGCATCTCCATGGATAGATCATTGCGTGTGCATAGGAAATTTTTTGTTTTCCATGCAACGTTTCCCAACAGTGTCCTTAGCGACGACGAACTACGGTGATTCGGACACAGGAGAGCAGGAGGTTGGGATCTCTCGTAAAATCCCTCCCATCGCTCCCTATTCGTGGCGGCGGTGCTCTTCAGATGGAGGCGGCACAACGGTGGTGAAATTCGGGCGTAGATCTCAAGTCCAGGACAATTGTTGGGAGACATCCTCCTGGTGGTAAAATCCTGGTCTCTGAAGAGGTCCGTGCATCAAGGTTCTGCGGGCATTGATTGGTGGATCTGCAGGTATTTTCCTCTGTTAACTGAGTTCCAGAATTACAATGGCAGACACTAGGGCCATAGTGCAAATCACTGTCGACAGAGTAGAGAAGGTGGTAGATCTTCAAGCTGAACTAGGTGATTTACAAGATCTGAAACAGGAAGTAACACAGTTGAGGGCTGAGATGGTAACAATGCCAAGAGTTAAGGTGAAGCTGGCAGATATGAATTCAGACATTCAGAAAACTCTGCAGTTGATTTTATAGAACATGAAGATCAGTAATCAGAAAGCGGAGGCATTTACTCCAATACCTCACACTCAAGTCTCTGATGAGCCAACAAGAGTTCAAACAACCCCAACATCAATAGTGATAAAGAACATGGTCAACAGAGCAGCAAAAATTTGCAATGAATAAAGCACTAGAACAAAAACTAATTGGACCATGGAGGAGTCACATACCGAAGAACAATCCCCCAAAGCAGTTTTGTGAATGGAGATTTGAGCAAGGAGATCGAAAATGGCAGCAAGATGAGTAAGAACACGAGTTTGAGCTATGGAATGATTTTTCTGGAGAAAGGAGTGTATGGGTGCTAGAATAAGTGGAGGGGGGCCACGTGAGGCCCACAAGGTCAGGGACCGCGCCCTCCACCCTTGTGGCCAGCTGGTGAGGCCCCCTGGTGTGTTCTTTGAAACCAGAAAATCTAAAATATTGTATAAAAAATCAATCCAATTTTCAAGGCATTTGGAGAAGTTTTATTTTCGAGACATTTTTATTGCATGGATAATTTAGAAAACAGACAGAAAATACTATTTTTGCTTTATTAAATCTAAATAACAGAAAGTAAAAGATGGGTACTGTTGGGGATATGACTATCAAATATGACGCGCCCAGGAGGGGCCGGGTCATCCATTATGGCGGTTCATCTAAATGAAGCCCAAGAATATACTAAGGACGGCGGTTCATAGATAGGCTTGTTAAAAGGCCCAAGTCTGGAGGCGGCTTAAGGCCCGTAAGTGTAAACTGCCATGTATATGTAAGCTTGTATTGTAAGGCATGTAAGATAAGTCACCGAGCCGGACACATTTGTATGAGCCGGCCGGGACTCTGTAGGCCGCAGGGCGTCAACCCATGTATATAAGGGGACGACTCGGCAGGGGCTTAGGGCAAGGGACAACAAATCGAAAGCCAGGCAAAGAGTGTTTTCTCCCTGGTAATCGAACCCCTAGCAATACCACCTCAAGCAGGAGTAGGCCTTTACCTTCACCGCAAGGGGCCAAACCAGTATAAACTCTCTGTGTCCTTTGTCCCGTTTAACCCCTTTAAACTAACCTCGTCGCAATGGCTCCACAACTAAGTCCTTCTATGAGGACATCTGCCGTGACCCTTCCACGATAGTTAGCGCCCACCGTGGGGCTCACGCATGGTGGTTTTGAGTTCTTAAAGGGCAGCTTCGAAGGGCTCAAGGGATACGCTGTGGGCCGGATGACCAAGAGTCGTCGCGGCAAGATCTACATCGATGATGCAGGCTGGGGCCCCGAGGCTGGCTCAATAGAGTACGGGTACCGGATCCCCTTCGGGAGAATCCGTGTCTTCATCGGCAAGATCGACGAGCCGGGCCCTGAGCCGGACATCTGCACCGACATCATCGAGACGGCTCAGCATGCATGACCCGCCCAAGCTCAACCCGCCGTCAGGCATGTCTTTGTTGGCTTTACCCATGGGGCTGAGTTGGAAGGCCCTATCTCTCGCGGTGAGACGGACATCTGCTCTGATGATGAATCATCCATGGGCGAGACCAACTCAATGTATCAGCTACAAGACGAGTAGCTTGGGGGCTGTTCTGATGGCGACAGTATTCCGGATCCTCGTGAGCCGCCGAACAGGGCGGCGATCTTCATGGCTGGCACCCAGCCGGTTCTTGGTTCGACAGCTGCCGCGGCTATGACTTCCAGTGCAGTAGCGGTAACGACAGCCGGGGGTGGCGGTTCAACGCGCCCGCCGGCTCAAGTCTTAACAGATCTGTTGGATGCTATGGCGACTTTGATGGAGGTTGAGGTAATCCCAGACAACCAGGAGCAGCACAAGGCATAGATAGCTAAGTTGCGTGATGAGATAGCACAAGCTAAGGCGGAATTAGCAGCAGAAAACGCCAGGATGGCTGCAGAGCAGGCCATTTTAAGTGCCCAAGCATAGCGGATTCAAGCAGATTCATACCGGCTCACGGTGGATCAGAATGCGTCGAACGAATTTTTGAGGAGAAAATACCGGAGTCGTCTTCCCGCAGTTTATGAGTCAAGGGACCTCTCCAACACCCCTGGAGGATGGGGCCAGTAACCCGCCGATGGTAAATCGGATGACTGAAGCGCCAGGCGGTGCGGTGCCAGGTCAGCCGCGCATGACAAGTTCTCCGTATATGTACAACACCCCGCCTCAACACGTGGTAACACCGTCGGGTCACTCTTCCACCCCTTTGGACAACCTGATTGTTGCGGCGACACGATTGGCGGCTTTACCAGTTGAGGGTGAGACTTCGGCGGCGGTTGAAATCCAAAGGGCTAGGGAGATCCTTCAAATAGCTTTAGTCTAGCAACAGGCTTACTCTTAGCCGTGACCGGATCCATTCAACCCCTCATCCAAGCCGGAGCTATAGTAGGCACATTAACTCACCAGCAGTCTCGAGTACGGAGCAGCACCGTAACTGACCTCATGGGCATGACCCGGCGCGCGATGGTGCCAATGCACAGGATTTGGTGGACCAGGGCAGAGCACGTCGGGAGGCCGAGCTGGCGGCTCATCAACACGCGCCGGTTTACCCGATAGCTTCAATTGAGGCTGGTGTAACTTCCAAGGCTTTTGGTGTGCCGTGTCTAACGGCGGCTCTACGAAACGAGCGTCTGCCCAAGGACTTCAAAGGCCCTCGTAAGGTGCCTAATTACATCGCCGATCAACCCCGTGAGGCATGGGTGGAGAGTTATGAGATGGCTATGGAGATGCTGGATATTAGTGAGGCTGCGTACACTAAGTACTTCACCATGATGCTGGAGGGGACGGCTCGTACCTAGTTGAAGGGGCTGCCGGCTAACTCCATCGGGTCATGGGCGGAGCTAAAGGCCCGGTTTATCCATAATTTCAAAGACACGTGTAAGCAGCCTATGTCGATCGTGGATTTTCTTTCTTGTGTTCAGGCCGAGGGCGAGTCAACAACTAGCTGGGTGTGACGAGTCTCGACCATCATACATTCTTCAGATAATATCAACGTCGGGTCAGCAGTTTTGATGTTGCAGAAAAATTGCCGGTTCATTCCACTCAAGAAGAAGCTTGGGCGGCTCAAGCATCATTGCAATGACATGGGGGAGCAAATGGCAACTCTTGTAAAGTATGCCGACTCTGATGGTACCAAGGACACCGACTCTGAGGACGAAACATCGGGAAAGGGAAAGAAGAGTAATGGCATGAAGGGACAACAGTATAACCCTACCAATCAGGGCGGCAATGGTAAGTGCAAGGCTGATGATTTTGTGGCTAACACCTGTACGCGCAATTATAACCAGCATCATAAGGGACCGCCGGCTCAAGGGACAAGATTTGACCTTGACGCAGTATTAAATCAGCCATGTCTGAAACACGGAACGGATCAGAAGCCGGCTACTCATTCATGGAAAGATTGCAACATAATGAGAAGCTTTAGGGAGTCAATCCAGCACAACCGTGGCCCAAACGGTGGATCAGGATCCGGCTCTCATGGTCCGGGTCATGGTGGCGGGGGCTCAAATTTCGGGTTTCACAGCCAAGGCAATCAAGGTGGTTACAATCAGCAGAATAATCAGGGGAATCAATAGCAGTAGCAGTCTGGTTATTATAGCAATCCAAAGCAGTTGAATAGTGGCAGTACCACGTTTTCACCACCAGTTTGTGTAAACGGGATCAGAAGCTTCACAAGAGAGTTTTGAACGCTGTTGAGCCGGTGGCGCCTCGCTATTTACGGTGGTCAGAGCAGCCTATTGTGTGGAGTCGTGAGGATCATCCGCCCCAGGTTGATAATCCGGTCACCTGGCTCTGGTGGTGGCACCTCTGGTTGGGGGATATAAATTTACTAAGGTACTCATGGATGGAGGTAGCAGCACTAACATACTTTATTATGAGACCTTCTGTCACATGGGACTGATTGATAAGAATCTTAAACCATGAAACACTGTTTTCCATGGTGTGGTACTGGGTAAGTCGGCCTACCCGGTGGGTAAGATATCTTTAGAGGTTGCTTTTGGAGATGAGCATGATTTCAAGTCTGAGACTTTAACCTTCGAAGTGGTCAAGATTAAGAGCCCTTATCATGCTCTGTTTGGGCGGGCGGCTTATGCTAAGTTCATAGCAAGGCCTTGTTATGTTTACTTGCAGCTTAAAATGTTGGGTCATAAGGGCACCAGCACAATGCATGGTAGTCGCAAGGTGGCCTTGGAGTGCCAAGAAGGTGATGCTGCTTATGCTGAATCAGTTTGTGCAACAGAGGAGCTGAGATTTTACAAGCATAATGTTGACCCGGCAGATATGACGTCCTTGAAAAATCCAACCATAGAGCATGATCCTTCGTTAAAGTTTAAATCGATAGATGATACTAAATTGGTTGACTTCGTCCCTGGCGACTCATCTAAACAGTTCAGCATCAGCGCTAACCTGGATCAGAAATAGGAAAGCACGCTCATCGAGTTCATCCGTGAGAACCGGGACATCTTTGCATGGAAGCCTTCAGACATGCTGGGTGTACCGAGGGAACTCGCTGAGCACACTCTTAATATTGATCCAAAGTTTAAGACGGTCAAGCTAGTTTGTGCCGATTTAACAAGGAGAGGCAGAAGGCCATTGGTGAGGAGGTGGCCCGGCTCTTAGCGGCAGAGTTTATCGTTTAAGTTTTCCATCCTGAGTGGTTGGCTAACCCCGTGCTAGTGCTTAAGAAGAACGGCACTTGGAAAATGTGTGTGGATTACATGGACTTAAAGAAGGCTTGTCCGGCTGATCCGTTTGCTCTCCCTCGTATTGATCAAATCATTGATGCTACGGCGGGTTGTGAGCATTTGACTTTTATGGATGCTTATTCAGGTTATCATCAGATCAAGATGGCAGTTAAAGACCAGGAGAAAACAGCTTTCATTACTCCGTTTGGAGCCTTCTTCTATGTGTCTATGCCTTTTGGGCTCAAGAGTGCCTAGGCGACTTATCAGCGGTGTGTACAGAATTGCCTTCATAATCAGATCAGGCGTAATGTTCATGCCTATGTGGATGACATTGTGGTAAAATCCAGAAAGAAGGAGACCCTGATTGATGATTTGAAGGAGACGTTTGATAATCTTCGGGTCTACAAGATGATGCTTAGCCCAGCCAAATGTGTCTTTGTTGTACCAGCAGGCAAGCTCTTGGGATTTCTGGTTTCTAACAGAGGCATTGAAGCTAACCCGGAGAAGATCAAAGCCATCACTTCATTTGCCAAGCCGGCGTGTGTCAATGATGTTCAGTGTCTGGTGGGTCGTATTGCAGCTCTGAGCCGGTTCATAAGCCGGTTAGGTGAGAAGGCTATTCCTCTTTATCAGATGATGAAGAAGACAGATCACTTTGTTTGGAGTGATGCTGCTAATCAAGCATTTGAGGATCTGAAAAAACAATTGGTTGAGCCGCCCGTTCTTGTTGCCCCTATTGATAAAGAGCCTCTATTGTTATATGTGGCTGCTAATAGTCGGGCCGTCAGTGTAGCTATTGTGGTGGAAAGAAAAGAGGCAGGCAAGGAGTACCCGATTCAACGGCCGGTTTACTACATCAGTGAGGTACTTATTGAATCCAAGCAGAGATATCCACACTGGCAGAAGCTTGTGTATGGGGTTTTCATGGCAAGCCGGAAGCTCAGACAATATTTTGAGGGTCATCCCATTACTTTGGTTAGCTCTACTCCTTTAGGAGACATCATTCAAAACAGGGAAGCCACAGGCCAGGTTGCTAAATGGGCCATTGAGCTTGGACCTCACAGTTTAAAATATGTGCCTCGTACAGCCATCAAGTCCCAAGCACTTGTGGATTTCATCAATGACTCGACGGAGTTGCAGACGCTTGAGGAAAAGCCGGATAACACATATTGGACTATTCACTTTGATGGATCCAGACAGTTGGAGGGCTCGGGGGCTGGAGTTGTCTTGACTTCCCCACGAGTTGATAAATTTTCTTATGTTCTCCGGCTAATGTTCCCTTGTACTAACAATGCACCTGAGTATGAGGCCTTGCTCCATGGTCTTCGGATGGCTAAAGAGATGAATCAGAGCCGGGTGAGGTGTTTTGGCGATTCAGATCTGATAGCTCAGCAAGTTTCCGGTACTTGGGATTCTAAGGATCCGCTCATGGTGTCTTATCGCCGAGAGGTTGATGCTATTGCGGGTCATTTCAAGGGTTATCAAGTTGAGCATATTGATCACAGGAAGAATGAGGCGGCTGATAGTTTAAGTCGGCTAGGGTCTCAGCATAAGCCGGTGCCACCTAACACATTTCTGGATATTTTGCTTAACCCGTCTGTTAAATTACCTACAGAGGAGGATCTTGCTGTCCCTGGCCCGGAGGCGCAATTGGTGGCGGCTCTTCATGCTATTCCTGATTGGACGGTCCCATATTTGGCTTACATGACCTGCGGTGAGTTGCCGGAGGATGAGGTCTTGGCGAGACAGATAACCCGGCGGTCTAAATCAATGTCAATTGTCAATGGGGACTTGCACCATCGCAGTGTCACAGGGGCGTTTCAACGTTGCGTCTCTCCTGAAGAAGGCTGTGAGATTTTACGAGAGATCCACGATGGAGATTGTGGTCATCATGCCGGATCTAAGTCTCTTGTAGCCAAGGCTTTTCGTCATGGGTTCTATTGTTTGACGGCTCATGCTGATGCTGAGGATTTGGTAAGCAGATGTGACAGCTCTCAGAAATTTTCACGACAAGCTCATGTGTCGGCTCAAGAATTGAGGATGATTCCAATTACTTGGCCGTTTGCAACTTGGGGGCTTGATATGGTTGGGCCCTTTAAGAGGTCCAAGGATAAGAAGACCCACCTCTTGGTGGCAGTTGATAAGTTTACTAAGTGGGTTGAAGCAGAGCCGGTTAGTAAATGTGATGCAGCAACGGCGGTTCAATTCATGAAGAATGTGATCTTCCGTTTTGGCTTTCCACATAGCATTATAACAAATAATGGTACTAATCTCTCTAAAGGCGCTATGGAAGAGTTTTGTCAACGGGAGCATATCCGGCTTGACGTTTCCTTTGTTGCTCACCCTCAATCCAATGGTCAGGCAGAACGAGCAAATCAGGAGATTCCGCGAGGTATCAAGCCCCGGCTTATGGTTCCTTTGCAGAGAACGCCGGGTCGTTGGGTGGAGGAGTTACGCTCAGTGTTATGGAGCATCAATACAACCCCCAACAGGTCTATGGGTTACACACCTTTTTTTCATGGTTTATGGGGCAGAGGTGGTTCTCCCTAGTGACATCCATCACGATTCACCCCGAGTGGCGGCTTATGTTGAGGTTGACAATGAAAAGGCGCGTCAAGATGCACTTGACTTATTGGATGAGGAGTGTGATCTCACGGTGGATCGTTCGGCAATTTATCAACAAGACGTACATCGTTATCACAGCCGCCGGGTCAAAACCAGAACCTTTCAAGAAGGCGACTTAGTGCTCCGGCTCATCCAAGATCAGACAGATATGCACAAGTTATCACCGCCTTGGGAAGGACCTTTTATGGTCTGCAAGAATTTACATAATGGGTCATACTACCTTATTGACGTTCGAGACAACAAGGACTCACGCACATCGAAGGAGGAGACCCGTCGGCCGTAGAACATTGCTCATCTTCGGCCCTACTATACTTGAGACACCGGCTCTCATGATGTACATAGTTACCTGATGTATATATTATAAGCAGTATAATAAAACCGGCATCCCTGACCATTCAGGGCCTTTGTCATTTCGTTTCCTCGAAGCTGACTCTTTATCATCATATTCATTTAAGAGGCTCGACGCCCAAATTTTAGGGACCAAAGAGAGTTGGATGCGCAGCAAAGCTCAAACATAGGTCCCTGACAAGCACGATTTGTAAGCATGTCACTTGGGGGCTTCCTGTTCAAACATAGGCGTATTTGACCAAAGAGAACATAGCGTTAGTACCCTCTTGACCAGGTTTGTTCAAACATAGGCGTATTCGACCAAAGAGAACATAACATGTCCGGGTCATCCTACCTGTAACCAGCTGCTTCAACTCCATCAGGTAATCCTGATTGACCCACCGAACTCTTAACAATCAGTCTTTACGGCATATTCGACCAAGATCTGAGCTCGTTAAGGTTCAAACGGCGGCTTGTCATGCGAGAGCACGGTTTACAGATAGTCAGGATAGATCCAGGCTTCATAAGCCGCCTTCCTTGAAACTTGGATAAATCGGACCGTGATGTATGCTGTTACTCTGACCCCGTGATACATCTCCAGCGTATCTACTTTTCCAAACACTTTTGCCCTTATTTTGGACTCTAACTTGCATGATTTGAATGGAACTAACCCAGACCGACGCTGTTTTTAGCAGAACTACCATGGTGTTATTTATGTGCAGGAGCAAACGTTCTCGGAATGACCTGAAACTTCACGGAGCCACTTTTCGGAAAATAAGAAAAATACCTGCCAAAGATGAAGGCCAGGGGGCCACCATCTCTCCACGAGGGAGGGGGCGCGCCTGCCCTCCTAGGGTGCGCCCCCTACCTCATGGGCCCCCTGTTGCCTCTCCGACTCCACCTCCACCTCCATATATTGAGTTTCAGGGAGAAAAAATTAGAGAGAAGAAATCATCGCGTTTTACGATACGGAGCCACCACCAAGCCCTAAAACCTCTCGGGAGGGTTGTTCTGGAGTCCGTTCGGGGCTCCGGAGAGGGGAATCCGTCGCCATCCTCATCATCAACCATCCTCCATCACCAATTTCATGATGCTCACCGCCGTGCGTGAGTAATTCCATCGTAGGCTTGCTGGACGGTGATGGGTTGGATGGGATCTATCATGTAATCGAGTTAGTTTTGTTAGGGTTTGATCCCTAATGTCCACTATGTTCTGAGATTGATGTTGCTGTGGATTTGCTATGCTTAATGCTTGTCACTAGGGCCCAAGTGCCATGATTTCAGATCTGAACCTATTATGTTTTCATCAATATATGAGTGTTCTTGATCCTATCTTGCAAGTCTATAGTCACCTATTATGTGTTATGATCCGTTAACCCCGATGTGACAATAATCAGGATACTTATCGGTGATGACCGTAGTTTGAGGAGTTCATGTATTCACCATGTGTTAATGCTTTATTCCGGTTCTCTATTAAAAGGAGGCCTTAATATCCCTTAGTTTCCGTAAGGACCCCGCTGCCACGGGAGGGTAGGACAAAAGATGTCATGCAAGTTCTTTTCCATAAGAATGTATGACTATGTTCGGAATACATGCCTACATTATATCAATGAACTGGAGCTAGTTCTGTGTCACCCTAGGTTATGACTGTTACATGATGAACCGCATCCGGCATAATTCTCCATCACCTATCCATTGCCTACGAGCATTCCATATATTGTTCTTCGCTTATTTACTTTTCCGTTGCTATTGCTATCATCACTACAAAATACCAAAAACATTGCTTTTACTACTATTACCTTTTGCTACCGTTATCACTACTATCATATTACTTTGCTACTAAACACTTTGCTGCAGATATTAAGTTTCCAGGTGTGGTTGAATTGACAATTCAGCTGCTAATACTTGAGAGTATTCTTTGGCTCCCCTTGTGTCGAATTGATAAATTTGGGTTGAATACTTTACCCTCGAAAACTGTTGCGATCCCCTATACTTGTGGGTTATCAAGGCCATTTTCTGGCGCTGTTGCCGAGGAGCATAGCTCTATTCTTTGAGTCACTTGGGATATATATCTGCTTATCATTATGAAGAACTTGAGAGATCCAAAAACCAAGATCTATACCTCAACTACGAGGGGAGGTAAGGAACTGCCATCTAGCTCTGCACTTGATTCACCTTCTATTTTGAGTGAGCTTGCGACACCCACACCTGCTTCTGCTATTCGTTCTGATATGCCGCATGTTATTGATGATGCCACTTCTGCTATGCATGATACTTATGATGAAACTACCTCTATGCCTGATACTACTATGCCATTTAGTGCTTTTCTTGATGAACAACTTGCTAGGGCTAGAGAAATTGAAAATATTGAATCTGATGATACTGATGAAAGTGATGATGAAGAACCACTTGTTATTCCTAAGGGTTATGTATTTGATCAAGATGCTTCTTTAGCCATTTTAGCTTGCAGAAATAAAACTGAACTTAAAAAATTATTAGCTAAATGGAGTAAGCAATCTCTAAATGCTAGAATGAAACCTCACCCTGCTTTTGCTACTTCACCTATCTTTGTTACTGATAAGGATTATGAATTCTCTGTTGATCCTGATATAATTACTTTGGTTGAATCTGATCCTTTTCATGGTTATGAATCTGAAACTGTTGCGGCACATCTTACTAAATTCAATGATATAGCCACCCTATTCACTAAAGATGAGAGAACTCGCTACTTTTACATCCTTAAAATATTTCCGTTCACATTAAAGGGTGATGCTAATATATGGTTTAATTCTCTTGATCCTGGTTGTGTGCTTAGTCCCCAAGATATGATTTATTACTTCTCTGCTAAATATTTCCCTGCTCATAAGAAACAAGCTTCTTTAAGGGATATATATAATTTTGTGCAAATTGAAGAAGAGAGTCTCCCACAAGCTTGGGGGAGGCTTCTCCAATTACTTAATGCTTTGCCTGATCATCCTCTTAAGAAAAATTAAATACTTGATATCTTTTATAATGGACTAACCGATGCCTCTAGAGATTATCTGGATAGTTGTGCTGGTTCTGTTTTCAGGGAAAGGACACCGGATGAAGCTGAAATTCTATTGAATAATATGTTGATAAATGAAAATAATTGGACACCTCCGGAGCCAATTCCTGAGCCTATTCCTAAACCAACTCCGAAGAAGAGGGGTATTCTATTTCTCAGTCCTGCATATATGCAAGAGGCAAAGAAATCTATGAAAGAAAAGGGTATTAAAGCTGAAGATGTTAAGAATTTACCTCCTATTGAAGAAATACATGGTCTTAATTTACCGCCTGTTGAAGAAACATATAATCTTAATCCTTTACATATTGAAGAAACTCATGGTCTTGATAACCCGACACAGGTAGTAAAGGTAAATTTTCTCTATAGATATGATAAAGATGTAATCCCATTTACTAAAATTTCTAGCCCATGCTTAGATGAGTTTGATAAATTTATGGCTAAGAAAGAAGATTTTAATGCTTATTTTGGTAGACAACTGAAATATAATTCAAATATGCTTGGACACTTGGGTGATTATATGGCTAATGTTAAAGGTGAACTTAAACTTATTAGTAAACATGCTTCTATGATTACCACTCAAGTAGAACAAGTACTTAAAGCTCAAAATGATTTGCTCAATGAATTGAATAATAAGAATAATGATAATGTTGTTAGAGTGGCTACTAGAACTAGTAGAATGACTCAGGAACCTTTGTATCCTAAAGTCCATCCTAAAAGAATTGAGCAAGATTCTCAGAGAAATAATTTAGATGCACCTAGTTCTTCTAAAAAGAAGAAAAAGAAAAATGATAGGACTTTGCATGCTCCTAGTGATCCTATTGTTGAAACACCTGAGAATCCAAATGATATTTCCATTTCTGATGCTGAAACACAACCTGGTAATGAACCTGAAACTAGTGATAATGTTAATGATAATGTTCATGATGATGCTCAACCTAGTAACGATAATGATATAGAAATTGAACCTGCTATTGATCTTGATAACCCACAATCAAAGAGTCAACATTATGATAAGAAAGATTTTGTTGCTAAGAAACACGGTAAAGAAAGAGAGCCATGGGTTCAGAAACCCATGCCCTTTCGTCCTAAACCATCCAAGAAAAAGGATGATGAGGATTTTGAGCGCTTTGCTTAAATGATTAGACCTATCTTTTTACATATGCGATTAACTGATATGCTCAAAACCAATCCTTATGCTAAGTATATGAAAGATATTATTACAAATAAGAGAAAGATACCGGAAGCTGAAATTTCCACCATGCTTGCTAATTATACTTTTAAGGGTGGAATACCAAAGAAACTTGGAGATCCAGGAATACCCACTATACCATGCTCCATTAAAAGAAACTATGTTAAAACTGCTTTATGTGATCTTGGAGCCGGTGTTAGTGTTATGCCTCTCTCTTTATATCGTAGACTTGATTTGAATAAGTTGACACCTACTGAAATATCTTTGCAAATGGTTGATAAATCAACTGCTATACCTGTCGGTATTTGTGAGGATGTGCCTGTTGTAGTTGCAAACGTTACTATTTTAACAGACTTTGTTATTCTTGATATTCCCGAGGACGATAGTATGTCTATTATTCTTGGAAGACCCTTTTTGAATACTGCAGGGGCTGTTATTGATTGCACTAAAGGCAATGTCACTTTTCATGTTAATGGTAATGAGCACACGGTACACTTTCCGAGGAAACAACCTCAAGTTCATAGTATGAACTCTATTGGAAAAATCCCATCGATTACATTTGGAGGTTTTGAATTTCCTCTTCCTACTGTCAAGAAGAAATATGATATTCTTATTATTGGGGATGTGCATATCCCCGTTGAGGTAACATAGTGTTATTCGAAATTTCTCCGGTTCCATGTTATTCGGAATGAGTTCGTTAAGAAGACTTGATCAACCTTGTTAGAGGATTCCTTTTGATGATCATGAGATGGATGAAACTAGAAGGCACAACTTTCTGTACCCCACTTTTACTTTCTGTTATTTATATTAAATAAAATAAAAATAAATATTTGTCTATCTGTTATCTGATTATCCGTGCAATATAAAAATACCTCGAAAATAAAAGTTCTCCAAATGCCCTGAAAATTAAATATGATTTTTTCTAGAATATTTGAGGATTTATGGAACTGAGAACACACCATGGGGGTCAACCACCTGCCCACAAGGGTGGAGGGCGCGCCCACCCCCTTAGGGCGTGCCCCCCTGCCTCGTGGGCCCACGGTGGCCCTCCTCCACTTATTCTTTCACCCACACACTTCATCTTCCTCCCCCACACACGAATAACCAACTCAAACCCGAGTCCAAGCTCGTTTTGCTGCCATTTTCGATCTCCTTGCTCAAAGCACCTCTCACAAAACTGCTTGGGGAGGTTGTTCCTTGGTATGTGACTCCTCCATTGGTCCAATTAGTTTGTGTTCTAGTGCTTTATTCATTGCAAAATTTTGCTGCTTAGGTGACCCTGTTCTTGAGCTTTCATGTCAAATTTATATGGTAAAAAGTAGTTTTGATGCATGATATAGGCCCTAGGCACTTGTAGGAGTAGTTGCTATCAATATTATTGAGTTTGGTTTACGTTTATTTTGAAGTTACTAAAAAAATTCAGAATTTTTCAGAGGTAGAAAAATGCTTAGGAAAATGTTCCAAGGTGGTTCTTCCAAGAAGCAAGGACCCAGGCTTGTAATGCGTGATGCTGACGAAGAGCCACCAAGAGACGCTCCAGTGCGTCCTTGTGAGTGGCCTTCTGAAAAATTTATGGATCGAGCGGGAATAAAAGAAGAATTCAACGCATATTTGCGTAACGCTGATCTTGTGAGCTTTGAGGAAGAGAAGTGCAGTCAGTATCATGAGCTCACTAGCTCCTTTGTGAGGAGGTTTGAATTTTCAACTTCACGTAATTCTCCAACTGTCCTATTTGATCTTTATGATAAACCTTATACCATGGACTTAGAGGATTTTACCACTGCATGCAAACTTCCACAATGGGGTAGTATAAGGGATCCTTGCAAATCTGAATTTAGAGATTTTCTTGCTAATATAACTGTGGGAGAATCTAGAGATATTACACAAGCTACCATAGGGAGCATTCACTTTCCTGCTATACATTATTTTGCTCTCTTCATAGGTAGATGCATAAATGGTAAAGATGAGGCATGTCACATGTGTGTCCCCGATCTTAGTATTTTTAGGAGTGTTGTGTTAGGAGACAAATCATATAATTTGGGAGCCATTGTTGCACGTAGGTTGCATCTGAATAGACTTAATGGAGATTTCTTTGGTGGAATTTATGCAACCCGCGTAGCTAATTTTCTTGGTATAGATGTGCGCGAAGATGATATTGAATTACCTCCTTCCTATCTAGATTTTAATGCTATGGTTCACCACCAGTTTGTCGAGAGGAACGAATCACCTCTCCCGTATCGACTAATCTTTGACAGACGGCGTGCTGTCCGTATTACTCTCCCTGCTCCTGCTTTCTTTGATTATCAGGCAAGAGGAGGATATACTATTACCAGAGAGGAGGAAGATGAGTACGAGAGGAGAGAGTAGGCTACTCGTCGCCACGCTGCAGCTTAGCAGGCGATAGCTGCTGCATCACAGTACGACCCCAACAACTATTATTATGGATATCAGCCAGGCCAGCCATGGCCATAGACCAGCTTAGGCCAAAAGCCTAAGCTTGGGGGAGTACGTATTTCCCACCGACACTATATTCATGTTCACACACTCATTGCTAAATGTCGGTGCTCATACTTTTTCATTGTATCATCCATGCTAGTTTATTTGCCTTTTTATGCTTTCTTCTTGTGTGTTTAATAAACCTTAAGAAAAAACCAAAAAAATAGTTGTATCTTTTAACTAGTTTACTTTCCATGCTTGTAGCAATAATTAAAGAGAAAACCCAAAAAGATTTCCTGTTCTTCTTTTGCTTGTTGGGAGCTTTCCCGTGTAAATAGTTTTATTTCTTTTCTTTTCTTTGGGGGTCGATAGGAGAAGACCATGATTAAATTGTTGAAGAGGTTCTTGTATGCATTATTGTTGATCTGACAAAAGAGCCCATATTGCCTTGTCTTCTCATGTTTATTGAATGCCTGCAGATTCCAGCTTAGTTCAATGCACGTGCACTATTATTATTATTCACATCGTTCGGTCGTACAAGTGAAGGGCAATTATGATGTTATATGATGGACTGGTTGAGATGAGAAAAGCTGGTATGAACTCGACCTCTTTTGTTTTTGTAAATATGATTAGTTCATCGTTCCTGATTCAGACTATTATGAATAAACATGTTTGCAAAGACAACTAGAGATCATAGTTTCTTGTGCCATGCTTGATTAGCTATGAGTTATAATGGTTTACCTTGCGTGCCAACATGCTATTGAGATAGTTATGATGTGGTATGATAGGGTGGTATCCTCCTCTGAATGATTTAAGTGACTTGACTTGGCACATGTTCACGCATGTAGTTGAAACAAAATCAACATAGCCTTCACGATATTTATGTTCATGGTGGATTATATCCTACTCGTGCTTGCATTCGGTGTTGATTAATTTTAATGCATGTTCATGACTGTTGACTCTCTCTAGCTGGTCGCTTCCCAGTCCTTTGCTAGCCTTCACCTGTACTAAGCGGAAATACTGCTTGTGCATCCAATCCCTTAAACCCCAAAGTTATTCCACATGAGTCCACTATACCTACCTATATACGGTATCTACCTGTTGTTCCAAGTAAATTTGTATGTGCCAAACTCTAAACCTTCAAATAAATATCCTATTTTGTATGCTCGAATAGCTCATGTATCAACTAGGGTTGTCTGTATCTTCCATGTTAGGCAGGTTATTCTCAAGAGGAGTGGACTCCGCTCCTCACTCACGAGATAAGTGGCTGGTCATCGGGATGCCTAGTCCCATGCTTTATGCAAACTAAATCAAAATAATTGCAAACAAAACCCCCCTGGGACTCTTGTTAGTTGGAGGTACTCGTTTTTTCGAGCAACCCATGGATTGGTGCTTGTGGTGGAAGGGGGAGCATAAACTTTACCATTCTGTTTGGGAACCGCCTATAATGTGAGTAGCATGGAAGATATCGCCATCTCTTGGTTGTTATGTTGACAATGAAAGTATACCGCTCAAAATATTATTCACCTCTGTTTCAAAATCGAGCTCTAGCACCTCTACAAATCCCTGCTTCCCTCTGCGAAGGGCCTATCTATTTACTTTTATACTGAGTCATCATCCTCTTATTAAAAAGCACTAGTTGGAGAGCATTGTTGTCATTTGCATTCATTATTGTTAGTTTACATTGAGTATGACTTGACTGGATCTCTTTTACCATGAATTACAATGTCTAGTCCTTCCTTGGTCTTCAAAGGTGCTCTGCATTTATGTTTTGCGGTCTCAGAAAGGGCTAGAGAGATACAACCTTGTTATATCATATTATGATTGTTTTGAGAAAGTGTTGTCATCCGAGTTTTATTATTATGGCTCGCTAGTTGATTATGCTATTGATATGAGTAACTTGAGACCTATGCGTTATTGCGAATGTGGTTAGTTATAATCTTTGCTGAAAACTTGAATGTTGGCTTTACATATCTACAACAATAAGAGCAAACAGAGTTTGTAAAAGTTTTTTATTTATCACTTTCAGTTTGTCAACTGAATTGCTTGAGGACAAGCAAAGGTTTAAGCTTGGGGGAGTTGATACATCTCCAACGTATCTACTTTTCCAAACACTTTTGCCCTTGTTTTGGACTCTAACTTGCATGATTTGAATGGAACTAACCCGGACTGACGTTGTTTTCAGCAGAACTACCATGGTGTTATTTATGTGCAGGAGCAAACGTTCTCGGAATGAACTGAAACTTCACGGAGCCACTTTTCATAAAATAAGAAAAATACCTGCCAAAGATGAAGGCCAGGGGGCCCACCGTCTCTCCACGAGGGTGGGGGGCGTGCCTGCCCCCTAGGGCGCGCCCCCCTACCTCGTGGGCCCCCTGTTGCCCCTCCGACTCCAACTCCACCTCCATATATTGAGTTTCGGGGACAGGAAAATCAGAGAGAAGAAATCATCGCGTTTTACGATACGAAGCCGCCGCCAAGCCCTAAAACCTCTCGGGAGGGCTGATCTGGAGTCCGTTCGGGGCTTCGGAGAGGGGAATCCGTCGCCATCATCATCATCAACCATCCTCCATCACCAATTTAATGATGCTCACCTCCGTGCGTGAGTAATTCCGTCGTAGGCTTGCTGGACGGTGATGGGTTGGATGGGATCTATCATGTAATCGAGTTAGTTTTGTTAGGGTTTGATCCCTAGTGTCCACTATGTTCTGAGATTGATGTTGCTATGACTTTGCTATGCTTAATGCTTGTCACTAGGGCCCAAGTGCCATGATTTCAGATCTGAACCTAATATGTTTTCATCAATATATGAGTGTTCTTGATCCTATCTTGCAAGTCTATAGTCACCTATTATGTGTTATGATTTGTTAACCCCGAAGTAACAATAATCGAGATACTTACCAGTGATGACCGTAGTTTGAGGAGTTCATGTATTCATCATGTGTTAATGCTTTGTTCTGATTCTCTATTAAAAGGAGGCCTTAATATCACTTAGTTTCCGTAAGGACCCCGCTGCCACGGGAGGGTAGGACAAAAGATGTCATGCAAGTTCTTTTCCATAAGCACGTATGACTATGTTCGGAATACATGCCTACATTATATCAATGAACTGGAGCTAGTTCTGTGTCACCCTAGGTTATGACTGTTACATGATGAACCGCATCCGGCATAATTCTCCATCACCGATCCATTGCCTACGAGCTTTCCATATATTGTTCTTCGCTTATTTACTTTTCCGTTGCTATTGCTATCATCACTACAAAATACCAAAAACATTGCTTTTACTACTGTTACCTTTTGCTACCGTTATCACTACTATCATATTACTTTGCTACTAAACACTTTCCTGCAGATATTAAGTTTCCAGGTGTGGTTGAATTGACAACTCAGCTGCTAATACTTGAGAGTATTCTCTGTCTCCCCTTGTGTCGAATCAATAAATTTGGGTTGAATACTTTACCCTCGAAAACTATTGCGATCCCCTATACTTGTGGGTTATCACCCCGTGTACTCCTAATAAGTCTATAAAGCAAGATACGACTTTATGTGGGTTCAAATGTCGATTGGGTACTGTGAGTCAGGCTCACGGAATGCACAGACAATCCAGTGGCTCCGGCTAGTTTCATTGAAGAAGACACTTCGGCTTGGCAGCCTACAAAAGCCTCGAATTTCTTTTGATTTCTTATTTGTATTTTCATATGGTTTTTTCATTTCCTTCTGGTTTTTTACAAGTTGGGCCCAGCTGCCCTGTTTATGGCTCATATTTGAAGCATACTTTAGGTTTCTACAACCCGTCAGGAGGGCAGACTCTAAGTCGCCAGAGTATCATACTCTTATGTTTATAGTTACAGCTCTAACACTTTTCACTGTGCGAAGCTGATAAGCAGGCAGTCTAAGTATATACCACAGGTATGACATCTTATTTAAACAATTGTCAGATCGGCCCTGATTATGGACTATTCGTCCTTAGTGGCTTTAATTGGGTATCATGACCCGCTCGGCGGTAAACCGCCATGGCACTTGTGACTTGTTTGTGTGCAGGAAAATAATCAGGTTTGATTCACGTAAATGAATACTGTTATAAGAGTAAAAGGATCATATTTCAAATTGGCAGATCAGCAGTGTTGCGCAAAAACAGAAACGTGCACGATGGCACGATAGATTCAAGTTTTCACTACCCTATTACATGGCTCCATGAGCCGAATATGTAACGCCCCGAGACCGATGTTCCAGGTGTCTTCCAGTTATTCGCTGTTGTTGCCTTGTCATTTCTTGCGTGTCATGCATTCCATATCATGTCATCATGTGCATTTCATTTGCATACATGTTCATCTCATGCATCCGAGCATTTTCCCCGTTGTCCGTTTTGCAATCCGGCGCTCCTATGTCACCCGGTGTCCCTTTCTACCTCTTTTCGTGTGCGGGTGTTAAACGTTTTCGGATTGGACCGAGACTTGTCATGCGGCCTTGGTTTACTACCGGTAGACCGCCTGTGAAGTTTCGTGCCATTTGGACTTTGTTTGATACTCCAACAGTTAACCGAGGGAACAAAAAGGCCTCGTGTGTGTTGCAGCCCAACACCCCTCCAAACTGGCCCAAAACCCACCTAAACCCTCTCCATCATCTAGATCGTTCGATCACGATCGCGTTGCCGCAAACGGCACCTCATTTGGAGCTTCCTAGCTCCCTCTACCTGTATATAAAGGCCTTCCTCCCCCAAATTCGCGGGCGAAACCCCAACCCCCGCTCCTCTCGCGCCGCCGGACATGTCCGCCCGCCGCCGGACGCGTCCACCCCAGCCGGCCACCTCACTCCGGCCAATGAGAGTGTGCCACGTCAGCGCCGCCACCTCCCGTGCCCAATCAGGGGCCGCCACCTGTCCGGATCCGGTGCCCACTTCGCGGCGGCCCGCGGAGCCCATAGCGGGCCCACGCGGGCCCAGATCTCGCCGCCGCCCGGCCCACTCTGCCCCGCCGTGCGCCGCCGCCACCTCCCCGCATGCTCGCCGCCGACCGCCGCCGCACCCCATCAACCTCGCCGCACCGCCCTGCGCCATCATCCCCGCCGCCTCGCTCGCATCGCAGCGCAGAGCCGCCGCCACCACCCACATCGTCTTCCCCGCGAGCTCGCCGTTCTGCCACGGGAGCTCGTCGCCGGCCAGCTCCAGCCGCGGCTTGCTTCGCCGCCGGACCTCCGCTTCCTCGCCCTGGCCGGATCCGGCACCGGCCTCCCCGGATCCGCGCGCCCGCGCTGCCCTGCTCCACCATCCTGCTTCTCCGTCATGGTCGCGACCAACTCCGGCGACCCCGCCGCCGTTCTGCTCCGCCGTCCGGTCCACCGGTTCTGCCCGATCCGCCCGGTTCGGCTAGTTCTTCCTTCACTTCCGGTTTTCGCCGAACCAGCCCGACCCGCGATCCGGTTTTCCACCCTCGGACCCGAACAGGCTCACGGGCCGCAAGGTGAGCTCCAGCCCACTAAATCCCGCCCAGGCGTGTTATAGCTATCTAACGCTCATTTTTTAGATCTGGAATTTTGGCTAAGTCTGGTATCCCTATTATTTTTATGCATCCTTCCTCATGTCATAACCTCTTCAACGTGGCTCCGATTCGTGTGTGTAGCACATCAAAATGTTCGTCTCGAAGAGTACATAATTTCATCTCATTGCATCATTTTCATTTGAGCTCATCTTGATGCCCGAAATACTGTTGGAAGAGGGCTATGTGATGATAGTTTCAGATCTGTTTCACATCTGTTTCAGCAAATGCACTTTTGTCATTTTTGCCATGATTAATGTGTGCATGCTATGATCCTGAGCTCTACATGTGTTTTGATGTATGCCATGTTATCTTTACAGGGGTGTATGCCATGTATTTTTGTGATCTTTGTGGTGACTAGCACAAGCATGCAAAGTAGCTTACTCAATGATGCTGATTTCAGGGACTTTGAATTTCACTAAGTCCTTGCCCTGTCCTTATTTTATGCCATATGTTCATGTTGTTTCCAAGTGATCTGTGCCTCTTTTGAGGATGATCAGTGAGGGAGTCCTGGATTAGGGGGTGTTCGGGTAGCCGAACCAGACCTTCAGCCGGACTCCTGGACTATGAAGATACAAGATTGAAGACTTCGTCTCGTGTCCGTATGGGACTTTCCTTGGCGTGGAAGGCAATCTTGGCGATGCGGATATTCAAGATCTCCCACCATTGTAACCGACTCTATGTAACCCTAACCCTATCCGATGTCTATATAAACCGGAGGGTTGTAGTCCGTAGGCAATCAACTTCATATACAACAATCATACCATAGGCTAGCTTCTAGGGTTTAGCCTCCTTGATCTCGTGGTAGATCTACTCTTATACTACCCATATCATCAATATTAATCAAGCAGGACGTAGGGTTTTACCTCCATCAAGAGGGCCCGAACCTGGGTAAAACATCGTGTTCCCTGCCTCCTGTTACCATCCGGCCTAGACGCACAGTTCAGGACCCCCTACCCGAGATCCGCCGGTTTTGACACCGATAATCAGTAAGGATGTTTTGTTGATATTGTGGTGCTCTATCCATCCATGTATTTGTTTGCAATTATGGAGCACCCTAGCTTGAGTCAATCGAGCTCTACTTTTTCTATAAAATGTTCCTGGCAGATTGTTAACACGTTTAGCAATTTTGCCAAGCTTGTTGTTGTTGATCCTGGCATCAAGCTCGATTATGCTTCCGTCTATCACCCACAAACCAACGGCCAGGTCGAACGCACAAATGGTCTTATCATGAGCGGCATTAAACCCAGACTGGTGCGGTCCCTCAAGGAATCTAACACGCACAGGGTAGAGGAGCTCGACTCCGTGCTATGGGGGCTGCGGACCACGCCAAATCGCACCACCGGATACACACCATTTTTCATGGTGTACGGCGCAGAGGCAGTTCTGCCCTGCGACATAATTCATGACTCACCTAGAGTGAGCATGTACGAAGAAAGAGAAGCCGAGCTCGATCGGCAGGACAACTTGGACGCCATGGAGGAGGAGCGTGACGTGGCAAAAGCCCGTTCCGCATGTTATCAACAGCAGGCCCGAAGATATCAAAGCAGAGAAGTACGGGCCAAAAATTACAATGTTGGCGAACTAGTTCTACGCCTGCCGGATAAGAAAAAGGACAAACTCAAGCCCAAGTGGGAAGGTCCATTCATAATTGACCAAGTCCTGACTGGTGGGGCGTACCGCCTGCGAGATGCGTCGGATAACTGACTCGAGCCAAACCCGTGGAACACCACCCGTCTCCGAAGATTCTATGCCTAGCGCCGGATTCTGTGTTCGTCTCCTTCCTCTGTCCATTTTTTGCATTTTTCTGTCTTACATTTCTCTCCTTCCCCTCTTTTCTTTTATAGCCCTTAAAGGCTCATCCAGTGACGCACCACTCGCGCTCATTAAACCTGGGGGCTTCTTTAACAGAAGCTTATTTATACGGGCTTCACGCCCAACACATGCGTCAAACTTCCGCATGTACCTTTTTCTTCACCATTATATGCATCGATATGACTTAAGTTTTGGCCAAGCTGGTTGCCTGGCTCCTGTGCTTACCCCTATGTTCCCGATTGTTCGGCTAGGTGGTAAAGGGAGCACCTCTGCGATTGTTACTGCCGGGTCAGCCGGATGTGTACCTCAGACTGGGTGAAGCCGAAAGCTAGCGTTCTTAAGGTAATATTCGGTCGGTGAAATAAAAGATGATCTTTTTACCCATTTTATGCGCCCCCAGATGCTTTTTCTGTGTTTTTTCACGCAGTCCAGACATGCACTTTAGGGCATGCCTCCCAGCGAAAGGAACCCCTAACGGAACTATTCTCTCTGGAAGATGTTTCTTACTAACCATGTAATATAACATAACTAGTTGGGCACTTGTCTGATAAAGCACTAATGACCCCTACGCCTGGTCTCCATGCATACCCCAGTTCTTATATAACCGCTATGGTATTCGAACACACTCTGGACCATCAGGTCCCGAGGTTGAAGCGAAAAGGTCGGCAACGACAAACGATCTACAATCCGGCTAGAAGGCATTACACATGTCAATTTAAAATTACATAGTCATTCTGACTGATTGTATTCCTCTTCTATACCATCTAACAGGCTCTCTAATTTACAGTCCTGCTGGGAATACTTCGCGGCCAACTCTACTTGGCCGTATACTAAGCTTACAGGGATCTCCTTCCCGTCAGGCCCCACTGGTCCGACCTCGGCCATGTGGTTTGGGTCAGACTTCGTAAAACGTGTCTTCACCATGGCCCAGGCCTCCCTAGCGCCTTGTCGGCAGGCCGATATCTTCCATAACCGGAAGCGCCGCCGAGCTCCCTTCAGCTTCTCCGCAAGCTCTCCAAGGCCCTCGGGCACGGATTGGGCAGGCCATAAGGCTTGGGCAATACCCCGCATTGCCTGCCGAATTCGCTCATGCAGTTGCAAGAGTTTGGGAAGAAGGTCACCCGTAGAACCGGGCATCTCCTCTGCAGGACGACCTGTGAGCATACCTACAGACATTACTCTGTTAGTCGACTTCCTCGCCGAACTCTTTTTTCAAAGTTCATTCAAGCACTTACTAAAAATGCCGCGTCGAAGCCGCTGATTCTCCTTCGTGGAGTCCGACAGCTGGCCATGAACATCTTTAAGTTTGACGTCCAGCTTGGTGTTGGCATCCTGAAGATCATTCTTCTCTCGCCTCACCTTTGTCAACGTACTCTCACCGGCCTTTAGCCGGCGTAAGAGTTGTTGCTTTTCCGGATCGAGTCCGGCGCCATCTGCAATATGATTTGTCAGATTTGCACCCACACCGCACAATACTAATCTTTCGAAGTTATCTTACCTGAGGGGGTCTCTTTAGGCTCCCCTGCTGCGGCTAGTGCAGCCTCTAGTTGGGCCTTGCACTTTTCCAGCTCCTGGGACAGTATGACATTCTTCTCTGTAAGAAGCTGCATATTAAGTGATCCTTAAATCAGTTGCTCTAACTGCTTCAAGTCTTGGGGGCTACTTGCATATATATATATTTAACCAAAATTTTCTTACCCGTATGTCTTTTACATACTGCTCCGTGGCTCTGGCTAAACCATTTTGAGCGGCACGGAGGTACGCATCTCCCAAATTAAAGGCATCTAAAGCCTCTTGGGAGAAACAAGCGTCGCGTAGAATTGTCCGGCGACGCCTGTGGTTCATGGCACTCTCCACTTTAGAATTTGTGGCAGATAGCATGTTCGCATCCTCTATCGGAGGAGCGTCCGGTGCGTGCCTTGTGCTCGCCTCCGCTTCCTGGCCAGACATTGGAGCCTGGCTGGTGGAGGCGCGATTGGCAACCTCTTCGGATGTTGTCCGGCGAGGTCTCTTCGTTCTGAAGATAGCACAAACATTAATATGCCCTGACAGAATAACTCCAGGGAAACAGAGGGTGCACTATACCTTTGCGCCAGCATATCAGTCCGGACTTCATTCCTTTTTGCCCCACGGGGCTCTGCGGCCCCTCGTTGGCTAGCCGCCGCAGGTTCGGCCTCCTGCCTCGGAAATCTCCCCTGCAAAACATGGCTGTCGTCAGAAACACCAGGCTACGTGAGGGTGGAATTTCTTTCAAGGGAATAAGACCCCGGCTGTCACCTGGGAGTCCGGGATTAACCCTGGGTAATCCGCCGTAATGGCTACCAAGGTATTGTCCTTGCTTAGCTGATGGAACACCCCGTCGATAAGCTCCACCGATATGTCCGGATCCTCTTCAGAGTCCGGATTGAGGGACCGTTCTGGGTCCTCGGGCTGTGGAGGGCGGCTGCTTATATCCTTTACCTCCTGTCGCAGTTCCTGCATTGAAGTCGTTAGACTACCTATCTAACCACGGGAGTATAAAACAAACGGGCAAGCGCAATTGTTCACTTACCCAACTTGGAGGATCGTACATACTGAATCTAGCTTGCGGGTTGACACGGAGGAATTCCTCCTTTTCTCCCTTGTACAAAGAGGATAAGATCTTTACTAAGGAAGCGGCTGAGGCCGGCCCCTTACGATCGTAACGTGTGGCGCCATCCTCCCCGTTGAAATCCCACATGGGGTGGCCTCTATATTGAAGCGGCTGCACCCCCTGCATAATGCATGCGGCCATGACTCCAATCATGGTTAGTCCGGAACAGTCTTATCCGGCCCATAAGGTAAAGGACGTCTCTGTCGCTTTCTCTCTGGGAGCTCCGCGGACGCCAGCTCAAGCGTTTCTTCAATGGAGCACTGTTGAACTCAGGGAGACTGACCCGGATAGGGTCCGGTAGCGGGACGTCATCTATATAAAACCATTCCGAAGGCCAGTCCTCGGACGCCTTCTTTGGGGTTCCGGATAGGTATCCGGTCCCGGCAATGCGCCATACTTCGGCTCCGCCCACTTGGTATATAGACCCCTTTTGAGAACGGGGCACCAGGCAGAATAACCTCTTCCATAGCGCGAAATGAGCCTCAATGCCTAAAAATAGCTCGCAAAGGGCGACGAAACCCGCAATATGCAATACGGAGGCGAGCGTGAGATTGTGCAGCTGGAGGCCGTAGAACTCCAGAAGCCCGCGGAGAAATGGATGAATTGGAAATCCCAATCCCCTTATTAGATAGGGGACGAGGCACACCCGCTCTCCTTTAGAAGGATTGGGGGTGCTCTCCGCTTGTTTTCCGCCATTGTAGGTGGCGAGACCGGCTCGGACCGGGACCATGTATGCCTGAGGGAGAAATCCCTTTGCCTGAAGCGACACTAACTCGCTATGCAGGATGGTGCAACTCTCCCAGTCCCCGGGTTTGGGACCGGAGGGGCGAGGGGAGGAGCTGTGACGGGTGGTCATGTTGGAATGGACCTTTGCTGGAAGCGCTCTGATGATAACTCGCGGAAAGAAGAAGATGTGGTTTGGACCTAAATCCCCATCCCGTTAAAAAGGCGGCTCGTTTATACGGCTAGGGGTGTGGATGTAAAGACACCCCGGCTTTTCGCATTCATTTGACACGTGGACGACGGCCATTATTGGGCATGGAAGCCGAGGAGCACTACATTACAAAAATCAGACATTATTCCTACAAGTACACAAGATTTGGAGAAGAACCCGCCTTGCAATGCCGAACAATCTGCGCGCCGGACTCGTCGTCATTGAAGCCTGGTTCGGGGGCTACTAAGGGAGTCCTGGATTAGGGGGTGTTCGGGTAGCCGGACTATACCTTCAGCCGGACTCCTGGAATATGAAGATACAAGATTGAAGACTTCGTCCCGTGTCCGGATGGGACTTTCCTTGGCGTGGAAGGCAAGCTTGGTGATGCGGATATTCAAGATCTCCCACCATTGTAACTGACTCTATGTAACCCTAACCCTATCCGGTGTCTATATAAACCGAAGGGTTGTAGTCCGTAGGCAATCAACTTCATATACAACAATCATACCATAGGCTAGCTTCTAGGGTTTAGCCTCCTTGATCTCGTGGTAGATCTACTCTTGTACTACCCATATCATCAATATTAATCAAGTAGGACGTAGGGTTTTACCTCCATCAAGAGGGCCCGAACCTGGGTAAAACATCGTGTTCCCTGCCTCCTGTTACCATCCGTCCTAGACGCACAGTTCGGGACCCCCTACCCGAGATCCGCCGATTTTGACACCGACAATCAGTAAGGATGTTTTGTTGATATTGTGGTGCTCTATCCATCCATGTATTTGTTTGCAATTATGGAGCACCCTAGCTTGAGTCAATCGAGCTCTACTTTTGCTATAAAATGTTCCTGGCAGATTGTTAACACGTTTAGCAATTTTGCCAAGCTTGTTGTTGTTGATCCGTGCATGCTATGTTGTTGTTTTTTCCATGCCTAGCTCCTATGCCATGTCTACTTGCTGGGTGCATGATTATATTATCATGACATGCTTTGTAGTGAGTGCATCGAGCTCGTAAACATGCCTACTTGTTAACTGTTTTGCATGCTCCAGTTTTTCCCTAAGTCTGAATCTGTTTATGTTTTTGCTATGTTCACATGGCTGCAATTGTATTTTCTGATCCCTTCTGGCTCATGGTCACTAAGGGACTTTTGTTGTATGCTTTGAGTAGCTTCATTCCATGTCTTGCTTTGCCATGATATGTTCCTGTAGCATGTAGTTATCATGCTCTAAACATTGCTTCCTAATGATAAATTCCTGACTTGTTATTTTCACCAAGTCTGAAACCTGTTATCTTTTGCATTTTGCCATACTTGTTTGAACCTGTTAATGAGTGAATTAGCCATAGCTCAGTGTTCATCTTTTGTCAAGCATCTTGAGTGGATACCTGCCATGTATTTTTTTGCTATGTTTGAGTGTTGTAGGATATTTATCTTGATGCATTAAAATGCTACTTGTTGTTTATCGCAGACCGGTGCCATATTTGATTTGCTTGCCATTTCAAAACCATGCATCCGATTCCGGTGATCTTTATATCGATTTCGACCGAAATCAACTCCTCTTTCCAGTGGCACTCTTGTATTTCCAAGTTGAGGCCAGGTTTTAATCATTCCTTTCCAAATCTTGCATATGCATCACATATCGCATCCCGCATATCATACCATGATTGCATCATGTTGTTTGAGCATTGCACGTGGTTGATTGTGTTCCATTTGCTTGTTTTTCTTGCTTGGGTAGAGCCGGGAGACGAGTTCGTGTTCGAGGAGCCGTTGAGTTCGTTTATGAGGATCAAGCATTTGTCTTCTCGGAGAACTTTGCAGGCAAGATGACCATACCCTCGAAATCACTTATATCTTTGCTTGCTAGTTGCTCGCTCTTTTGCTATGCCTATGCTGTGATACCTACCACTTGCTTATCATGCCTCCCATATTGTTAAGCCAAGCCTCTAACCCACCTTGTCCTAGCAGACCGTTGTTTGGCTATGTTACCGCTTTGCTCAGCCCCTCTTATAGCGTTCTTAGTTGCAGGTGAAGATTGGAGTTTGTTCCTTGTTGGAACATGGATATTTTGTTGGGATATCACAATATCTCTTATTTAATTAATGCATATATATACTTGTTAAAGGGTGGAAGGCTCGGCCTTATGCCTGGTGTTTTCTTCCACTCTTGCCGCCCTAGTTTCCGTCATATCGGTGTTATGTTCCCGGATTTTGCATTCCTTACACGGTTGGGTTATAATGGGAACCCCATGACAGATTGCTTTGAATAAAACTCCTCCAGCAAGGCCCAACCTTGGTTTTACCATTCACCACCTAGCCTCTTTTTCCCTTGGGTTAAGCCAGCCCAAGGGTCATCTTTATTTTAACCCCCCCCCCCCGGGCCAGTGCTTGTCTAAGTGTTGGTCTGAACTAGAGTCCTTTGCAGCGCCACCTCGGGGGAACTTGAGGGCTAGTTTTAGTTGTACGGAGCGCTCATCCGGTGTTGCCCTGAGAACAAGATATGTGCAGCTCCTATCAGGATGTCGGCGCATCGGGCGGTCTTGCTGGACTTGTTTTACCATTGTCGAGGATGTCTTGTAACCGGGATGCCGAGTCTGATCGGATTGTCTTGGGAGAAGGAATATCCTTCATTGACCGTGAGAGCTTGTGATGGGCTAAGTTGGGACACCCCTACAGGGATTTGAACTTCAAAAGTCGTGCCCGCGGTTATGGGCAGATGGGAATTTGTTAATGTCCGGTTGTAGAAAACCTGAATCTAAACTTAACTAAAATGGATCAACAGCGTGTAGCCGTGATGGTCTCTTTCCGGCGGAGTTCGGGAAGTGAACATGGTGTTGGAGTTATGCTTGACGTAGGTTGTTTTAGGATCACTTCTTGATCATAGATTCTCGAACGTGCTTTGCCTTATCTTCTCACTCTCATTTGCGTATGTTAGCCACCATATATGCTAGTGCTTGCTGCAGCTCCACCTCATATCTTTTTCCCTACCTATAAGCTTAAATAGTCTTGATCGCAAGGGCGTGAGATTGCTGAGTCCCCGTGACTCATAGATACTTCCAAAACCAGCTTGCAGGTGCCGATGATAGCTTGTAGGTCACGCAACCAAGCTCAAGGAGGACCTCGATGAAGTTCGTGTTCGTTATATTTCATTTCCAGTTGATCAGTAGTGGAGCCCAGTTGGGACGATCGGGGATCTGTAGCATTAGGGGTGGTCTTCTTCTATTTTGGTTCCGTAGTCGGACCTTGATTGTATCTGGTTGTTGTAATGTTGTATTCATGTATTGTGTGAAGTGGCGATTGTAAGCCAACTATGTATCACTTTCCTTATTCAGTACATGGGATGTGTAAAGATTACCCCTCTTGCGACATTGCTTACAATGTGGTTATGCCTCTAAGTCGTGCTTCGACACGTGGGAGATATAACCGCATCGTGGGCGTTACTGAATAAGATCAAGTTTTTCAAGGATCAAATATATAAACTGCCAGGGGGTCAATCTTCTTGGCCTTGCTGATTGGAGGCCTCTAGTTCATCCCTGTCCGGTTCTCCATCCTTCTCCACCCTCTGGAAGTTCGGTGTTGACTAGTCAATGCCATGTAAGGCATAGAATTCAGCTTCGTCATCCATAAGATTTGATGGGTCAATTTCAGGAGCGAAAGTGTGCTTACGAATCGGAGGAATCAAATCCATCACTTTATATGCAGGAGTATGCATCTTCTGGTTCTCTGCGTCGTAAGCCGGCTGATACTTGGAAAGATTGGTCTCTTCAGCAATCACTGTTGCGTGAGGACGAATTTCTCTGACACAAGCAGCAAAGTCTTGTTGGTCAAAAGGAGTACCATCTTCCTTCAGACTCGGATACCCAGTAGCCACCTCAGCCGGGTCTAGCTCTGGTACCCATGCTTTGGCACGGCTCAAAGTTGTTACGACACCGGCTCTCGCACAAGACCGCTTTATCTCTTGAATTCTGGTGGGCAGGATTGACAATTTCTTCAACACATCACTTAACAGATTCGGTCCTTGGTTTGTTGGAGAAATGACACATAATGTACGCTCAGCTCCGGTATAAAACTGCTCAACAAGAGTATAGACCACCTTGAGCTTCACAAGCATGTCCTGGTTAAGGTTGCTGCTCCTGGGACCTGAGTAAATTACAGATCGGTTAAATGGCGGTTTATATTACTACGATAAGTACTCACTTTGGATGAATAACAAGGCGACTCACCAAATATAGTAGAAACCATCTGAGATACACGGTGTTTTAAGCTGGTGAGCTCAGTGGTTACCTCTTCAAGGGCTGTCTCTGCTTTTTTAGCTCGCTATATTAAGGCAGTCTTTTCTTCAGCCCAAGTCTTTTTCTCTGCCTCAAATTTGGTCTCCAGCTTTTCCGACTCAGCCATGCTAAACTAGAACTTTGACTCGGCTTTTTGGGTCTCGTTTCCTAAGTCGCCAGCCGGGTCTTTGCATCATTTAATTGAGATTCCAGTTCATCAGTAGCAGCCTGCATGAAGCGCAGACTTGTCAAACACATTCATGGCGGATTAAAACAATATAAGTCCCAAGTCCTTTGCAAGCAACAACACTTGGCACTTGGGGGCTAATGTCTGTCAAAGCAATTTTTCAAGGAAACGGCTCTTATGAATAAAGTCCCAAGCACCTTGCAAGCAACACTACTTGGCACTTGGGGGCTAATGCATATTGCTTGTATCTTATTAATGATGAGCCGGATGTGCTATAAACAGTCTCAGCTGACTCATGGGGGCTATGCAGTTAAGCTCGACTTTCTTACAAAATGATAAATAGGATTGGCTCATTCATGCTAATTAAACCGGCCCTTGGGGACTACGGATGCAAAATTAAACCGCTTCAACATCCGGTTTAATTTTAAACCAGACTTAGAGGGAGTCTATGACAAAAGCTTATGGATTCTTCTATGTCTACAGCCTATTCAATCTTATCATAGCCAGTAGACTTGGGGGCTGGCAGGATGTACATAACTTATTTAGAAGCCGGAAGTCATACCTCATATTTCTGGTGCACCTATTTTACCATATCAATCTCAAGGTCGCGACTGGAATGAACTTGGTTAAGATAACCAGAGAATACTTCATTGACGGTCAGTTGAGAGTAATCAGCAATGTCAAATTTCATTTTTCACTTTTCAATGAACTCGTCTTTAGTGGAGTGCTTGGCCAAGATGGTTGGACGTCCCGGTTCTCTAAAGCTGGTGTCAGTAATAATAACATCTTCACCATGTTCTTCTAGCGGCTTAAGTGGATTGGATGATTCAGTGAGCACAGGATTGGCATCCGGATGATCATGGGAGAGGTCGGGAATCTCAGGCGGAGTGTCAGTGGCAAGTTCTTCTAGCTGTTTGTCAGAAGCTTCAGGTACAGGGACTTGCTTCTCCAGCTCAGCAACTTCAGGTGCCTTAGTTGCTTGGTCACCTTTGCCTTGTTGTTAGGCTTTGCTTAACTACTGCACAGGTTATGACAAGTCAGTATAAATATAAGAGTATAAAGAGTTATAGAGTAAAATTAATTGCCATTACCCAGGGGCAGTTTTAAAAGCCGGCAACTCGGTTTGCGATGAGTCGCCAGAGGAAGAACGGGCAAGTTCCTGGTCAATAGTCATCAACAGAGTTAAGTGATGGGCAAATAAGACCCGCCAGCGGGTTAAAGGAGCAAGTTAAAAAAGAACCTCGTTTTGTCGTTTTCGAGGAGCTGGAGTGTTCGGTAAACCGAAGGACAATTCTTCACCTCCACTGGTACGGGTCTGACATCGATTCTCGTGTTGCTGTCATTTAAAAAGAAAGTGAGGATCTAAATAAGCCAAGGGGTGTGAAAACCATACTTTCCGGGTTACTTGCCGAAGTTTCTGTCTTGGCAAGGGGTTTGAGCCGGAGGAAATAATAGTTACCTCTTCTTCAACTGTTTGGTTGTCTCCCATGTCGTCCTGATAATAGTCAGTGTCAATAAGATGATTGAAAAACAAGCCAAGAGAGTCAAGGGCTACCTCTGAGTCAGAGGTGTCATCCAGATTAAGCAGATCAGAGGCACTTGGTTTCTTGTTTTTCTTGGTCATCTTTTTGACGGTTTTCTTGGCGGCTTTCTTGGCAGCCCTGGCCTTCTTAGCAGCTTCATTATCATATGTCTTCTTCCAGAAATCAGATTTATCCTGTAAAAGTCACCAAGGTTGAGTTAGCAAAATGTTTGAATAATGAGGTAAAGATAAATAAGTTCAGAGACTCACATTCGGTGGCGGGTTAAGTTTGTAGAAAGGGTTTAGACCCACTTTGCTGCAGTCCTCAGAATCTTCATTCAGAAGAGTTCTTGTCATTTCAATAATTGCGTCATCAGACAGACGCAAAGGGCTGTGGCATAATGGATCATTTGTACCGCCTGTGTATGTACACATTAAACCTAACCGGCGGCTCAAGGGTATGATCCTCCATGCAACCCAGCATCGAACTAAGTCAATGCCAGTTAATTTGTTTCCCAGCAGAGCTTTAACTTTTGCTATGCTGGGTGCAAGTTTCTTATGTTCAGTGGCTGAAAGATTTCCCGGAAGATCATGCTTCGGGTCAAGATGTTTAGCGCGATCACCCGGCAATGGATTCTCGTCAGCCGGATAAGTATCTTTGCAGTAAAACCATGTCTGATTCCAATCTTTTGGGTGACTCGGAAGGCAGTCATAAGGGAAGAAGGCGTCTCTTCTGTGTTGAATCGAAATTCCACCAAGTTCCAAGCTAGGGTCGTTCGTGAATTCATTCTGGCGGTTCAAATAAAAGTATTCTCTGAAAAGCTCAACACTAGGCTCCTCTTGAAGGTATACTTCGCAGAAGACTTGAAAGTTGCAGATCTTCGACACAGAGTTGGGTCCAATGTCTTGAGGATGGAGCTGGAAGAAATGCAGGACATCTTGGAAAAACTTAGAGCCGGGTGGTTAGAAGCCCCGGTTCATATGATTAGTGAATACAATGACTTCGCCTTCCTTCGGTTGAGGTCTTTCTTCGCCCAGTTCAGGGGCATGGTAGTGCATGACATTCTTTTCTGGCAAATATCCGATTTTGACAAAGTATTTAAGCATGCCCTCAGTGACAATGGAGGGAACCCAGTTGCATGCATAGAATGTCTTTGGCGGCATTGCAAATAGAGAAATCCTAAATAAAAGAAAATTTTGGCCGGTTCAAATCAGATTGGTGAAATCACAGGTTAACAGTTACAGCATATATATTCAGAATGGCGGCTTAAGTGAGGACTAATGATATATGAGTAATTATAAGCCGGACATGTAAGCCGACATGACACGTACTGGTATTCAGGATCTGACAAGAGCAAAATTTTAACTAAGTGTTGGGACAAACAGGTTTCGCAAATTGAAGCTATAAGATTGGATCTATAGATATTCAGAAAAATGGAATAAAATATAAACCTAAGGTGGCAGCAGCAGAAGAGCGGGGGTGTTCAGATGAGATCTATTGCAAGAAAGATATGATTTGATATCAAAAATAAGTGCTAAAACAGTTACCGTGTAAGGTTTATGTGGTTTTTCGGATCTAAGCAAGAAGAAAGAAGGGCGGCGACGAACACCGATGAACACTAAAACCCTAATGGCATATCTATGGCGATGAAAGGGAAGACTTACTAATGCTGATGAGATAGCGGAGAGGCGCCGCGGTGTTCTGGTCTATTTAGGGTGATGCAGCGGTAGGAGTTGATGAAGAGGATGAAGGTCGATGGCGGCGGAGCTCGGGTGCACTGGGACGTCGCGAGGAGGAAGAAGAATGAGAGAAGTCAAAGGGGGAGAATGAGAAGTGAGCTCATGGCCCTATTTATAAGGCCGGAAGGATAAGTGGCATACGCAGGAATCGAGGAGACAGAAAAGTGGATATGTGACGGCATGAGCGCCTTGATTTTCGGAAGGGTCAGTTAAGAAAAAGATTTATTTGGGTCGTGCATCGTATTAATTACAGGTGACATCACAGCGGGTTACCGCAATTTCCGGAGATGATGTCATGGCGGGTTACAGCATGGCACAGGAAGATGAAGAAGGATTTTTTTCTAAATGTTGAAGATTGGCATGAACAAGTTCAAATCAACCTGGGGCCTAATGTTGGGGATATGACTATTAGATATGACCCACCCAGGAGGGGCCGGGTCATCCATTATGGCGGTTCATCTAAATGAAGACCAAGAATATACTAAGGACGGTGGTTCATAGATAGGCTTGTTAAAAGGACCAAGTCTGGGGCCAGCTTAACGCTCGTAAGTGTAAACCGCCATGTACATGTAAACTTGTATTGTAAGGCATGTAAGATAAGTCACCGAGCCGGACACGTTTGTATGAGCCGGCCGGGACTCTGTAGGTCACAGGGCATCAGCCCATGTATATAAGGGACAACCCGGTAGCGGCTTAGGGCAAGAGACAACAAATCTAAAGCTAGGCAAAACGTGTTTGCTCCCTGGTAATCGAAACCCTAGCAATACCACATCAAACTGGAGTAGGCCTTTACCTTCACCGCAAGGGGCCCCAGTATAAACTCTCTGTGTCCTTTGTCCCGTTTAACCCCTTTAAGCTAACCTCGTCGCAATGGCTCCACAACTAAGTCCTTCTATGAGGACATCTGCCATGACACTTCCATGACAGGTATAGAGAGTTGCACCTTCTAAATTCATCCATCTCATGCTCATCAAAAGGAATCCATTAACAAGGTTGATCAAGCCTTATTAACAAACTTCTTCCGAATGACATGAAACCGGAGAACTTTCGAATAACACTAGGTTACCTCAACGGGGATATGCATTTCCCCAACAATAAGAATATCATATTTCTTCTTGATAGTGGGAAGAGGGAATTCAAAACCTCTGATAGTAATAGTTGAAAATTTTCCAATAGAGTTGATACTATGAACTTGAGGTTGTTTCTTCAAAAAGTGTACCGTATGCTCATTACCATTAACATGAAAAGTGACATTGCCTTTGCTGCAATCAATAACAGCCCCTGCAGTATTCAGAAAGGGTCTACCAAGGATAATCGACATACTATCGTCCTCGGGAATTTCAAGAATAACAAAGTCTGTTAAGATAGTAACGTTTGCAACCACAACAGGCACATCCTCACAAATACCGGTGGGTATAGAACTTGATTTTTCAGCCATTTGCAAAGAGATTTCATTAGGTGTCAACTTATTCAATTCAAGTCTATGATATAAAGAGAAAGGCATAACACCAACACCGGCTCCAAGATCACATAAAGCAGTTTTAACATAGTTTCTTTTAATGGAGCATGGTATAGTTGGTACTCCTGGATCTCCAAGTTTCTTTGGTATTCCACCCTTAAAAGTATAGCTAGCAAGCATGGTGGAAATTTCAGCTTCCGGTATCTTTCTTTTATTAGTAACAATTTCTTTCATGTACTTAGCATAAGGAGGCATTTTAAGCATATCAGTCAAACGCATGCGCAAAAAGATAGGTCTAATCATTTCAGCAAAGCGCTCAAAATCCTCATCATCCTTTTTCTTGGATGGTTTAGGAGGAAAGAGCATGGGTTTCTAAACCCATGGTTCTCTTTCTTTACCATGTTTCCTAGCAACAAAGTCTCTCTTATCATAACATTGATTCTTTGATTGTGGGTTATCAAGATCAACAGCAGGTTCAATCTCTACATCATTATCATTACTGATGTAGGGTAGAACCCTAATCGCCCGATCTTTCACGATAGGAGCGGGATCCTGAGAAGAACACGAAGAACACAAAGGGGAAACACAAGAGGAACACTCAAACTAACAAGAACAAGTCACAAAAGTGCTAGACCATCGGATACATAGAATGATACACGGTCCACGGTCAACTAGGGACGATACAAGTAGCTCGATCTTCTCCGTGAGGAGGTCTTGAGGGGGTCGCCCAAGAGGGGGTCTTGATGTTCTTCCCTAGAGAGGGGTCTTGAATCCGCTTGGGGGATCTTCTCCGTAGGAGGCCCGACTCTCCGAGGAGAAGGTAACCAAGTGGATGAGCAAAGATCTCACACAAGCATGAGCTAATCCTTCGCTAACCTTAGCTAGAAGGAATAGGTGGAGTATTTATAGTCTTAGTGCAAAAGAGGGTGGTGAAGGGGTACATGGGCAGCGGCCCAACACGAATCAGCACATAGGCGTCGGACGTCCGGGGGTCACCGATCGTCCGAAGGCTCGCGAGGGTCCGAACGTCCGGTGCCTGTCAGACATCCGCAGTTTTGGCTCGGGTGGTCTTTTGTCGGTTGTCTAGTCTGGGTCGGACACCCGGGCGTCGGTCGTCCGTTGGGCGTCAGACATCCGTAGGTTTCGCCTCGGGTGTGGGAGTGTCGGTCGTCCGGAGGGGCCCAGACGTCCTGAGCCTGGAAGTCGTCGGACGTCCGGTGCTCATCGGTCGTCCGGAGCCTGGAGACTTTGTTCTCCTCTTCTTCTTCGTCTCCGTCTTCCCGTCCATCTTCCTCTTCCTCTTCTCCTTGCTCCTTAGCTTCTCCAGGATACCTGAGAATGCACAAAGTGTCCGTATGAGGTAGTAGCCATGTCTCATGTGTATCAAAGTGGTAATGTGAGAGGAGAGATGTCACCTCGGTTTCAAGAGCTCTTGCACGTGCTCATGTCATGGGTCCAAGGGGTGTCGAAGGAGATGTAGTTGGGTCCATGGGGATGGCCTTGGGATGCTCCACATCATCTCCCCTCCCTTGGGGAAGATCCGTCCTCGGATCAAGTTCTTCATCACCATGGAAGAGACCTTTAACGTTGAAGATGTCGCTCACATTGTGCTTGTCGCGTGGGAGGTCGATCTTGTAAGCATTGTCATTGTATCTTGCGAGCACCTTGAAAGGTCCATCCGCTCGTGGTTGAAGCTTGGACTTGCGTTCTTGTGGAAAGCGATCCTTGAGAAGGTGTAGCCACACGAGATCACCAATGTTGAAGACGATAGGTTGCTTTTTGAAGTTGAGCTTGGTCGCAAGGCGTTAGACTTGGCGCTCGATGGTGTTTCTTGTATCTTCATGCACCTTCTTGAGATGTGTCACTCGTGCACTTGCGTCCAAATTGATGCATTCTTGGAGTGCTAGAGGAAGAATGTCCAATGGTAACAATGGGTTGAATCCGTAGACGACCTCGAAGGGGGACTTGCTGGTAGTTGAGTGTCTTGCTCGGTTGTAGGCGAACTCGGTGATAGGTAGGCACTCCTCCCACTCCTTGATATTCTTCTTGATGAGTACTCGAAGTAGAGCAGAGAGTGTGCGGTTGGTCACCTCCGTTTGGTCGTCGGTTTGAGGGTGGTAAGCCGTGGAGAAGAGTAGCTTGATTTTGAGCTTGGCGCATAGGGTCTTCCAAAAGAATCTTAGGAACTTGACGTCGCGGTCCGATACGATCATCTTTGGCACTCCATGTAGACGCAATATTTCCCTACAAAAGATATTAGCAACATGTGAAGCATCGTCTACCTTGTTGCAAGGAATAAAATGTGCCATTTTTGAGAAACGGTCCACAATGACAAATATTGAATCTTTTGCATTTTGAGTCCTAGGAAAACCAAGTACAAAGTCCATGCTAATGTCTTCCCATGGTTGGTATGGAATTGGTAGAGTCATATAGAGGCCATGAGATTGAGCTTTGGACTTAGCTTTGCGGCATGTAGAGCAACGGTTGGTGAAGCGATTGACGTCGCGAAACATCTTTGGCCAAAAGTAGTTCTTTGAGAGTGTGGCGAACATCTTGTCGCGTCCGAAATGTCCCATTAAGCCTCCTCCATGAGATTCCTGCAAAAGCAACAAGCGAAGAGAAGACTCGGGGATGCAAAGTTTGTTAGCTCTCATATGATATCCATCTTTGATATAATAGCATTCCCAAGATGTATGCGACAAACACTTGGCATAAGGAATAGCAAAAGTTGCATCATGCTCATACAAGTCTTTGATATGCTCGAAGCCAATGACATCTAACTCAAGTTGTGTAACAAGCATGCATATGCAGGAAAGAGCATCCGCTACAATGTTTTCTTTACCCTTGATGTACTTGATGACATAAGGAAAAGACTCAATAAATTCACTCCATTTAGCATGACGCTTGTTCAACTTGGTTTGGACCTTAAGATACTTGAGCATTTCATGATCGGTATGAATGATAAACACGGACTAAAGCATATAGCTCTTTGTCATAGATGGGGTAATTGAGTTGCGCGCCGGAAAGTTTCTCACTAAAATAGGCGATGGGGCACTTCTCTTGTGAGAACACACCTCCTATGACATTACCACTAGCATCTCAATGAATCTCAAAAGGCTTGTCAAAATTGGGTAAAGCAAGCACGGGAGTGTGAGTAAGCAAATTCCTAAGCTCATTGAATGCGGTATCTTGTGATGGTCCCCAAACAAAAGGTGCATTCTTCTTGCTCAAAGCATGCAAAGGATAATCAATGGTGCTAAAATCCTTCACAAAGCGACGATAGAAACCCACAAGGCCAAGAAAACTACGCACTTGATGCAAGTTGGTTGGTTGTGGCCAAGTCTTAATAGCATTGATCTTGGACTCGTCAACATGAACACCCTTAGAATAAACAACAAAAGCCAAGAAAACGAGCTTGTCAACGCCAAAAAGTCATTTCTCCATATTAGCATAGAGTTGCTCTTTTCGAAGAGTTTGCAAAATGGTTCGAACATGGGTGTCATGATCTCTAAGAGATTTGCTACAAAACAAGGATATCATCAAAGTAGACCACAACAAATATACCAATGTAAGGGCGAAAGACATGATTCATGAGACGCATAAAAGTGCCCGGTGCTTTTGAGAGACCCATAGGCATGACTAACCACTCATACAAGCCAAACTTGGTTTTGAAAGCGGTTTTCCATTCATCACCCTCTTGTATGCGGATTTGATAGTAACTCTTAAGATCAATTTTCAAAAAGATAGTGGCATCACTAAGCTCATCAAGCATAGGCGTGGAATGGGATACCTATAGCGAATGGTGATAGCATTGATAGGTCTACAATCGGAGCACATGCGAAAGCTACCGTCATGTTTTGGCACAAGAATGACCGGGACGGCACAAGGGCTCAAACTTCCACGCACATGTCCATGGTCTATGAGATGCTTTACTTGCCTTTGTATTTCTTTGGTTTCGTCGGGGTTGACGCGGTAGGGAGCTTTGTTCGGAAGAGGTGCTCTGGGGATGAGGTCGATTCGGTGCTCAATGCCTCATAGAGGAGGTAGACCCGGAGGTAGCTCGTCGGGGTAAACATCTTGAAATTCCTGTAAAAGACAAGACAAGACTAAAGGTAGAGTGTGAGAGGTGTTAGCTTTTGGTGCGTTGTCCTTGCACAAGAGGACATAGTGTACCACACTAGATGGGTTCTCACACACTTCTCTTATCTCACGTTTGGTGGCAAATAGAACTAGGTTCTTCTTTTCGCTCATCATGGAGGCACTCGATTTGGGCTTGTGGCGCTCATTCTATTTTTGGTGGCTCGCTCTCTCACTATGATCTCCATGATGGGTGGCTTTCTTGTCGGCGATCACTTGACTTGGCGAGATTGGACGGAGGACGTACTCCTTGCCCTTCATCTTGAAGATGTAGTGGTTCGTTCGGCCGTTGTGGATGACTCCTCTATCAAATTGCCATGGGCGTCCAAGGAGAGGATGGCAAACGGTCATTGGAACGACGTCGCACTCCAAGGTGTCTTCGTAGGCGCCAATTTTGAAGGAGACTTGTACTCGGTGCTCGACTTGGATGGTGCCGGAGTCGCTAAGCCATTGCACTTTATATGGATGTGGATGCTTCGTCTTGGACAATTGGAGCTTGGAGCAAAGTTCTTCACTTGCGAGATTATGACAACTTCCTCCATCGATGATGACCTTGACAGATCGTCCATTGATGCCGGCCTTGGTTTGGAATATGTGGCATCGTTGGTCTTCTTCTTGGTGATGTTGGAGAGTCAAGACCTTGGAGACAACAAGGGCGGGACTTGAATCTTCATCACAAAAGACTTGTTCCTCTTCATTGTTCACTTGCCGGTGCATGGCGACTTGCTCGATGGCGTCCATTTCTTCTTCACTCATTGAGTCGTAAGTGTCGTCATCGTTGAGGATTATGTTTCGCTTGTTGGTGCACTCATAGGACTTGTGGCCTCGGCCTCCGCAAGTGAAACACTTGAAGGAATTCGTCTTGACGGTCTCATCGGTTTGAGCTGATGATGATGAAGTTCTTGGCTTGAAGTTGCTCGTAGTAGGAGGATGACTTGGAGTTGATGAAGCTTTCTTGGAACTCAACTTGTCGATGGTGCTGGTAGAAAGCTTGGTAGTCGGTGTTGGAGTCTTTGAAGCTTGGTTGTTGGAGAAGTCGTAGGACTTGGATGAGTACTTGGCATACTTGAAATCATCTTGCACTTGGCGTTCCGCTTTGGTAGCTTGATGCACTAGCTCCATGAGGTTCGAGTATGGTTGGAAGTCAGTGATCATCTTGATAGGATGGTTGAGTCCATTCAAGAAATGTGCCATAGTTTGCTCATCATCTTCTGTGACATTGGCTCGTATCATGGCAATCTCCATCTGCTTGTAGTACTCTTCAACTCTCTTGGTTCCTTGCTTGAGTAGTTGGATTTTCTTGAAGAGGTCGCGGTTCTAGTAGGTAGGCACGAAGCATGCTCTCATGACATCCTTCATTTGTGCCCATGTAGTGATTGGTGGTTCACCTCTAGCCTCTCGGCGCTCGATAACTTGTTCCCACCAAATGAGGACATAGTCTTAGAATTCAAGGTATGCCATCGCAATCTTCTTCTCTTCTTCATAGTTGTGCAAACGGAAGATTTTGTCAACTTTCAATGCCCATGAAAGGTACTCTTTGGGCTCGTTGCTTCCGTTGAACTTGGGCATGGTGAACTTGAGCTTGCCATAGCGTTGCTCTTCATTGTGTTGGGGTCAGGGATGATGACGTCCATGTTGTTGATGATTGTTCAACTTGTGGTGCTCTTGGCATGGAGGATTGTCAACCTCATGTTGCTCTTGTCGTGGAGGATCTCCATTGTCGTCATGATCTTGAGGAACTTGTTGTTCTTGACGTGCTTGTGGAGGAGCTTGTCGAGCACGAGGAGGAACTTGACGATGCACGCGAGCTTGAAATCTTCGTTCTTGAATTTCTTCGTGAAGTGCTTCCTCTTGTTCACGTGCTTATCAGCCTCGGTCGGCTACGGCTCGACTTGAATCACGTAGAGCTTGTTGCGCCGCAAGTGCTTGAGCATCACGGAGTTGTTCTTCTTGTCGTTGTGCCTTGGCATCTTGTGCATTTTGGTGTAGACGCGCTCGCTCTTCCTCTTCATGTTGGCGTTGTCGTTGGCGTTCGCGAGCTAGCGCAAAGGCCTCTTGAGTTTGACGTTGTCGGCGCTCTTGAGATTCGGTGTCGCGTAGAGGATTGAGGCTTGCTTGCTGCTTGTTGCGTGTGGCACAAAGAATAGTGTTGCATGTTGGTGTACTTGAGCCGGAGAGGGTGAAGTCGGAGTGTCGGCTTGAACGGCTCCTTATTGAAGTGGAAGAAGAGCGGTTGAGCAACAAAGCACGAATCGCGTCCATTCTTGCGTCATTCTCTTGCTTGTGATCATCGAGCTTGTGGTCGAAGTAGTCCCTTGTACATTGCTCGGAGAGTCGCAAGTCGGTGGCGAGGTTGTCGATGTGTTGACTCATGGCTTGTTGCTCTTGATGCAAAGCACGTTGTGCACCAAAGAGGTGACTCTTGGTGACGAAGGAGTTCATGTCGTCGTCTTGCTCCATGAAGAGTGGGTTGGTAGAAGTACTTGGCCTATCCATCATTCCAAGAAAAATGTGAGTGGTAGAAAGAGAAGAACGAATACCAAGTGTACCTTGACCGAAGTTGAAAGTGGATCAAGGATCACTCCAATGTAGGACAAGGAAATAGCACAAGTGGTACTAGCTCTTGTTGGTTTCTCACACCTACACAAGTAAAAGCTTATGGTGGAGCTTGGTTAGGATGGTGGCACAAAATTTGATGCAATTGTAAGTGAGCTTCAATAATGTTGGAAAAGATTCACAAGATGCAATGTAACAAGTAGACCAAGAATATAAGGTACACGGAAACACACATGCAAAAATATAAGTGGGGTTGGGCAACCAAGGATAAGCCAAAATGTGGAATCCACGAAAATGATCTTGTTTCACAACACTAGAGAGACGCTAGCACGATTGCACAATAGGCAGATACAAGAACTTGTGCACAGCCTACTTAGCAAAAATGCAATGACTTCTATCCCAAGTATGCTTTGTGCAAGGTGTTCCTATGATAGGATCCAAGATGATCGAGTATGACAATCTTAATGTTGTATGATGTTATGGTTCTTGCTTAAAAGTTCTTTGCTTATCTTTCCTCTTTGCTTAAAAGCTTGTTTGGCTCTTTGATGGTGGAGCTCTTTTCTTATGCGATGCTTCACGAACCAAGATAGCAGTTGTGTATGCGATGACAATGTTGTGACACAAGAGATGATACTGCAACAATGATGTATGTATGCTATGGTAAGTATGATCACTAATGTGCACAAGTCTCGTTGCCGGCAATACTCAATGGCTAGTCTCGATGGGTAAGCAACGCAAAGGAGTAAGGCTATGAAGGCTATCAATGTAATGGCAAGAGTGATATGTCCAATACCAAGACGAGGTTACCGGTCTTGCTTCCGGTATGGTGTCAAAAAGGTGGCATGAATACCAATGTGTAGTAGAGGTGGTCGTTGTTGATGACGATGTAGGACAGTGGTGATGATGTAGGACGCCTCCGTGGCGAATACGAGCGGCGGCGATGTCGATGTCGAACCGTACCTAGATAGCCGAAACACAAAAGGATGCGACCGCAACTCAAATTCACAAAGCGCGAAGTGCAACACGTGTCGGAGTGCGAAACGGTCCAAAATGGTGGTGGTATGCGGAAGTGGGGATAATGTATAGTGGTAGGAGTGCGTTTGCGGAAATGTGGGGCAGTGGTTGTGACTAAAACTGAAAAAAACAGTTTCGTCAGGGTTGGTCGGACGTCCGGGCTGGGCCGGTCGTCCGGTCATCGTCGGACGTCCGGGCTAGGTCGGATGTCTGGTGCCTGGATGATTTTTGGGCATGGGATGAACAGCACGAGGGCGAGGTGGTGGAGATGAAATTCGTCGATTTCGGGCGGATTTGTGGATGGTAAGGGTGGGGAAAGGAGGAAAAAGCTAGATCCACTCAAAACAAAGCAAATCCACAGATCCAAACCAACAAAATCTCAACACACTAACAAATCACAAAAAAATTGGGGCTATTTTTGTGGGGAAAATTTTGAATTAGGACGAAAACAACAAAACAAGGCTAGCAACACAACGGGGAGGCTCCGAAATCGTGATCAACATGGCTCTGATACCAAGATGATGTAGGGTAGAAACCAAATCACCCGATCTTTCACGATAGGATCGGGATCCCGAGAAGAACACCAAGAACACAAAGGGGAAACACAAGAGGAACACTCAAATTAACAAGAACAAGTCACAAAAGTGCTAGATCCTCGGATACATAGAACGATACACGGTCCACGGTCAACTAGGGACGATACAAGTAGCTCGATCTTCTCCATGAGGAGGTCTTGAGGGGGCCGCCCAAGAGGGGGTCTTGATGTTCTTCCCTAGAGAGGGGTCTTGAATCCGCTCGGGGGATCTTCTTCGTAGGAGGCTCGAATCTCCGAGGAGAAGGTAACCAAGTGGATGAGCAAAGCTCTCACACAAACATGAGCTAATCCTTTGCTAACCTTAGCTAGAAGGAATAGGTGGAGTATTTATAGTCTTAGTGCAAAAGAGGGGGTGAAGGGGTACATGGGCGGTGGCCCAACACGAATCAGCACACAGGCGTCGCACGTCCGGGGGTCGCCGGTCGTCCGGAGGCTCGCGGGGGTCCGGACGTCCGGTGCCTGTCGGACGTCTGCAGTTTCGACTCGGGTGGTCTTCTATCGGTCGTCCGGTCTGGGTCGGACATCCGGGCGTCGGTCATCCGTTGGGCGTCGGACGTCCGTAGGTTTCGCCTCGGGTGTGGGAGCGTCGGTCGTCCGGAGGGGCCTGGACGTCCGGAGCCTGGAAGTCGTCGGACGTCCGGTGCTCGTCGGTCGTCCGGAGCCTAGAGACTTTTTTCTCCTCTTCTTCTTCGTCTCCGTCTTCCCGTCCATCTTCCTCTTATCCTTGCTCCTTAGCTTCTCCATGATACCAGAGAATGCACAAAGTGTCCATATGAGGTAGTAGCCATGTCTCATGTGTATCAAAGTGGAAATGTGAGAGGGGAGATGTCACCTTGGTTTCAAGAGCTCTTGCACGTGCTCGTGTCATGGGTCCAAGGGGTGTCGAAGGAGATGTAGTTGAGTCCATGGGGATGGCCTTGGGATGCTCCGCATCAATTATTAGGTTGAGCATCAATATGAACATCATTATTTACATAAGCACTAGGTTCATGTTCATCACCAGATTGTGTTCCAGCATCAGAAATAGAAATATCATTGGGGTTCTCTAGTGTATCTATAGCAGGGTCGCTAGCATGCAAAGTCCTATCAGTTTTATTTTTCTTTTTAGTACAAGGACTAGGTGCATCTATATTAGTCCTCTGAGAATCTTCCTCAACTCTCTTAGGATGGCCCTCAGGATACAAAGGTTCCTGGGTCATCTTACCACCTCTAGTCATAATCCCAACAGCATTATCATTATTCTTACTATTCAACTCCTTGAGCAAATCATCCTGAGCTTTAAGTACTTGTTCTACTTGAGTTGTAACCATGGAAGCGTGTTTACTAATAAGCTTAAGATCATTAACAGTACTATACATATAATTACTCAAGTAATCGAGCATGTAAGCATTATGCTTCAATTGTCTACTAACATAAGCATTGAAGTTCTCTTGTTTAACAATAAAATTATCAAACTCCTCAAAGCATTGTCTAGTAGACTTATTATAAGGAATATCACGTTCATCAAATCTACGGAGAGAGTTTACCTCTACTACCTATGCCGGGTTATCAAGACCATGTATTTCTTCAATAGGCGGTAAATTCTTAACATCTTCAGCTTTAATACCCTTTTCTTTCATAGATTTCTTTGTCTCTTGCATATCTTCAAGATTGAGAAATAGAATACCCATTTTCTTAGGAGTTGGCTTGGGAATTGGTTCAGGAATTGTCCAATCATTTTCATTACTCAATATATTATTCAGTAGCAATTCAGCTTGCTCAATAGTTCTTTCCCTGAAAACACAACCAGCACAACTATCCAGGTGGTCTCTGGAAGCATCGGTTAGTCCATAATAAAAGATATCAAGTATTTCATGTTTCTTGAGAGGATGATCAGGCAAAGCATTAAGTAATTGGAGAAGCCTCCCCCAAGCTTGTGGGAGACTCTCTTCTTCAATTTGCACAAAATTAAATATTTCCTTTAAAGCAGCTTGTTTCTTATGAGCCGAGAATATTTTTGAGAGAAGTAATAAATCATATCCTGGGGACTACGCACAAAAGCAGGAGCAAGAGAATTAAACCATAACTTAGCATCACCCTTTAATGAGAAAGGAAACAATTTGAGAATATAGTAATAGCGAATTTTTTCCTCATGAGCAAATAGGGTGGCTATATAATTCAATTTAGTAAGATGTGCCACAACTGTTTCAGATTCATAACCATGAAAAGGATCAGATTCAACCAAAGTAATTAACTCAGGATCGACAGAGAATTCATAATCCTTATCAGTAACAAAGCTAGGTGAAGTAGCAAAAGCATGATCGTATTTCATTCTAGCATTCAAGGATTTTTCTTTCAGCTTAGCTAATAATTTCTTAAGATCCTCTCTATCATTGCAAGCAAAGAAGTCTCTAGCAGTTTCTTCATCCATAACATAACCCTCGGGAACAACAGGCAACTCATATCTAGGGGGAGAATCATAGTCATCAGTTACAATAATAACATCAGTTTTTGTAATTTCATTTTCTCTAACCCTAGCAAGTTGTTCATCAAGAAATTCACCTAGTGGCACAGTATTATCAAGCACAGAAGTAGTATCATCATAAGCATCATGCATAGTAGAAGTGGCATCATCAATAACATGCGACATATCAGAATCAATAGCAGGTGTAGGTGTCACAAGTTTACTCAAAACAGAAGGAGTATCAAGTGCGGAGCTAGATGCTAGTTCCTTAACTCCCCTCGTAGTTGAGGGAAAAATCTTAGTTCTTTGATCTTTCAAGTTCCTCATAGTGATCAACAGATATAAATCCCAAGTGACTCAAACAATAGAGCTATGCTCCCCGGCAACGGTGCTAGAAAAAGGTCTTGATAACCCACAAGAATAGGGGATCGTAACAGTTTTCGAGGGTAGAGTATTCAACCCAAATTTATTGATTCGACATAAGGGGAGCCAAAGAATATTCTCGAGTATTAGCAGCTGAGTTGTCAATTCAACCACACCTGAAAGACCTAATATCTGCAGCAAGGTATTTAGTAGCAAAGTAGTATGGAAGTAGCGGTAACGGTGGCAAAAGTAACAGTAGCAGTTTTGTAGTAATCGTAACAGTGGCAACGGAAAAGTAACTGAGCAAAGATCAATATGTGAAAAGCTCGTAGGCAATGGATCAATGATGGATAATTATGTCGGATGGCATGCATCATGCAATGGTTATAACATAGGTTGACACAGAACTAGCTCCAATTCATCAATGTAATGTAGGCATGTATTTCAAATATAGTCATACGTGCTTATGGGAAAGAACTTGCATGACATCTTTTGTCCTACCCTCCCGTGGCAGCGAGGTCCTAGTGGAAAATAAGGGATATTAAGGCCTCCTTCTAATAGAGTAACGGACCAAACCATTACCACTTAATGAATACATGAACTCCTCAAACTACAGTCATCACCGGGAGTGGTCCCGACTATTGTCACTCTATGGTTGCTAGATCATAACACGTAGTAGGTGACTATAACTTGCAATATCGGATCAAGAACTCTCATATATTGATGAAAACATAATAGGTTCAGATCTGAAATCCTGGCACTTGGGCCCTAGTGACAAGCATTAAGCATAGCAAAGTCATAGCGACATCAATCTTAGAACATAGTGGATACTAGGGATCAAACCCTAACAAAACTAACTCGATTGCATGGTGAATCTCATCCAACCCATCACCGTCCAGCAAGCCTATGATAGAATTACTCACGCACGGCGGTGAGCATCATGAAATTGGTGATGGAGGATGGTTGATGATGACGATGGCGATGGATTCCCCTCTCCGGAGCCCCGAACAGACTCCAGATCTGCACTCCCGAGGAAGAACAGGGCTTGGCGGCGGCTCCGTATTGTAAAACGCGATGAATCCTTCTCTCTGATTTTTTTCTCCCCAAAAGAGAATATATTGAGTTGGAGTTGAGGTCGGTGGAGGTCCAGGGAGCCCACAAGGTCGGGTGGCGCGCCTCCACCCTTGTGGCTAGGGTGTGGGGCCCCGCTGCTAATTCTTTCGCCAATATTTTTTATTAATTCCAAAACTTGGCTCCGTGAAGTTTCAGGTCATTCGGAGAACTTTTTATTCTGCACAAAAATAACACCATGGCAATGCTGCTGAAAACACCGTCAATCCGGGTTAGTTCCATTCAAATCATGCACATTAGAGTCCAAAACAAGGTCAAAAGAGTTTGGAAAAGTATATATGACGGAGATGTATCACTCAACGAAACTAGTAACATGGGATGTAGCATCTTCACTAGGAAGGCCGGAAAATTGATCTTTGATAACAAGATTCGACAAAGCAACATTAATTTCATAAGATTCCGCACTAGTGGCGAGAGCAATCGGAGTACTAATAAAATCATTGTTGTTACTGTTGGAAAAGTCACACAATTTGGTATTCTCTTGAGCCATCATGACAAAGCAAGCAATCCAACACACGAGCACACAAAAGGCAAACAAAGAAGACGAACGGAAGAGTGGCGAAGAAAAGGCAAATCTTTTTGAAAATCGTTTAGAAGTGGGGGAGAGGAAAACAAGAGGCGAATGGTGAATAATGTAATGCAAGAGATGAGAGTTTATGATGGGTACTTGGTATGTCTTGACTTGGCATAGATCTCCCCGGCAATGGCAACAGAAATTCTTCCTTCTACTTCTTGAGCTTGCGTTAGTTTTCCCCTTGAAGAGGAAAGGGTGATGCAGCAAAGTAGAGATAAGTATTTCCCTCAGTTTGAGAACAAAGGTATCAATCTAGTAGGAGGCAACACACAAATCACCGAATACTTGCACAAACAATCAAACAACTTGCACCCAATGCGATAAAGGGGTTGTCAATTCCTTCACGGTTATGCAAAATTGAGATCTGATAAAGATAGATAAATGGTAAAGCAAATATTTTTGGTATTTTTTGGTTTATAGATCGAAAAGTAAAAGATTGCAAAAATAGTAGATCAAAAACTAATATTATAGATCAAAAACTTATATGATGAAAAATAGACCCCGATGCCATATGTTTCACTAGAGGTTTCTCTCAAGATAGCAACTAATACGGTGGGTGAACAAATTACTGTCGAGTAATTGATAGAAAAGCGCAAAGTTATGATGATATCTAAGGCAATGATCATGAATATAGGCATCACGTCCGTGTCAAGTAGACCGAAACGATTTTGCATCTACTACTATTACTCCACACATTGACCGCTATCCAGCATGCATCTAGAGTATTAAGTTCATAAATAACGGAGTAATGCACTAAGTAAGATGACATGATGTCAGGACCCCGACTCAATGCCACATCGATCTAGCATGTATCACTTCATATCACTTTGCGGCCTCACGCACGGTATTCCCACGGGTGTCGCCTTACCTTTGCCCGGGACCGTTTGCGCCTTTTGGCACACGTATATGACAGTGTCGCTAGCATCCATATGATAAGGAGCCCGGGCTGACATGGCTAGTCGTAAACCCAAAGTGACACAGACTTACAGGGACAGGCATCCATGACCCAGCATCGAACGTGTCGGTCATCAGCGAGTGAATCCAGGCTGTAGCACTGGGCTAGCAGGACTCCGGTGAACCGCGCTGTAGCGGGCTAACATGACTCCGGTATTCATCGCGTGACATTTCCCCGAAGGGACAGACACAGGAACGAAGAAGGACACATGCCGGCCAGCCTAAGTGTTCCGAAGCAGTAGCAAGCTACCATGGCTCGGTGGAAACACTAGGAGACATTTCCCGGTAAGAGAGGCTACTAAAGATAAACAACTAGATGGTCAGATCCCACACATACCAAGCATTTCAATAGCATACACACAATATGCTCGATATGTGCAAATACAACATGGCATCACAACATGACTCTACGACTCAAGTAATTTATTCAATAGGCTCCGAGGAGCGAGATATTACAAACATGGGTCTCATGACCCAACAATCAGAGCATACAAATCAAAGCACAAGCGGAAGCTATCATGTCTGAGTACAGACATCTATAAATGAAAAAGGCTGAGAAGCCTGACTATCTACCAAATCCTGGCGAGGCACAAGATCGTAGCTGAGGTAACAAGCTAAACGTCGAAGACCACGCGGAAATACTAGTGAGACTGAAGTCTCTCTGCAAAAACATAAAATAGGCAAACGTGAGTACAAATGTACCCAGCAAGACTTACATCGGAACTATCTACATATGCATCATTATCAACAAAGGGATGGTGGGGTTTAACTGCAGCAAGCCAGCTTTGACTCGGTGGCTATCCTGAACTACGACTGCAATGTAACTCTTTTGAGGTGGCGCACACGAGTCCACATCTTCACCATATCAATACACCACTATGGATCCGCTCCCGTCTCCCTACGAGAACGCCATCCATAGCACTCACGCTTATCTTGCGTATTTTAGGGTATCCACTTTCACTTGTCTATGAACTGATATAAGCAACCCAGAAGTCCTTTTCCGCGGACACGGCTATTCGAATAGATGATGTTAACCCTGCAGGGGTGTACTTCTTCACACACGCTCTCACCACTTACCGCCGTTTACACGACATGTACTCGGCAACCTTCAAGCGGAAGCCCAACGTGGGTGTCGGCCACGGCCTACCTAAACACTCGAGTCTCTAGTCCAGGTTTATCGCCTATTCGGGTTCCATCCATGAGGAGATCCGGCCGGAGTTTCGCTCACAGCCCCAAACGATGTGTACAGGGTTCCGTGACACCAAACGGGCGCCCGGTTTACCCAGCCACGTGCCTACCGCATCACAGCCCACCCCTACGATCAGCGCTGCGCATGGCCTCCAGCATACTACAAACACCAGAAACTACTTGCAACTCCTGGACAGAGGACAAGGGCGATTAAGAAGCCGAGAGGGTCCATTGGTTTCGGGCCCAATGCGTGGTAGTAGCTGAATCATGGATCACAAACACAGAACTCAGTTCCTGAGGACGGCTGCAATGAGACAACCCACCATGTACTCCTACATGGCCTCTCACCGCTACCTTTACCAAATCGTGTTCACACACTTAGCTCACACACAGTAGGACAGTTTCACACGCCTTTGATTCATCCCTGATGAATCAGACCTGACTCAACTCTAAGCAGTAGCAGGCATGACAAACAAGCAAGAATGAGTAGGCACAACAGGGCTCAAACAACTCCTACCCATGCTAGTGGGTTTCATCTATTTACTGTGGAATGACAGGTCATGCAAAGGATAAAGGGGTTCAGCTACCGCAGCAAGTAACAGATGAATCGTTGTTGTCCTAATGCAGTAAAAGAGAGCAGGAGCGAGAGAGTGGGATTGTATCGGAATGAACAAGGGGGTTTTGCTTGCCTGGCACTTCTGAAGATAACATTGAGTCTTCATCAGTGTCAACGATCACATCATCGATATCACGTCTATCGAGAGGGGACAAATACCGGCAACACAGAAGGGAACACAATCAATGCAATGCACAATATGATGCATGATCATGACATGGCAAAATGAATGTGTTTTGGGCTAATGCATCTAGCAACAAGTTAAATGGGGTTGGTTTGAATACAAGATTCAAATTCAAACTCCATATGTGATTATTTAAATGCCATTTATATGATTTGTGCTAAACAGCAGCTATAAGTTGTTCTAACATGCATGAAAATGGTACAGATGGATTCCTTGAATTTTTCTGATAATTTTTCATATATAATTTATTTCATTTGGAGTTACGGTTAATTTTCTATGAATTTTAGAAGTTTATATTCATTTTCTGGAATTTCAGAATTAAATTAAATCCAGAAAACATTACTGCGTCAGCATGACGTTGGCATGACGTCAACAAGTCAACAGGGGCCGGCTCGGGTCAAACCTGACGTGTGGGGTCCACACGTCAGTGACACAGGGGCTAATCCCGCGTTGACTCGGGCTTTGACCCGCTACGGGGCCCGCTGTCAGTGTCACAGGGTTAGTTAGCAGGGTCATTAGCCCCTAACGACGACGCCACGTCAGCACGCCGGAGACCAGCCGACGGCGACCACAGAACACGGCGGGGCACGCCGGACTTGCGCTAGAGGCGTCAGTTTGGCGCGCTGAGGGCACCAGGGGATGGCCCTTGCTCCCGCGCATCCAGAGGACCAAGTGGGAGGTCGTGGGGTCGCCGGAACTCATGCCGGCGACGAGCTTTGGCGGCGATGGTGTTCGGTGGTGCTCGGGCGCGTCGCTACGGTGCATCAGTGAGCAAATGGAGAGGCTGGGCAGCACCTGCTAGACATGGGGAGCACTAAGAGCAGCTCAGTGAGGCCAGGGGAGCACGGAGGCTATGCGTGCAGCAGCAATGGCGGACGGTGGCTTCGGTGCTCGTGGGGAACGGCGCTATGGCACGGAGGGGAGCATGCTGAGTTAGGGGAGAGGGTCAGTGACTCACGGCGATGACGAGGGGACGCTCGGCGAGGTCGGGGACGGTCCGGAGCCGGCGAATTTGACGAAGATGGCCGGCGGTCCCGAGGTTGAAGAAGGCATCGAGGGCGGTGTTGTGGCACGTCTGGGGCCTCGTGGCTCGTTGAGGAGGTAGAGGGAGGACCGGCGGAGCTTCCTGGGGCGTCGGTGAGCCGTGGGGTGGCCGGTAGCCACGGTGGCTCTCGTTGGTGGCGGCGGCTCTGTTCGGTCGCGGGAGGGGAAACAGAGGAGCGAGGGGGAGGGAGGTCCAGAGAGCGAGGGAGAAGTGAGAGGGGGTCGGGGATGCGTGGCGTCGCGGGAGGGACCAGGGAAGGAGGAGGCAGCCAGGCAGGGAGGAGGTGGCCTCCTCGGCCGCGCGCGTGCGAGCACGCAGCTGCTCCCACTGGCAAGAGGAAGACGACAGGGGGGGAGTAGCGGTGGCGGGCTGGCCCGCGCTGGGCCGGTCCTGTTGGGCCACCAGGTGGGCTTCACAGGTAAGTCCTTCTCTCTTTTATTTCTGTTCTGTTTCTCTTTTCTATTTCTGCAATTTGTTTTTGGATTTGATTTAAAATATCAAATCATTTTATAAAATCCTGGAAATAATTATGGGTGCTTTCTGAATTATTTCAGTGACCCTTAACAATTTCCAACATTTATTTGAACATTTAAATTATTTATAGTATTCAAATGCCCAAAGTCAAATACAATATGGTTTATTCAAAAAATCCAAAAATGTCTTGGAAAAATATCCATCATCTCTGGATATGGTTTTCACCCTTTTCCAGTGATCATGAACATTTTTGCAAACCAATTTGGGTTCTTTGAAAATATTCTGAAGTTGAACCTATTTGCAATGCTTTGGTGCTAGGGCTTGGTCATCCCCATTTCAAATTTCATACAATTTAAACATGTTGCACACATGAAGCTAGCCTAGAGCATTACCAGAAGCTAGGGATGTGACAACTCACCCCCACTAAACAAGAATCTCGTCTCGAGATTCAAGCGTAGGGTAAGGTGAAGGGGAAACGCAAACTAGTATAATCTTCACGATCCAGGGTGCACTTCAGTTGAACGTTGATTCATTCACCATCATTGCCTTGAAGTCTTGCCTTGAAAAACCCTGTCAACATGACATGGAGGGAAGAAGGAGACTCTAGAAGGGTCAATCTTCTCGAAGATCGAACAACTCACGGAATGAGACATAGGACCATCTCTCGGGTTGAGACACGAGATACACATCAAGAGGGGTGGAAAGAAACGGATGACGAAGGTTCACTAGGTGGACAACGATTCCACACCTAAGAAGGTGGTGGACAGTTGTCAACGTAGTGAGGAGTTGAGTTGCCATGATACCACAACGAGACACCTTCGGAACCGTGACTCGTAGATATCTCCCCTTAAGTGGCAAAAAGAATTACCTTTGATATAGAGATCATTGAGACTCTCTATATCAGCCTAAGGCAAATCACAGCAATCGATTGGCGGGGGTCGGTAGAATGGCATACTCAGACTTGGATGATGTGGATTACCTTGTTGAAGACAACGTAATGGATGATTTTTCTTATCACCGGAAATGGAAGAGACCCATGGTAGAATGACACATTGGCGGTGCAAGCTAGGAACAAAATGCAAATGCTGGGAATGATTCTGGTAACTGGGGAAGAACCCAACAATAGAGAGTGAATTCACTGTTTGAATAGGTCATAGCATTGCCGAGGAAACTGAGAGCAAACCCAGTTAGTGCCGATGATAACACGTAGCGCTTGTGCGTGCTCTCAAGAACTTGAGCATTTCCACAATCATCAAGGTTTTATCAACAACCGCGTCAAGGGTCCTGGAAACACAACTTGCTACCATGATGCATGGTGATGGAGGATGCAGATGCAAAGGAAGATAACACCTTCTCAGATTTCACCCTTGACGGGGCCAAGGAAATAAAATCTGGATGATCGACCAAGAGACATTTAGCACTCCGCTTCTAATGTTCTCCTTGATGTGCTAGCGTATCCCATTCATTGAAATGGTTTGGTATCTAGAACATCAAGTAAAGGTCGGACTTCGGGAACACAAATATCCATAGGGCAACTAGGGAGTAAACCCTACGAAATCCCTATGGGGGGGTGGCCAACTTCATCAATCAAGATATTATAATAACAGGTCTTCCGGCTGGGTGTGTTGGCCACGACATCCACTTTACCGGTTATCGCGCGACCAATATTATAATTCTTGGGAAATATTCCAACCATCATATCTGCCTGAGATTCAGATCTGGTTGGTGTCAGGATATTCCAGACTCATCGAGTCTAGGAAGAAAAACGGAAGTTTGCAACACGAATCGACGAGATGACGTTGCGAGATTCTCGGGGAATGAACTACGATAGCAAGCTTCAAAACATGAGCTGGTTCTGCTACAAACATGTGAACACGTTGTCCCAGACAAGCATGACCACGTGGTAGTCTTATAATAAAACACTACCGAGTTCAGGTGAGGAACCATCAACGAGGATATCGAAATCCTTGCATAAGGCATGCTCTTAAGAAGGAACTTCTTCTCCTTGAACAAATCAATCAGTGGCTTGGTGTGCTCGGAACACATATGGAATGAAGGTTGCAAGTCTCCAAACCATAGAATACTTCGCACATATGCATGACTGACTTGGGATGATTCCAGAGGAAGCAAAACTAACTTTCTCAAATCACGGCGGCAACTTGCATCAAATGCACATGAACTAGAGGAAGTCACTTCTTACATCCGAACATATGCTTCATGAGCTAGCATGAACAAATGCTTTCAAGAGTTTCCAACACTAGCTTAATGTTCAGCAAAATTATGGAGAAGACAAGGATGTTGTCATTGGGCACAACAACAATTCATCTGGGTTTCCTTTTAAAAGGAATTCCATAGTTAAGTGAACACGTGATAGCATTGGTCAGACCCAAAAGATATAATGGTGTATGCTCGGGGGATCAACCACGAGTAAGACAACATTACGAATATCGTTGGTTCTGGTCTGATTGGATGATAGCCCATACTCAACCAAAGGTTTGGGTAAGATAATAGATCCAACCATTGTTTACGAGGACCAATTGATGAAGATATCATCTTTCTTCAACACACACACACACACACACACAAAAGATATCCCTTAACATGAACTAAGTCGGACAAGCTTTTGTCTTCCAACTCTCCAAGTTGTTGTTTAGCTTATCCAACTAGCTCAGGGTATCCAACACGGATTCTTGGAGAAGGGGTGGTTTACAGGAATAAACCAACTTGATCACACACTCAACATAGCGGTCAGGTGACAACCTGGTAATACTCCCGAGAAGATATTCGGAGAATCACGAACCACCGGTATGTTACTAAGCTCGAGAACAATCTCGGTTTTGAGGGCAAGACGATATGATCAAATGAGTGAGGACTTGACAAGATCCTAACTCATTAAACGAAGGGTGCACCGAAATAAGGACTAGGTAGCACGATCAGTCTTAGAAGGATGATTCAAAAACCAACATGCTAAGAATGAAATTATTATCCTTTAACTACCAAGCAACGAGGTTGCTGGGAGTATTGATTTCACACACCATGATTCATTTGTCGGCATTCCGGTGACAATAACACAGGAACCGAGGAATGAACAATGATGGCAAGAAGTATCACTGTACCAAGAGTTCATAGGATGGTGTGCAATTCCTATAACAATCTCGATATAAAATATGTAATACTCCAAGGTAGAGCAGAACAAAAGCTGGAGTAGCAATTTGATCTGCGGAATACAACTACTTTGACCCAATCCTAGATATGGATGAGATTCTGGAGTTTGTTTCTCCTATTCATTCTGGACAGAATGGCTTGACGGACCACAAGGGTAATAGGCATCGACGAACGAATGCACGCATACTCTTGACTATCAATTGATAGGCGAGGGTCGGAAACAACTAAGATGGGACAACTCAAAAGAACATATGATTTTCTGAGTTGTGGATGCATGGATTAGCATGTCGAACGAAGTTCAACATATTTCTTCCGGATAACCCATGCAGAAAGGTAGAACTGGCAGAGTCACGATTTATGAATGGAGAACTCCTCAAGAGTACTCTAATTGTGATTTTTTTTTGATCCAATAAACATCTGCCATAAGTAGTTCATGGTATTTGGAAGAAGAAGATACCACGGACTTCAAGGACTATCGCAAATGTTACTAATATCCTAAAGGCACTAGCAATTACTATCAACATGAAGTAGGTAGAGTGAATCTCGGGTTCAGAACCCAGGAGTAGAATACCTACTACTAAGTAGCATCACGGGATGCTTCAGAGAATAAAGGCCAGAATCTTCACACTAGGACACAAATCATGGCTAGACCACTAGATGATCCCCTAAGCACTTAGGGTCATAATAATAATTCCAACATATATGTCGAGGCAATAATTACCTCAACACACCGATTAGTGTGGTTAATCTGGCCCATGGGAACATCGGAAACAGAAGGAAGGGATTTGCAAATGCATCGGACTATTTAGAAACCTGGGATGACTCGGACAGCATAACGGCTATAATTGCTCAAAAAGATTTGAGACAATCACAAAAATGGTGGCATAACCACTCACAAGCACAATATCAAGGTTCCGAGATCAACAATTAACATACGGAAGTAGTAGGAACTGAACTGAGACTTAAATCCAACAATCTTATAAGTCTACTGATTAGTAACATGTGATCCTAATAGAAAGAAGAGATAGCCTAGTTCTTAATCCCCGTAGAAGAGAAGATGATGACTCAGATCAGAAGGCCATGAGGTATAAGTAGTAAAAAGAGCCTTACGTTCCATCCCACAATCAATTCCCCTACATATAACTAAAGAATTTCTAGACTCAACTTCGACCAGTTTGGCTTGGTAATCCTACAGGCAGTCAAGCTCTGATACCAACGCTGTCAGGACCCCGACTCAATGCCACATCGATCTAGCATGTAACACCTCATATCACTTTGCGGCCTCACGCACGGTATTCCCACGGGTGTCGCCTTACCTTTGCCCGGGACCGTTTGCGCCTTTTGGCACACGTATATGACAGTGTCGCTAGCATCCATATGATAAGGAGCCCGGGCTGACATGGCTAGTCGTAAACCCAAAGTGACACAGACTTACAGGGACAGGCATCCATGACCCAGCATCGAACGTGTCGGTCATCAGCGAGTGAATCCAGGCTGTAGCACTGGGCTAGCAGGACTCCGGTGAACCGGGCTGTAGC